>NC_050071.1:106630048-106939548 GCF_009764565.3 Dermochelys coriacea
GCATATGGGTAAGATTCACCAGCCAGATACTACAGAAAATTCTTTCCTGGGTAATTCAGATCCCACCCATCTAATATCCCATCTCAGGGGATTAGGCCTATTTACCATGAATATTTAAAGATCAATTAATTACCAAAATCACATTATCCCATCATACCATCTCCGCCATAAACTTATCGAGTTTAATCTTAAAGCCAGATAGATCTTTTGCCCCCACTGCTTCCCTTGGAAGGCTATTCCAAAACTTCACTCCTCTGATGGTTAGAAACCTTCTTCTAATTTCAAGTCTAAACTTCCTGGTGGCCAGTTTATACCCATTTGTTCTTGTGTCCACATTGGTACTGAGCTCAAATAATTCCTCTCCCTCTCCGGTATTTATCCCTCTGATATATTTATAGAGAGCAATCATATCTCCCCTCAACCTTCTTTTAGTTAGGCTAAACAAGCCAAGCTCCTTGAGTCTCCTTTCATAAGACAAGTTTTCCATTCCTCGGATCATCCTAGTAGCCCTTCTCTGTACCTGCTCCAGTTTGAATTCATCCTTTTTAAACATGGGAGACCAGAACTGCACACAGTATCCCAGGTGAGGTCTCATTAGTGCCTTGTATAACTGTACTAAAACCTCCTTATCCCTACTGTAAATACCTCTCCTGATGCATCCCAAAACCGCATTAGCTTTTTTCATGCCCATATCACATTGGCGGCTCATAGTCATCCTGTGGTCAACCAATACTCCAAGGTCCTTCTCCTCCTCCATTACTTCTAATTGATGCGTTCCCCAGTTTATAACTAGAATTCTTGTTATTAATCCCTAAATGCGTGACCTTACATTTCTTACTATTAAATTTCATCCTATTACTATTACTCCAGTTTACAAGGTCATCCAGATCCTCCTGTATGATATCCCAATCCTTCTCTGAATTGGCAATACCTACCAGCTTTGTATCATCTGCAAATTTTATTAGCACACTCCCACTTTTTGTGCCGAGGTCAGTAATAAAAAGATATAAATAAGATTGGTCCCAAAACTGATCCCTGAGGAACTCCACTGGTAACCTCCCTCCAGCCTGACAGTTCACCTTTCAGTAGGACCTGTTCTAGTCTCCCCTTTAATCAATTCCTTATCCACCTTTCGATGTTCATATTGATCTCCATCTTTTCCAATTTAACTAATAATTCCCCAGGTGGCACAGTATCAAACACCTTACTGAAATCTAGGTAAATTAGATCCACTGTGTTTCCCTTGTCTAAAAAATCTGTTACTTTCTCAAAAAAGGAGATCAGGTTGGTTTGGCATGATCTACCTTTTGTAAAACCATGTTGTATTTTGTCCCATTCAATGTCCTTAACTACTTTCTCCTTCAAAATTTTTTCCAAGACCTTGCATACTACAGATGTCAAACTAACAGGCCTGTAGTTACCCAGATCCCTTTTTTTTCCTTTCTTAAAAATAGGAACTATATTAGCAATTCTCCAGTCATATGGTACAACTCCTGAGTTTACAGATTCATTAAAAATTCTTGCTGATGGGCTTGCAATTTCAGATGCCAATTCCGTTAATATTCTTGGATGAAGATTATCTGGGCCCCCCGATTTAGTCCCATTAAGCTGTTTAAATTTCACTTCTACCTCAGATATGATAATATCTACCTCCATATCCTCATTCCCATTTGTCATGCTACCATTATCCCTAAGATCCTCTTTAGTCTTATTAAAGATTGAGGCAAAGTATTTGTTTAGATATTGGGCCATGCCTAGATTATCCTTTAACCTCCATTCCATCTTCAGTGTTTAGCAGCCCCACTTCTTCTTTCTTTGTTTTCTTCTTATTTATATGGCTATAGAACCTTTTACTATTGCTTTTAATTCCCTTTGCAAGGTCCAACTCTAATTGACTTTTAGCCTGTCTCTCTTTATCCCTAAATGCTCTGTCCTCAATAAGGTAGCTTTCCTTGCTGATCCCTCCCATCTTCCACTCCCTATATGCTTTCTGCTTCTTCTTAATCACATCTCTAAGATGCTTGCTCATCCAGCTTGGTCTACAACTCCTGCCTATGCATTTTTTCCCACGATAGCTTCTGCAGCTTTGATTTAAAGTAATCCCAGGCCTCCTCTACCTTTAGAGCCATAAATTCTTCAATCCAATCCAGTTCCCTAACTAATTTCCTTAATTTTTGAAAGTCAGCCCTTTTGAAATCAAAAACCCTAGTTGCAGATTTATTTTTGTTAATCCTTCCATTCAGTTTGAACTGAATTAGCTCATGATCACTTGATCCAAGATTATCCCCTACAACAATTTCTTCTATGAGGTCCTCACTACTCACCAAAACCAAATCTAAAATGGCATCCCCCTCTAGTCGGTTCAGTAACTACTTGATGAAGGAATCCATCAGCTATCGCATCTAGGAAAATCTGAACCCTATTATTATTACTAGCACTGGTCCTCCAGTCTATATCTGGGAAGTTAAAGTCTCCCATGATCATGCAGTTTCCATTAGTATTTACTTTATTAAAAACATTAAAAAGGGTGCTATCCAAATAAGATCCCAGTGACCTATAGCACACCCCAAGCACTATCGCAGGGGAGGATCTACTAGTTTTCTTCCCCAATGTCTCAGACTCTGACTGCCAGGTACCTGACTCAGCCTGACTCCCTACTACTGTTCCAACCACTAGTTCTGACTGCCTCATTCCAGTCGTGACAAGAGCAAGCCCTTTGTATTTACTGTACACAGTTTTACAGAAGTAAATATATACATTAGTAGACAGTTTAAGACATAAAAAATTATGCAAATTATTCATAGTAATTTTATATGTAACGAATTAAGTACTTTTTTAAGAAAAGATGCTAGAATAAAAAAAAAGTAGAACAGTGATCAAACATAATGATTCTCACTTTCTTTCCATCACATATTTCCACAATTCACATCATCAGAGTTTCCACAATGGAGTGTACATTTCTAGTAACCAAAAATGAACTGAAAGTATTTTTAAAAGGAGCAGCACTTCAATAAAGCTATACATAATCAGTTGCACATTGTAGAAGATAAGTGTTATTAATATATATTAACATATCCTTCCTTCTAATTAAGACACTATCCTTAGGAGTCAAGCAGTCTCACATTATTGACTGGTTAATATAGTAGGGCTATGGTATATCTGAGTTTTCTATTCTACAGTAGATTGTACTGAGATACAGAAGTGATATAATATAATGAATTCAAAGGCACTAGACCTCCTATGTGAGAAAATAAATAAATCTTGAGGTTAAAGTTCAATTTGCAATTTAAACACATCTGAAGGTAGCTTGGAATGAAATGTTGACACCATTAGAAACAGCAATTTGAACAGATATATTTTTAGATGTAATTGGACCTACCAAAGTATACACAGGACAATGCACACTTCTACATGATTTGTTGATTGAGAGCTGGTGCTTCCATTTTTTATTATTCAGTAAGAGGTCGGGAGACACTGGAGGGGAAAGTGTTGACACAAGAAAAAGGTACATACAATTATCAGAGCTGAGAGGATTACAGTTCAATCTTTTCAGTACAGGTCCTGAGTGATCCAATCTTCAAAATAATAATAGTAATTGAGGAAATTATCTAAGTCTTTAAAAATAAAATACATTCTTATGTGCATCCTGAGTTTCTTAGTTTACAAAAAAGCTCAGAATTGAAAGTATCACACTTCAGATGTTCAACTGATAGGTTACAGTGAACAAATAATTACGTTTTATTCAGTTTTACAGGCTTGTGAATGATAAAGTAACTTGAACCAAATGATTGAAATTTAAAGTTGTATCAAAGCCATTCAAGGGAGGGAGGAGGATATAAGGTGTTTCTTGAGACTCTCCCATTCACACACTTTAGCCTCAGTGGAGGTCACAGACACAGTAAAGCAAAGTCACTGCTTCAGGCTAGCATTCTATGCAACCCTAAGAAGGAGTAGGGTGAGCATAAATAATTGCTCCATCTCCCTCTGGACTGGCCTGAAACAAGGGGAGTACACATTTAATCCAGTTAAATGGTGCCCCTTCAGTTTATGATACCTACCACCCTCACTGGAGGAATTCTGACTGAATGAGCAAACATTTCTCCTGTGACTTTCATTGCAGTGTCTTCTATGCACCCTACTCCAAATCAGGTTGATGTAATTAAGACTGTGGCAAGGTACCTTCTCGGTCTCAGCTGTTTTTAACCTTGGTGAGATGGGCTTGGGTAAAACAGTCCTTCTAGGATGCACAGGGGCAGCCCATTCCTTCTCTCAGCCAGTCTTTTGGGCTTCTTTTCTTCCCTTATGGGAGGGAATGCAGCCTCCCCTCCTGATGAGGCTCACTATCTTGCTGTTCCTAGCCTACTAGCAGCTTGACACACACTCTTCTCCCAGCAAGGGAGGGTTTAAAAAGGTCTCAGGCAACACTTAGTTGGAATCAACTGATCCTAATTGACCTCAGGTAACTCCCTCTCAGCTGATCCTAATTGATTCTCTGGTAACTCTTTCTGAGCTGAACCTGATTGACCTATAAAAAGAAAAGAAGTACTTGTGGCACCTTAGAGACTAACAAATTTATTAGAGCATAAGCTTTCGTGAGCTACAGCTCACTTCATCGGATGCATTTGGTGGAAAAAACAGAGGGGAGATTGATATACACACACAGAGAACATGAAACAATGGGTTTATCATACACACTGTAAGGAGAGTGATCACTTAAGATAAGCCATCACCAGCAGCGGAGGGGGGAAAGGAGGAAAACCTTTCATGGTGACAAGCAAGGTAGGCTAATTCCAGCAGTTAACAAGAATATCTGAGGAACAGTGGGGGGTGGGGTGGGGGGAGAAATACCATGGGGAAATAGTTTTACTTTGTGTAATGACTCATCCATTCCCAGTCTCTATTCAAGCCTAAGTTAATTGTATCCAGTTTGCAAATTAATTCCAATTCAGCAGTCTCTCGTTGGAGTCTGTTTTTGAAGCTTTTTTGTTGAAGGATAGCCACTCTTAGGTCTGTAATCGAGTGACCAGAGAGATTGAAGTGTTCTCCAACTGGTTTTTGAATGTTATAATTCTTGACATCTGATTTGTATCCATTCATTCTTTTACGTAGAGACTGTCCAGTTTGGCCAATGTACATGGCAGAGGGGCATTGCTGGCACATGATGGCATATATCACATTGGTAGATGCACAGGTGAACGAGCCTCTGATAGCGTGGCTGATGTGATTAGGCACTATGATGGTATCCCCTTAATAGATATGTGGACAGAGTTGGCAATGGGCTTTGTTGCAAGGATAGGTTCCTGGGTTAGTGGTTCTGTTGTGTGGTGTGTGGTTGCTGGCGAGTATTTGCTTCAGATTGGGGGGCTGTCTGTAAGCAAGGACTGGCCTGTCTCCCAAGATCTGTGAGAGTGATGGGTCGTCCTTCAGGATAAGTTGTAGATCTTTGATGATGCGTTGGAGAGGTTTTAGTTGGGGGCTGAAGATGATGTCTAGTGGCGTTCTGTTATTTTCTTTGTTGGGCCTGTCCTGTAGTAGGTGACTTCTGGGTACTCTTCTGGCTCTGTCAATCTGTTTCTTCACTTTAGCAGGTGGGTATTATAGTTGTAGGAATGCATGATAGAGATCTTGTAGGTGTTTGTCTCCATCTGAGGGGTTGGAGCAAATGCAGTTATATCATAGAGCTTGGCTGTAGACAATGGATCGAGTGGTATGATCTGGATGAAAGCTAGAGGCATGTAGGTAGGAATAGCGGTCAGTAGGTTTCCGATATAGGATGGTGTTTATGTGACCATCGCTTATTAGCACCGTAGTGTCCAGGAAGTGGATCTCTTGTGTGGACTGGTCCAGGCTGAGGTTGATGGTGGGATGGAAATTGTTGAAATCATGGTGGAATTCCTCAAGGGCTTCTTTTCCATGGGTCCAGATGATGAAGATGTCATCAATGTAGCGCAAGTAGAGTAGGGGCATTAGGGGACGAGAGCTGAGGAAGCGTTGTTCTAAGTCAGCCATAAAAATGTTGGCATACTGTGGGGCCATGCGGGTACCCATCGCAGTGCCGCTGATTTGAAGGTATACATTGTCCCCAAATGTGAAATAGTTATGGGTCAGGACAAAGTCACAAAGTTCTGCCACCAGGTTAGCCGTGACAGTATCGGGGATACTGTTCTTGACGGCTTGTAGTCCATCTTTGTGTGGAATGTTAGTGTAGAGGGCTTCTACATCCATAGTGGCTAGGATGGTGTTTTTAGGAAGATCACCAATGGACTGTAGTTTCCTCAGGAAGTCAGAGGTGTCTCGAAGCTGGGAGTGCTGGTAACGAAGGGCCTGAGGAGGGAGTCTACATAGCCAGACAATCCTGCTGTCAGGGTGCCAATGCCTGAGATGATGGGGCGTCCAGGATTTCCAGGTTTATGGATCTTGGGTAGCAGATAGAATACCCCAGGTCGGGGTTCTAGGGGTGTGTCTGTGCGGATTTGTTCTTGTGCTTTTTCAGGGATTTTCTTGAACAAATGCTGTAGTTTCTTTTGGTAACTCTCAGTGGGATCAGAGGGTAATGGCTTGTAGAAAGTGGTGTTGGAGAGCTGCCTAGTAGCCTCTTGTTCATACTCCGATCTACAAACTATCCTGAAGGACGACCCATCACTCTCACAGATCTTGGGAGACAGGCCAGTCCTTCCTTACAGACAGCCCCCCAATCTGAAGCAAATACTCACCAGCAACCACACACCACACAAAAGAACCACTAACCCAGGAACCTATCCTTGCAACAAAGCCCGTTGCCAACTCTGTCCACATATCTATTCAGGGAATACCAACATAGGGCCTAATCACATCAGCCACACTATCAGAGGCTCATTCACCTGCGCATCTACCAATGTGATATATGCCATCATGTGCCAGCAATGCCCCTCTGCCATGTACATTGGCCAAACTGGACAGTCTCTACGTAAAAGAATGAATGGACACAAATCAGACGTCAAGAATTATAACATTCAAAAACCAGTTGGAGAACACTTCAATCTCTCTGGTCACTCGATTACAGACCTAAGAGTGGCTATCCTTCAACAAAAAAGCTTCAAAAACAGACTCCAACAAGAGACTGCTGAATTGGAATTAATTTGCAAACTGGATACAATTAACTTAGGCTTGAATAGAGACTGGGAATGGATGAGTCATTACACAAAGTAAAACTATTTCCCCATGGTATTTCTCCCCTCACCCCACCCCCCACTGTTCCTCTGATATTCTTGTTAACTGCTGGAATTAGCCTACCTTGCTTGTCACCATGAAAGGTTTTCCTCCTTTCCCCCCCCTGCTGCTGGTGATGGCTTATCTTAAGTGATCACTCTCCTTACAGTGTGTATGATAAACCCATTGTTTCATGTTCTCTGTGTGTGTATATCAATCTCCCCTCTGTTTTTTCCACCAAATGCATCCGATGAAGTGAGCTGTAGCTCACGAAAGCTTATGCTCTAATAAATTTGTTAGTCTCTAAGGTGCCACAAGTACTTCTTTTCTTTTTATAGGTCAATCAGATTCAGCTCAGAAAGAGTTACCAGAGAATCAATTAGTATCAGCTGAGAGGGAGTTACCTGAGGTCAATTAGGATCAGTTGATTCCAACTAAGGGTTGCCTGACACCTTTTTAAACCCTCCCCTGCTGGGAGAAGAGTGTGTGTCAAGCTGCTAGTAGGCTAGGAACAGCAAGATAGTGAGCCTCATCAGGAGGGGAGGCTGCATTCCCTCCCATAAGGGAAGAAAAACAAGCCCAAAAGACTGGCTGAGAGAAGGAATGGGCTGCCCCTGTGCATCCTAGAAGGACTGTTTTACCCAAGCCCATCTCACCAAGGTTAAAAACAGCTGAGTCCGAGAAAGTACCTTGCCACAGCTCCTAAAGCTTTGAAACAGGGAGGTCTGTAGCTGTGGCGACAGAAGATTATATTTTTAAGGCAGTGACTGATGTGTGAGAGTTTTGCCCGGAAGCTTTGAGCAAGCCAAAGACCCACTGTGGACTTCACTCTGCTGAAGAAGTCCTCACTATCACACTCAACTTGAAATATTTTATCATATATTTCAATTCAATATGTTTTCAATATTTTTTTAAAATGGAGTCTGATAGTTTCTATATGATCAAATAATTTTCTCCAGTGGAATGCAAGGAAAAAACTTCTCTGACACTCCAAATAATAATAGAACATTGTCTTTTATTTCATGAATCACAATGCACACTATATTGTAACTGAGAGCCACAGCCTCACTACTTTTTTTGGTACTGTTTTAAACCAATATGTAATGGGATTATATAAACTAGATATAAATTATTTAACACGTGACAAATAACCAATACCCTACCAATAATGAGCTGTTCTCCTGCCATCTATATACAAAATGCATTAAAAATAACTACACTCCAATTGTATACGTAGCACATATCTTGGAATATGTCCAACACGTCAAATTTAAGCAAATATAAAAAAATTCAATATTTGAAAGTACTGAACACTGAGATTTTAGTATCTTCTGGGAAATTTAAAAGTAAATAGGAATGGTTCAACCAGGATCTTTCATCCAATTCAGTTAACCAGTGACTTGAGCACATTCCTAAATGAGAAATAATGCCAGTGCTCTTTCTTTTGCAAATCGACTGCCTTACTAAAATAAGGGCAGAGATCCTTCCTTGACTGAGTGTATAGAAATAACCCCCCTTTGATCTAGTTTAGCCAAAAAAATGTTTATCTTTCAATTGTAATGGCTGGATTGTCCTGAAGAACAGATTTATATCTATAGATTCACAAAGACATTAGAACTAGATTTCTAAACAGCATTACCCCAGTTTCCCTAGCATGTATAAATATTTGCAGTAGGAGTTGTTTTTACAACAATATTACATTCTAAGAGCTGCCGCTATTTAATTTCTCTGGTCTCTGAAGAAATATCACTGATCACAGCACTATCAGTCAAAGATATTTCCAGTTTTGTCTTTCCGCTCTTGATTTCTGACTATTGTGCTGTTGAGTTAGACAAGCACCACAAGGTGATGTTAATGTTTTTTGATAACTGGCCCAGAAAAGCCCTCCGTTTGGATTAGAAACCCAATAAGACCTGATGATTATGTATGCTATCATGTGTATACTATAAAGTATATGGCTGAAATGAGAATAGCTGGGTAAAGGCCAGATCCACATATAAAAGCCAGAAGGCATGGCTATATCAGAAGATGCAACATATCTGCTAGACTACCTATGGGTGATCCAGTCTTGTCTCTATTTGAGTCCAGAATGACCTATTTTTATTTTATTTTAGTGCATTTGTTATACTATTTTAGTATTATGCAATAATTTTAGGGGTGATTCTCCCACCAACAGTCTGAATCTTTGACTGGCTCATCATAGAACATCATGAAAACAAACAAACAAACATTTGTCCATAACAATAAAACACACATTAATTTCACATCCATTGGCACCTTTGAATAACCTTGAATTTCCTGACCTTTTTTGTATTTAAATTTGTAACTGTAACATGCATGAGCTAGTGAACAGGGGACCACTAACAGGGGAGTTTGAGAGGGAGTTTGTAAGAGGGAGATATAATATAATTGCTAAGATTAGGAAGGACCACAACACCAGTGCCAATGCTGCTCCTGTCTCCTCCACCTGCTCCTGCATCCATACAGTCAGTCTATCCATGGATGCCTCTACCCAGATCCTGGTGTGGATTTTCAGAGACTGTGGCTTTCATTTCGCACTCACAGAAAGCCAGGGTAGGGGAACCATCCAGTGTGAAAGGTGACTGCTAGTGGAATCTCTCAGGAAGCAGGTAGGAGAGTTACAGGAGGAGGTGACTAGGCTGAGGAGCATCCGTGCCCACGAAGAATTCATTGACAGTATTCATATGGAGACATCCAAGGCTGCGGAAGCTATCCAGCTAGAGAGGATTGCTGTCATAGCCCCGAGGAAGGAGGATAGGGCACTGTCACAGGGAGGAAACTGGCTGATGGTTACTTCTGGCAGCAGGCAGTACTCCACCCCTACTCCCAACCCATCCACCATTGTGATGAAAAAACAATATGCTGCCCTGGCAATGAGCCATGTGGAATCACCCCCAAAGGTGGAGGAAGAGAAGCCATGTACCCCCAAAGGATGGGAGGATCTCAGCCACCACTCCCAGGAGAAAACATAGGTTAGAGGTGGTTGGTATCTCTCTTCTGAGTGGGACGGAGGCAGCCATCTGTCACTCTGACATGGCATCCTGTCAGGGCCTGTATCCGAGATGTTACGGAGGAATTGTTGAGGCTTATCCAACCCTCTGACTACTATCCCATGCTACTCATCCATGTGGTCACTAATGATACTGGAAGGTATGATCCTCAGCAGAACAGAAGTGACTACAGGGCTCTGGGAGTCAGGGTGAAGGAGTTTAGAATGCAGGAAGTGGAAGAGCATATTTGGATACAGACTGGCTAACCTAGTGAGGAGGGCTTTAAACAAGGTTTGAAGGGGGAAGGTGACCAAATCCCAGAGGTAAGTCAAAAACATGGAGACCGGGTTAAAGTTAGGGTTAGGGGGGAGCATGGGCTGTTATAGCAGGGATAAAGGATAGACAAGACAGAACTGTGGGGAGGGGGATCAAATCAGTATCTTAGATGTCTGTATACTAACATGAGAAGTATGGAGAATAAGCAGGAAGAATTCAAAATGCTCATAAATAAACACAGTTATGACATAGTTGGCATCACAGAGACTTGGTGGGATAATATGCATGACTAGAATATTGCTATAGAAGGGTACCGCTTGCTCAGGAAGGACAGGCAGGGAAAAAGGGGGGAGGTGTTGTTTTACATATTAAAAATGTATACATTTGGACTGAGATTGAAATGGAAGTAGGGGACAGACTTGTTGAAAGTCTCTGGGCAAGGATAAAAGGGTAAAAAACAGGGAGATGTTATGGTAGGGGTCTATTACCATCTAGATCAGGAAGAAGAGGTGGATGAGGATTTTTTTAAACAACTAACAAAATCATCCAAAGCACAAGACTCGGTGGTGATGGGTTACTTCAACTAGTCAGACATCTGTTGGGAAAATGACACAGCAGAGAACAGATTATCCAACAAGCATTTGCAATGTACTGGAGACTTTTTATTATTATTATTTCAGAAGGTAGAGAAAGCTATGAGGGGAGAGGTATTCTAGATTTGATTTTGACAAATAGGGAGGAACTGGTTGAAAATGTGAAAGTGGAAGGCTGCTTGGGTGAAAGTGATCATGAAATGATAGAGTTCACGATTCTAAGGAATGGTAGGAGAGAGAACAGCAAAGTAAAGACAATGGATTTCAAGAAGGCAGATTTTAGCAAACTCAGGGAATTGGTAGGTAAGATCCCATGGCAATCAAGTCTACGAGGAAAAACAATTGAAGACAGTTGGAAGTTTTTCAAAGAGACAGCATTAAGGGCACAAGAGCAAACTATTCCACTGCATAGGAAACATAGGAAGTATGGCAAGAGAGCATCCTGGCTTAACCAGGAGATCTTCAATGATCTAAAATAAAAAATGAATCCTACAAAAAGTAGAAACTAGGTCAAATTAGGATGAATATAAACAAATAACTCAAGTATGTAGGGACAAAATTAGAAAGGACAAGGCACAAAATGAAATCAAACTAGCTAAAGACATAAAGGGTAACAATAAAACATTCAACAAATACATTAGTAGCAAGAGGAAGACCAAGGACAGGGTAGGGCTGTTACTCAATGAGGGAGGAAAAATAATAATAGAAAATGTGGAAATGGCAAAGGTGCTTAATAACTTCTTTGTTTTGGTTTTCACCAAGAAGGTTGGTGGTGATTGGATGTTTAACATAGTGAATGCCAGTGAAAATGAGGTAGGCTAAAATAGGGAAAGAACAAATTAAAAATTTCTTAGAAACATTAGATGTCTCAAGTCACTAGGACCTGATGAAATGCATCCTGGAATATTCAAGAAGCTGACTGAGGAGATATCTGAGACACTGGCGATTATCTTTGAAAAGTCGGGAGAGATTCCAGAAGACTGGAAAAGGGCAAATATAATGCCAGTCTATAAAAAGGGAAATAAGGACAACCAGGGGAATTACAGACAAGTCAGCTGTACCCAGAACTTCTGTACCCAGAAAGATAATGGAGCAAATAATTAATCAATCAATTTGCAAACATCTAGAAGATAATAAGGTGATAATTAACAATCAGTATGGATTTGTCAAGAACAAATCATGTCAAACCAACCTGATATCTTTCTTTGACAGGGTAACAAGTCTTATGGATAGTGGGGAAGTAGTAGACATAATATATCTTGACTTTAGTAAAGTTTTGATACTGTCTCACATGACCTTGTCATAAAGAAACCAGAGAAATGCAAACTAGATGGAGCTACTATAAGGTGGGTGCAAAACTGGTTACATAACCTTCCCAGCGAGTAGTTATCAGTGGTTCACAGTGATACTGGAAGGGCATAACAAGTGGGATCCTGCAGGGACAAGGTCTGGGTCTGTTTCTGTTCAATATCTTCATCAGTGATTAAGATAATGCCATAGAGAGTACACTTATAACGTTTGCGGATGATACCAAGCTGACAGGTTACAAGTGCTTTGGAGGATAGGATTGAAATTCAAAATGATCTGGACATACTGGAGAAATGGTCTGAAGTAAATAGGATGAAATATAAATAAGGATAAATGCAAAGTACTCCATTTGGGAAGGAACAATCAGTTGCACACATACAAAATGGGAAATGACTGCCTAGGGAGGAGTTCTGCAGAAAGGGATCTTGGGGTCATAGTGCATCACAAACTTAATATAAGTCAACTGTGAAAAACTGTTGCAAAAAAAGCAAACATCATTCTGGGATGTTTTAACAAGCGTGTTGTAAGCAAGAAACAAGACGTAATTCTTCCACTCTGCTCGGTGCTGCTTAGGCCTCAACTGAAGTATTGTGTCCAGTTCTGGGTGCCACATTTCAGAAAAGATGTGGACAAACTGGAGACAGTCCAGAGAAGAGCAACAAAAATGATTAAAGGTCTATGATGGAAGATTGAAAAAATTGGGTTTGTTTAGTCAGGAAAAGAGAAGACTGAGTGGGGACATGATAACAGTTTTCAAACACATAAAAGGTTGTTACAAAGAGGAGGGAGAAGAATTGTTCTTCTTAATCTCTTAGGATAAGACCAGAATGAATGGTTTTAAATTGCTAGAAAGGAGGTTTAGGTTGGACATTAGGAAAAACTTCCTAACTGTCAGGGTGGTTAATCACTGGAATAAATTGCCTATGGAGGTTGTGGAATCTCCATCATTGGAGATTTTTAAGAGCAGGTGAGACAAACACCTCTCAGGGATGGTCTAGATAATACTTAGTCCTGCCATGAGTGCGGGGACTGGACTAAATGACCTCTTGAGGTTCCTTCCAGTCCTATGATTCTATGATTATAGGTGTTCCTGCTAGGGCTAATTGGAAAAAAATTCATTGAGTTTTGTTGTTTTGTTTTTTAAATGAAAAATGGCTTTTTGAACTATTCAAAAATATATTAAAATGTTCTTCGTCATTTTAAGTTTACAGATTTCTCCCCCCCGCCCTTTTTTTTTGGTCAAAATGATTTGAAATAAAAATCTGGTTGAAAGTAGTCCTGTTTACTCTTTGTGAAGTATTCAAGAATGAGTCCTTTATGTTATTTTCTTTTATTTTTTATTCAAGTAAGTCATAGACTTCATATGCAGTAAAGTATGTCAGAACATTTAATAAACAATAAACAAGTTATAGGGATATGATGAAGTATTTTTATGGAAGTACAGGAGAAAAAATTGATGTAGTATCCAAAACATTTCCCAAATGTCCACAGATGTAGTTTTTATAAAATATGCACCTGTTTTTCCTGAACAGAAGTTGTCATCCAAACATTCTGCCCTGTACAGTGTATAAGGCCGATGTGAAAGCAGATGGACTTTCATCTTCATAGTGATGTCTAGAAGTCCAGAATCAGAGAAGAGGGCCAAAAAGAGTTGGCATTCATCTTGTCTCAGTCATTTGGCATACATTTAGGGAACTGTAGAAAAATGTGTTTTCTTTGTATCACCATCTGGAATTTCCTGGTGAACCAGCTGAGTAACATGTCAAATTTAGCTAGTTATTAATATAAGAAGCACATAAAAGAAACTTGTTGAACACAAATGCTGAAACCTGAAAAGATTTGCCTAACTGAAACTCTGATTCTCAGCACTCTGGTTGAAATGAACCAGTTTTTCAGTGTACTTCACAGTACCCTCTACCCCGATATAACGCAACCCGATATAACACGAATTTGGATAGAACGTGATAAAGAAGCACTCTGGGGGGCGGGGCTGCATGCTCCGGCGGATCAGCACATCAGCATGTCTGGCTCTGACATGCTGCTCTGAGCAGCGTGTTAAGGGTGCTGGGCCAGGGCTGAGGGGTTGGATAAGGTGCAGAGGGTCTCAGGCGGTGGTCAGGGGACAGGGAGCAGGGTTGGATGGTTCAGAGGTTCTGGGGGCAGGGTGGTCAGCAGACGGGGAATGGGGGCATTGGATAGGGCGTGGGAGTCCTGGGGGGCCTGTCAAGGGGCGGGGTGTAGATAGGCGTTGGGGCAGTCAGGGGACAGGGGGGTTGGGTAGGGGGTGGGGTTCTGGGGGTGATTAGAGATGGGGGGTCAGGGGACAAGAAGCACGGGAAGGTTGGATGGGTCGGAGGTTCTGAGGGGTCGGTCAAGGGGCAGGAAGTGACTATTAATAACGGAAATGCTCGAGGCCAAAGCAATATATAACGTGGTTTCACCTATATAACGCGGAAAGATTTTTGGCTCCCGAGGACTGCATTATATCGGGGTAGAGGTGTATATTTACTGGGTAAAAGACACAGCAGAACAGTTGAGAAACATGAAGAAATATATCTTGCACTTTAAATACACACACACACAACCAAAGATGTACTCATCATGAGCTCTTACATCAGCAACTTCAATTACCATGATTAACTATCATTAAGGCCATAACAGAAATGAATAAACTCCTTGTTTAAAAGGGCATTATTTTAATTCTGGAAAAAGTTAAGTGAAAAGGAAAAAAAATACTCAGCTTGAAACCATTATGTTCCTACTTTTAAGAGGAAATTAGAAAATTTAAAACTTTTACATTATTAGATTAATAATTAGGTTTAACAATTTTTTCATTATTCCATATAATTCCCCCTCTTATTTTCCCTTAAATTTCTCTCCATCACATCTTTTATTACACCTTCTGAATATTTATTGTGATGTGGTGTACATTTAGTCTGTCCTCCTGGGGTGAATTTTAAGGTTTGGACCCTGGACATTTAGTATTATAAGTGTTAGCCTCCAAAACATGATAATACTGAAACTCTGCTCCCATTTTTAACAGGTCTAAACTGTTTTAATTTTGCTGATTCCAGTGAATTTACTCCTGATTTACATGAGTGTAATGGATATCACAGCTAGTATCACTGGTCAGGTCTTGAGGAGAAGTCACTAAGTGGTGTTACTGCAGAAAATAATCTTAAATTTACAGTGGATCAAACAATGTGATGCTGTGGGAAAAAGATGACTATCTTTCTAGGGTGTATTAACAGGAGTGTTGTACATAAGACATAGGTATAATTGTTCTGCTCTTACTGGCTATGATGAGGCCCAGCTGCAGTGCTGTGTCCAGTTTTAGGCACCAGGCAGACAAACTGGAGGGAGTCCAGAGGAGATCAAGAAAAATTATAAGTGGTTTAGAAAACATGACCTGTGAGGCAAAGTTGAAAAAAACTGGGCATGTTTAATCAAGTGAAGAAAAGATGGAAGGAGACGTAACAGTCTTCAAATTTGTAAGAGGTTGTAATAATGGGGACTATGTTCAATTGTCCTCTGTGTCCACCAAGGGTATGATGAGATGTAATCAGCTTAGTTTGCAGCAATGGAGATTCAGGTTAGACAGTTGGAAAAAAACTTTCTAATTATAAGGATAGTTAAGCACTGGATAGGTTACCAAGAGAGGTTATGGAATCCCCATCCTTGGATGTTTTAAAGACCAGGTTAGACTAATATCTGCCAGGAATGCTCTCTATATATTTGGTCCTGCCTCACCATGAGGAATGAACTAAATGACCACTTGAGGTTCCTTCCAGGACTACATTTCTGTAATTTAAATTAGGTTATTATTATTACTTACTGTTTATATTACTGTAGTGTCCAGAAGTCCCAGTCAGGATCAAGGTTCTTTTGTACTGAGTGCTATACAAACATAAATGAAAACAACACTTTCCTAAGGTATTTCCAATCTAAGATAAACATGTCCTGATGAAAGGGGAGGTGACATAAGGTGGAGGAGTTAGCTGGAACTGAAACTGGAAAAGAAGTTTACATGTACAATAAAAGGTTTCCATGTTGTATTCATCTTGTCATTTCTCCTCTCTGACCCCTTGCTTAAAAATTATCTTGTTATGGGAGGATTTGGGGAAGGTTTTAAACTAAGAGAGGGAGGTTACAGGATTATATTGTCAGATTCTGTCATCCTAGGGCAGAAGGAACTGCTTTTTCCCTTAAGAAAAATCCTTTCTACTATCATGCTCTTTGGATAGTCTAATAAAATGTATCAAAGAGGTACTGCTAGCTTCTGTATATTGCTGGTGTCCTACTGTTTCTGGGAATGCAAAGATGGCCACAGTTTTGGCACTTCCTGAGGATTTGTCCATTTTTTCTGTCTTTTAATCTAGATATATATCTGTATCCCAAATTCTTCAGTATCTCCTTCTTCTGTTTCTTGCTCTTAGAATTTTTTTTAAAGAAGATACAAAAATTCCATAACAGATAAGTAGTTGTAAAGGTAAGGTATACCTCTTACTGTCTGCAAAAGAGAGCAGAGTTAACAGAGAGGGAACAGAGATCCGAGTGGGATAGTGTTGTTAATATTGATATTGCTGATAAAGTTAGGGGTGTGTTTGTTTTCCATTTGAAACCCAAATTTGGGGGAGGAGAGATTAATATCTTTTTATGAAATCAGCTTGAAGTCTGGCACACAGTTTGTAATCTGTATGTGATTTGTTCTACTGTAACTGGTGTCTATAGATAAAAGCACTTTCTTTGTAATAAAGAAGAAATTGAATATGAACACATTTGGGGAATTTTTTCCCCTTAGGTTTTACATCCAAATAACCTGATCGCTAAAAAATCAAACTTTACAGTCCCATTAATGATGGGACATCAGTGGTGGCAGTGGAAGTCCAAGGGTAAAATAGTTTGTATCTTGGGGAAGTTTTAACCTAAGCTGGTAAAAATAAGCTTAAGAGGTTTTCATGCAGGTCCCCACATCTGTACCCTAGAGTTCAGAGTGGGGAAGGAACCTTGACATGGTGGCAAAGCGGTGGGATCAACTTGAAATCATTTTGAGATTTTTTTGAACCAGAAGCACAGATTTGAAAAGGAATTTTTTTTTCCTTTGGGCTGCTGGAAAGCAGGTTAAACTGAAAAGAGTTAGAGGTTGTTGTTTTTTCTCTGCTTTGGGGCCAGAGCAGAGACAAAAGGGAATTGCCTTTTGTGAGCTGGAGTTTTCTCTACCTAAAGGCAGGATAGTTAACTTCCTGTAGGGAAATTCACAAGTCTTCACAGACCTGAAGTTTTTGTTTTTCCCTAAGAGCAACTAGAGGGATTTTCTGCCTATTTGCCTGGAGCCAAAGGTGTTAGGTTTTTTTGGGTTTTTTTTTTGGATTTCTCTGTAGGTTGACAATCACTATCAGAGTATATAGGTATCATATTCAGCACAGCAAAATTTTGCAAGCCAAGTTTTTTTTCTGTTTTGGTTTTCTGTCTAACTCTTGGGTGTAAAGTTAGTTAAAAACAGAGAGGTTAAGATGACAGACTCCACGGTTCAACAAAAGCTGGATTAGCCTGATTTGAGGCTGAGGAAAAACATGAACACCTCCTAAACTTACTTTTACCAGTTAGGTTAAAACTTCCCCAAGGTACATACTATATACTATGTAGCAGCAGTACAAGCTCCTCATCTTTTCCCCACCATCGTTTTCCAGTTACATTGAACATGCACAGCCCCTTTAAATGAAAGAGATTTTCATTTTCCATGTCCACTTTAACCCTTGGTCTGTCTGCAGAGGCTACCAACAATTGTTCCAACTCATGTTTGTGATAATGGTTTTATTATGTGGCTACTTTTTCACAAAGGTGCTGGCTTGAGACCACCACCAGATAACTTAGCCCATCAGACCTCCCATAATTTGGAAAAACTGTGAGGTTCAGTGTTTGAGCTAAATTTGAATAGCTGATCTACAGATTAAAATATTAATAGCTAATTACCACTATCCAAGCCACCCAATATGCTACATAGTTAAATTTATACTGGAATCACAATGTTGTAATTGAGCCAGAGGTCTAATGAGTGCTGGGAATGTTTTGGTAAGCATGAGTATCAATGGTATTGTGAACTGTAAATGAAAAATGCTGGAAGCTACATTCAGATTATTAGGAAAGGCTTAAATTGAAGACCCCTAAAATAATCTTCCCTAAGACATTTCAAGTTTCATATAAGGACCAGCTAGACCTTGGGAACTTTACAGTCTGAATGCATGGTTGAGATCTCAACAGCGTTAGAAAAATGTTATGAAATGTATAGGGACTGGTGAGCAACAACAGTTCTAAGGTAGTCTCCTCCTTAACCAAAGTGGAACTAGGCTTCTAGCCCAGAAAATTTACAAGTGTAACATCAACACCTTTGGGTGGGTTGTCAGCAACAGGGATGAACCTGTAGCCTGAACAATTCTTACACTTATAAAAGTATGTATTGGGGTGCAATATGCACTTGTCACAGATAGCAGTTTTTGTCCTTAGGTGGCTACTTAAAATTAATTGAGAAGATGGCGTTTGGTGAAACACAGAGGAACTTTATTTAATACAGATAATTATAATTGAAATCATAGACAAGGATAAATATACATAATGATTAGAATAAGATAAGTACAGTAAATTGGTTTCCTACATTGTTCATACTTACAACCTTTCATTGTGCATAGTTACAGCTAGACCACTGGAAACAGAGATGGAAGGGAAAGACAGGGGATGACATTAGAAGGGAGGTCCCAATTTAGTTTACACTTTCTAGAGGACCAGATGAACCCAAAGAAATGGGAACTGGGTGTCATATTTTATACCCTTCCTTTTTGTAAATAGCATGGATATTTACTATATTTCCTCCTTAACCCCTATTATGATAAGGTCAATAGCTGCTCCTATGTGGCCTTCAGGGTGTCCATAATTACGCATCAATCATTAATATTCATGATTTACACCACTTATTTCTAAATAATTCTGTATGTAAATGCTGTCTAACTACTTAGATACTGCATAACAACCTATTTGCTAAAGCCACCAGAAACTCCATTCTTGTGGAATCCTGGAGTGTACCATACCCATTTGTGGTTACTCGTTTGTCTTTCAAAATGAGAATGCAAAATATCTGACCTATGTTTATCTTTTTAGGCTTAAGCCCAGCATTAGGCTTAACACAGCCTAATATAATAGGATCTTAACTATAGCAAGTTAACCCATTTACTTACGTTCATCTACTTGTCCCCGTGCATGTTTCAAGCTAATAAACAATATACCCGTTTCAGTTGTACATTCTGATAATGTCATTTTACCTCTAGGAAGCATAAAATTACCTACAAGACATGATACAGGGTCATAGGTCATAAAATCAGAGGTCAACAAACCTGGGACTTCTTGATCTTAGTGCATGAGTCTCTACTGCCGGAGCTAAAAGACATGTCTGTTAGCCAAAGTAGTAGCAGGCTCATCAATCTCTAGCTGGCCTAACCACCACTAGAGGGAGACAGAGTGTCACACGAAGCAGGCAAGGTTTGGAGGGATTATTTAAGCAGGGAGCTGGAAAAAGTCATCACACACTGTGGTCAGATTAAGACATCTGCTAGGGATGTCAGCAATTCAAAAATATCTGAAACTGGTGTGAGGGATAGGACAGAAATGAAAGTTGATGTAGAGAAGAGACAGCTTAAGGTCCAGAGGTATGTTCCAGAAAAATAACAAGATGTCAGACTAAGAAACTAAAAAAAGAAAAAAAAATCCAAACCAATAACAACTCCCGCTCCAAACAACCAATATCTAAGGCAAAAAAGCAAAATATATTAACTATTAAAAAAAAAGGATCATGTAATAATCTTTTTCTGAAAAATAGTGAATTGACAAAACAATGGGATACTACATTACCTCAGTTTAAAATATAGATGTTGGGAGTCTGCTATATATCTAATGAGGTAAAACTTCTGAGTAGAGAAGGTCATACAGTTGAATCTGCATGGGTATAAATCCAATATTATATAATATTACTGGCCTCTTTACCAGGGAAAGGATAGGAAGGCAATGTTTTCATGGAGAGCACAGAGGCAATCATATCTAATAAAGTAATAACAATAATTAAAAAAGGATTAGACGTACTTGGATGAGAAAAATCCACAATTATATTATTCAGGGTAAAAAATAAACATGAAGGATATAAATGCTCATGCTTCAGGGCATAAGCCAAACACCAAATGCTTGTAGTTAGAAAGAAACTTCCACTAATGGCAGATTATTTTATAATTGTCCATTACAGGATTTTTTGTACCTTTTTTTCTGAAGCATCTGATATTGAAAAATGTCAGAGACAAGACTCAAGTTCAGGTGGACCACTGGCCTGTTTTTTCTTCTGACCTATCATATAAACTTCCTATTGAGGATATTAATAACATTGAACACAGGGTTTGATAATTTCCCAAATTATGGAAAAAAATGATACTTCTTGAAAATAAAGATCTATATATAGTTTGCCCTCTCCCCCTTTACAGCAATTAATTAGCATTAGAGTAGTATTGTGACATGCATAATAGTACTGTCATGGCAATCATCATTAGGTTGTGCTATTACACATAGTATTCCATGTTTCTCCTTAATCTCCAAGCAAACTTTTAGTTTTGGGGAGACATGCTGTGTTATTGCTTTTGTTATGCACGGTTTTATATAGAGGCAGTATTTCCTGGAACAGAGCTTATGTGGACAGCAGGACACTTTGCTCTCTGATTTGGTTTCTGATTAGAGTCAATTCCTGATGCAGAATTGCTTTCCAGAAGCTAGACATTGGTGGCAACTGAGAAAATTATTGTAAGGAGGGACTGCTCTATGTGTTTTTTCACTAGCACTATTCCAGAACTGGTGTATATATGTAAATAGAATAGTTTACACTTTGGAATAATCAAGACTCTCTGTCACTGTTTTTCACTGGGAAGCCATCTTGTTAGGCCCTGGACACCTGCTACTGCTTGGCAGAAGGGTGAGACTGGTGTCAGAAAGGACAGCAACATTGCCCAAGGTGAGCAAAGTATACTGAGTATCCCAGGAGAGGTTAAATGGATTGGAACCACAGCAATCAAATTAAAAGGAGTAGGACCACAGGTATTAATTTTTCAATCCAATTTGTTTGTGGTCAAATATAAAAAGACCTTACCACTCATTTCAAAAGTTTATTAAGAAGCACAACATATATCTGCAATAGGACATGGATAAAACTTGGATAATGTATAAAAAATATTGCAAATATCAGACAAATCTTTTTTTGTGTGGACAATACAGGGCTAGGATATAGCACTGGTTTGTTATCATGTCCAACTCATGTTCAATTTAAAAAAATATTATGGATTTATAATATTATGGTGGTTCTGTAATACCGCCAGTAATGAGTTTCTGTTGAGACAGCTTTAAGTTTTTTCCCCTATCAAGCAATTTCCAAAGCATAAGTTCTACTTAAATGAAAACTATAGCAAAGTTTCTTAGTTAATGAGATTCCGTGTTAATCTCCCATGCTGCAAATCAATTATTTAAAGCCTTTCACAGCTAATGGATCATATAGTGCTTTCTGATTAATGCCAACAAGCTAGTTTTAATACAGTGAAGCAATCAGCAGTCTTAACCATTTAGGTTTCTTAATACTTTTCCCAGTTTATGGAGAGAATATCAAAAATAATCTAAAAAATAAACTGTTTGTTTATATGAAAAACATTAACTTCAAACAGCAAGGGAGAATTTCAAGTTGTACTTGGTAGACTATAGACAAGAAGCCATTAACTGTTGATTACTCACTCCACATTTCATAATAAGTAGTTGTTTGCAAACAAACAAACAAACAAACAAACAAAAGACAAGTTTTTAGCATTGTTTGACATCTATTAGTGGTCTTCTTCTTGAAAGAATATATTGCAACAATTTCTCATTACACGCATGTGGAAAAAAATGTACAGCACTACAGTATATATAATTAGTTTTCTGATTCCAAAATTTCAGGAAACATTTTTTCCTACCACATTGCTGGCCAGTCTTCATGAATATACCACAATGGTAATAAGTATAGGAGAGCCCCAGCTACTAACATATGAAAGATTTATTAATGAGATAAGGAAACCTGGGAGAATAGGGCAGACAATATATCAGTATGAGCTACTACCCCTGGGCAACAAAAACTTACATTTGAAAATTTGAAAATTACACTGATGAAACTTTACTTATTTACTGTTCACAGAAAAATAATGCACAGATGCATCCGATGAAGTGAGCTGTAGTTCACGAAAGCTTATGCTCAAATAAATTTGTTAGTCTCTAAGGTGCCACAAGTACTCCTTTTCTTTCTACAGGACAGAGTGGAATTCTTGTGCAAAATTTCACACGGAAAGTTAAAATTGGTGAATGTTGGCTTTCCCTTTCTTTGTGAAGAAAGAAAAAGCCAACCTTTTTCCATGCATATTTCAAAGTATAGCCTTAAAAAAGGCTTTGGCAAAGGGATACAACAAACAAGGCTCTGATGCTTTTGAACACATTAGCCTATATGCATCAAAATATCACTATCTAGATAGTTATTGATTTATTATATATTTCGAGTAAGCCTTTCAAAAGTGCCTAAGGGAGTTAAATCTTGATGGGAGTTGGGTGGCTAACTACCTAAGGTGATATTAAAAGTCATACATAACGTTATTCATTTATTTACATTTTTACTACTTTACAATATAAGAGCTCTGGAAGCCTTTGACAACCTTTTAAATATGTGCTAATAAACAAAAATACACAGCTATTACCTCTGCATCAAATCGAATAACCAAGAAACAACATAAATAAAGCTTATATTTAAAAATCCCCACCAGTTAGTGGGATGATCAAGCACATCTACTCTTCCAGCTGGAGTGTGAGCCTCAGGTCAAGGAGACACATTTGTGCTAGCTTGATGAGAGCTAGCGTGCTGAAAATAGTGTGTAGTTGCTGCAGTGCAAGTGGTGGGATGGGCTAGGCCCCTTGAGTGCATGGCTAGCGTCTTGGATGGCTATGTTTCCAGGGCAGCTAGACCTTCCCACCAAATCACACCCCCTGCTTGAAATGCAGACATACCCCAAGTTGATGAACCCCAGGGATTGAAAGCTAAGAACTATAATGAGTGCAACCCAAAATATATGCAAACAAAACCTCAAAAACCCCACTATGAAATACATATTAATTATAAATACATGATTCTCAAACATTTTCCCTCCATTTACCTTCTCCTCTCCCCTTGTTTTGTCTCCCCGCCTTCAAATTTCTCCATGCTGTAAATACATTATTGTTTGACTTTAGTGTGTTGTCCATTTAAATTAGGTTGCAAGCAGTTTGAGACAGAGACCTTAAAGTGTAATATAGACATTATTGTGCTATCCAAGTAATTACAACAGCTAGCTTTGCAGATGCAGTATTTAATCTGCAAGATATATTTACTGAAATAGAAAGGTGTTTTTCTTATCTCTTTTATGGAATTAAGATCATTTGTATAAATACTTATTACAAGAACATTCATATGATAAAAATCATCATTATAGAGCTTTCATTAAAGTACCGTGGTTGTTGTTAATAAATAATTTATCTAAGTAGAAAAGTTGGGTTAGCTCAGAAAGGAAGGAAATTACATCATGTCCTAGGGTTTGCCAGACCTGGAGTACCCCCTGCTGAGTAAATGTGACGTTGCCTTGCCTTATTATGCCTTCTCAGGAAGCCAGTGACTTCACTTCAGGCACTGTTGGTAACAGTTCACAGCAATGGCACCTGTATTCCCCTGTCCGCCTGTACACCCTCTCCATGGTCTGGTAAGGCACCCATTTTTAGGTTGCCAGCTCCCCAGTTGACACTTCTCTAGGGGTGAGACCTAGGTATCTTTTCCTCCTGACCATGGTTTTTCCAGGCTCCACAATTCTTTGCCTACACTGTGATATTCCCAGCAAACCAGATGTCCTAAATGGCCAATGTCTGCACATTTCTTTCTCTCCAGAGACTATATACAGTGTACTTGCTCACAGTTATAAGCTATCACCCATTCCTTTCTAAACAAGCACATCCATTTTTAATGTGAAAGCATTACACAGAAAACATATTAAAAAAATAAAAGGACCTACTTGCATATTAATAAAGTTACCAGAGATCACCCCCAATTTCAACTAAGACTCTGGCGAGTGAGTACTTCAAAGTCCATACAGATGTTTTTCTGTCTTTACAAGTTCATAACCATTTTAGCTCAGAACAAAACCCCCCATGAATAAATCAGTCTCTCCTTATACATCTTAGGTCTTTGCTCTTCAGATTCTGAGAATGAATAATCATCAGACAATGGTTCTCTCCTCAGGATGTAGTTTCAAAAGTTTGGGTCCAGAGGTGGGAGTTTGCAGTCACCTCCCCCAAGTATTTCGTAAGGAACCTGCTTAACTTTATTTGCCTCAAAAGTTCCCTCGTCTGGCACATTGTTTAATGTATTCCATTGCAGCTCATAACACTTCCCAAGGTTTATATTGGTCACATCTCCCCCTAGAGAAGTTACATCCAATCTCACAGCAATACATAGACTTTCCATTCAATGCAATGGACTCCAAAGTTACTTAAACATAATTCAAGGTTTTTCAAGGATATTGCAGGAAATTACCCTATCAGTCACAGAGAGTCTCTCTTGAAAATTTCTGTATGACTTCAACAAAAAACATAACACCTATAATAATTTATAGTGCATTTATTTATTATGTGGTGTACTACCAAAAGGGCTTTGATTTTTTGCATGCATTTCTTACAACTTCAGGCAACTTTGTTTTGTAATGTAAGAATAGCAGATACCAAAAAGAAAACTCCACTTGCAAAGGATTAAAATGAATCCAGATGTAGGCTTTCAGAAACAATAAATAAAGTTGATTTCATATAGCCATGTTACTTAATGTGTGTTTTTTTTTAATAAGACTTCCCACAGAGGACTTGAAACTTCCACCTAGCACAATCTGAGTTAAGGGGTTCAGAATGAACCTACCAGAGCAGTTGTTGAAATCTGAATTAGAGTTGAAATAAGGTGAATAAGGTGGGGGATTGAAGTTAACAGAGAGCTACTTCCCCTTGAGATTCAATATTGACTTGCCATATGGTATAAAAGAGTCCGATAGATCTGCAGTTATAAGGAAGAGCCCTTAAGGAGAGACTTCACTGGAACTGTCAAGATATGTGTTTTGATGGGTTTAACTGAGACAACTTCTAAACACTGTGTGAAATTAGGCAGTAACTAATGTGTATTTGCTTTACTTGCTTTAGTTCTGCTGTAAAGTTTTGTCTTGCAGTGAGTACGGGATTTGTAGATCCTATGAAAAGACAAAACAAAACCCACCGTTTAACTCTTTTGCCCTTCCGAAGAATGAGTTCTCATGTACATTCTCCATGTACGCATTATCATTTGCCCAATTGAATCACTCTTTATTACAAGAATGAGGGAGGCAAGACATGAAAGAAAAAAAATAAGCCAAAACATCCCACACACGTTAAGATTTATTTTGGTGGAAAGGCAAACATTCCTATGATATATACATACTTGTTATGTTGCTTGTCACATTAGTATCCCAGAACCTCACATATGCTATTATACCCATTTTTACAAGCAGGAAACTAAAACTGATTTACCTAAATTCACAGAGGAAGTCTGTGATAAAATCAAGAAGAGAACCCACAGCTTCACAGTCCTAGGTCATAACTTTACCCCAGGTCTATTCTTTCTCTAACATAAATGCCATTGAAGCTGAATTATAAGGTAATATTCACTGTTACTCTAAAATCATCTCATTACCTAGGAGCAACTTTAAAGAAAATAAAGGGAAACTTTATATTTAATACGGGTTGCTCAACAGTCAACATATCACAAGTTTAAAAACCAATAAATGTATACAAGGTCTCTGCCCTGATTTTGTTTTATACTGATAACAGAGCTGATGTTGTAAGTGAAGTGCAAGATGGCCAAATCACACATGTCCCATGTTTATGACACTCTGTAAATCTTCTGTACACTTGAATAACAGAAATATCAAACATCTTCTGGCAAAAGGCTTGCTCATTCCGCATCTATTTTATTCACCCAGTAAAAACTGATACATTTTAGAGAAGTGTATAAGAAAGTATCTACGCATGTACAAATTAAAACAGGCAGCCATGACAGGATAGAGCTCATCGTGTCATATGGTGAAAAGATTAGCCAAGCAGCATCAATTCACTCAGCTCACGAAAAGCTTATGCTCTAATAAATTTGTTAGTCTCTAAGGTGCCACAAGTACTCCTGCTTTTTTTTGCGGATACAGACTAATACGGCTACTACTCTGAAACCAACCTTTGTAAGATTCCATAAGCAATGTCATTGCTGAAATGTTTGATCTTACTGTGATATAGCATTGACATGACACCCAGGACTTATGGGTTCTGTTGCTAGCTCTGCCACTGTGGACTCATGTGTCGTATCGTGTCACTTATCCTCTGAACACCTTGGTTTATCAAACTATAAAATAAGCAGATATTTATTTCATTGGAGGAAAGCATTATTATTTATTGAGCAAAAAGGAAGCTAATGACGGAGGCTATATTCACCAGAGTTGGAAGTAAATACCACATTTATTGCTACATATATACCGAATGTCTGCATCAGAACTATATGCAAAGTTATCCATCATGAACTTGAATTTCCATTCAGTGATACTGTTTTTTTTTCTTTTTAAGATAGCATTCTAAAGGGGAGATGGTATTAGATATCAAGAAAACACAATTACTCACCTTGCAACACTAAATAGTAGTTTGTGCTGAACCAGTCTGTGGCCAATCATGATGAACTAATTTGCACCGTAACAGAGTGACAAATTCCAGGATCCTGCTTGCAGAGTCATCCTGATGTCAGGTACCTGAACCCTGCATAGAGATGAAGAGCTATTTTTTGCTGGATCACTCTGAGATTAGATCAGATGTGTCCAATAACCTCCAATCTAGGAGCAAAAAAAGGGTTGGAGGGAACCAGGGAGAAAGACGGGCAGCTTGATTCTGCTTACGGACTGGATAAGTCAGGAGCAACTCCACTGAAGATAATGGGAATACCACTAGTTTTAAAATGTTGTAATGGAAAGGAGAATCAGGCAAAGAGAGGTGCATTATTGTGCTTACATGGACATGTAAATGGATTGGTTGACCTTCCTCCAGACCAAAATCCTCTTGAATTAGGATGAACAATAGAAACTTAGATTCATCACCTGATAGTTTTCATGGTCAGCCAATCATAGTTTAGGAATTACTTCTTTTATGTTATATAATGAAAATGCCTACCTCAGAAGAATATAGCCTTTGTAAAGAAATTTAAAATCCTTTTGCAGAGCAGAACCAAATTCATCATCAGTTAACTTGATTGACTTCAGTGTAGGTACTCCAAGGAATGAATTTGGCTCATTATATAAAATCTCAGGTCTCATTTAAAAGACAGACAGATAGATAGATAGCACTTGTCTTTGCTAAGGAAGCCTTGAAAATATAAACCAATTGTAATGAAAATAAAAAATCACTGAGCTTGAAAGCTTGTCCAGATGACACTAAGATAATTGTATGCACCCACCCAGCCAGTTGACTGCAGCAACCTCTGGTAAGCAGAGAGTGTGCTCACTGACCACAAGGAGGTGCAGGTCAGTAGAAACAGGATTACATTATTGCACAGTAGGAACCTTTTAGTTCATGCATACAGCATCCACCCAGTGGAGTTACAGCACAGCACTTTGGGGCACACTGCTAATGAGACACTCAGAATCCAAATGGTGGGGCACTATAGGAATAACATAAGTTATCTTGCAACAGGAGTATTTAGGGAGCTGAGGAAGGAATTAAAGATCTTTCCTTTTGCATATACTTTTTTATGTAAAGGAGTCAATTTGGTTTAGAGTGTAGCCCTAAAGAAATAGCTTGAGAACTCTACCCAAAATTCCAGCGTGGTCCTGAATATAGCAATGTGACCATGGTGATCAGGGAGTGATTGTATTTTTGAATGTTTAACAGGTTTGCTGAAAAATGCTAAGGCCAGCTCAGCATAGAAACATGAAGATTATGGTGAGGGGGTTGTTACAGATACAATATGGAATCCAAGTTTGTCAAAATATTAACTGAGGGTAACAAACCTTTGAAGTGAACTTGTGTTAATTTATGTATCTGAATCAAATACATCTTCCTTTGTGTTTTATGCATCACCCAGTACACTGGTTCTGCTCTGCAAAAAATAAATAAATAAATAAATAAATAATGTGTGGGTTTTGCACAGTTTCAGTCCAAAACCTCTTAGAATCATAGAGAGGAAAGGACTGGAAGGCAGACATGACAAACTTGGGGAAAAATGTGAATCATTGATGACTACTCTTTGAGTACAGTCTTTCAACCAATTGCACAACCACCTTATAGTGTTTTCCTCTAGATCACATTTCCCTAGTTTGCTTATAAGAATGTCATGTGGCACTGTGTCAAAAGCCTTACTAAAATCAAGATATTTCACATCTATAGCTTCCCTCCCAAGCTACTAGGCCAGCAGCCCTGTCAAAGATGGAAATTATGTGGGTTTGGCATGATTTCTTTTTGACAAGTCCATGCTGAATATTACTTATAACCTTATTATCCTGACTGTTTAATAATTTATCTTTCCAGGTATCAGACTTAGGCTGACTGGTCCATAATTTCCCGGGTCCTCCTTGTTTCCCCTTTGAAACACAGATACTATGTTAGCTGTTCTCCAGTTTTATAAGCCCTCACATGTCCTCCAGGAGTTCTCAAAGATAATTCCTAATGGTTCTGAGGTTGCTTCAGCTAGTTCCTTAAGTACCCTGGTATGAATTTCATCAGGTTGTGCCAAGTTGTATACACCTAATTTACCTAAATATTCTTTCACCTGATCTTTCCCTATTTTTGCTGGCATTCCTTTTTCCTTGTAAATAGTATTGAGTATCCGGTCACCATTAATCTCCTTCTTGAAGACTGAAGTAAAATAGGCATTAGACACCTTAGCTTTTTTAATGTCAACAGTTATTATCTCTCCTTCCCTGCTAAGGAGAGGACCTACACTTTCCTTTGTCTTTCTCTTGCTCTTAATGTATTTAAAGAACCTCATTTAATTGCCTTTTAGATTCCTTGTGAGGTGTAATTCATTTTGTGCCTTAGCTTTTCTGATTTTGTTCCGACATGCTTATGCAATTCTTTTGTACTCCTACTTAGCAATTTGTCCACCTTACCACTTGTTGTAGAATTCCTTTTAGATTTTCATTTCATTAAAGTGCTCCTGATGGAGCCATATTGGCCTCTTCCTATTCTTCTTATCTTTCCTTCACATTGGGATAGTTTGCAGTTGTGCCTTTAATATTGTCTCCTTGAGAAACTGCCAAAGTAACCTACATACTTAACAGGGAGGTAGCTCTTTAAGAGATTTAGAGAGCAGAAATAGGGGAGGAATGAGTTGTGTGTGGATCATTGTTGATAGGCAGATGCATAATTAGTATTTCACCCCCAGAAATGTCTGGAGTTGAGTGTGGTAGCTTTGGGAATGCTCAGCAGGCTCCTTTTAGCTGAACTAATAGACTCCACTGAGGGCAAGAAGTCTGGGCATCTGCTTTATAAAAGGACACATGACTTGCAGTTTGGGTTGGGAGAAGTGCAGTAAAAGGAGCAGGCTGTTTTCCTCTAACTCTGAAGCATTTTGCAGCGGAGTAGTGCTATTGTTAACTTTCCTATAGGGAAGCCCTAGCAGTGTCAGTTATAGAAAGGGGAAATTGGGAGGGTAAATTAAATTTCTTTTAATTTTAATTGTATACTTTGACTGTTATTTGCTTTTAGCCAAATTGTTTTAGTCAAATTGTCTTAACCAGTATGGTTCACTGACTTTTTTCTTATTTAAATGTAATGATAGGGAGTCACTTGTATTTTGCTATTTTAAGTTTTGTATTTTTTTTGTAACAGGGTTATAAATTTTTATACTTAGTACTGATTAATTAACCAATCGACTGGCTAATTGAGTGATTCCAGCAGTTCAGCAGAGAAGGCAAAAGAGTCTTTGTGGGTTCTAATTACAGACTTCTGTAAGCAAAAAGAAGGAAGATATTATTGCAGTGCTTTTGACTCAGCAGATAGCATAGAGCTGATGAACAAAGACTGCAACTGAGTCTCAAGTGAACTCAGCATAAGCTTCTGGAACTCAGTTACTTCTCACTATGTGTTTGTGAGGACTAATTGGTTTAGATTTAATTTTTTTCTTTTGTTTATATATATGCATAACTATGAAAACAATGTGTGTGGATTATGAAGTAGCCTTATTATTTATTAGACATTAAACTACTATTTTTCATTATTGTTATACAGTTTTACAAAGTTGGTACTTAAGATTTAGTTTAATTTAAAAACTTAAATTTATTTCTTTTGTTCTTTTTGGCCTTGATGGTGGGAAGGTAGCCCCTGTCCAATCCTTGCTGAAAATCATCAGATGACTGAATTCTGGATCCCCATGTGCTTTTCTGTAGGAGATGTGCTGATGCACTAGGAGAGATTACAAAGGTTACACCAGTTCTCCTAAACTCATGTTTTCCTTGGATTTTCTTCCCCTGGGACCAGTTATCTTAGTTTGTTAAAGTCTGCTTTTTTGATGATAAAATCAAACTTGTATTCATATTGCTGGCTTTGAGGTACAATAAAAATGATACAATATAAATCTGTCTTAAACTGAAACAAATGTGTTTTTGGTCTTTTGTCACCAGAAAATGTACATATTCTTTCATTAAGATTGACCTTGTCCTCCTGCATAATGGCATGCAGTACATACCCACGTTTTTAAAATGCCTACAGACATATGTTTGAATAACCAAAAGTTTGAGGAGGGAACACTCATCAGAGGTATACAAAATGGTGATAATTGTGGGAGATGATGCCACTTTTAAAAGGATAAAATATACTCACCTCACCAACAGGGTAAGCCAACATGAACTTATAAATATTAAGTATGGTTTGAGGCTGCCCACATGCCATAATTGTTTGTTGTTTAGATTGGCAAACAGCTATACATTGACATGCAGAAGCCTCTGCTTGAGGTTCTCATGTGGGAGGAGGGTAATGTTACTATTTTAGGGATTATTTTCCTCTTTGTCTACCAAGCTTTCATGGTTCAAATGAAAGATTGTGAAAACAAAGGAGGAGAGAAACCACATCATGTATAGACACAGAGTAGAATGCTAGGAAGCCTTGATCAGCACATCAACTGCTGTGTAGAAGATCATTAAATAAACAAACAAACAGAAATAAATTCTGAAATTACTCCGTCAAAATGATCTGAGAGACAGGAAAAACTAATCATGGACAAAACTTAAAAGGCCTGGATGTGATAAGCACACAAAGGCTCTGAGAATATCAACAGCCTATTTCTATTTACCAGAACTTTTCAGTTGAGGTTTGAATTCAGGGATGCCTTTAGTATTTCTTGGAAAGATCAACAAGATATTTCTATTAGATTTCCCCAAAACTTTTGGAAATGCATAAGTTGAAATACTTCTTTGGTGGAAGCTTCCAAGGTATGTAGGTTGACCCTTATTGATCTCCCTAGCAAGCTCAAGCCACTCAGATCCTTTCTGAGCCCTTTGAATAGGCAAAAATGTATGCAGGATAGATTAACAATCAAAACACAGATCTCTTCAACAATGTTATCAGTAACCAAGTGTTCAACACAGAAAACAATCAGGTGATATTAGGAGGAAGTTCCACCATGCAGGGTGTTACTCACAAAAGTAAGAGTAAAGGTGGTAAAAAAATTAGGAAAGGTTTTAGTTGAAAAATGGCTGGACTATGGAGTTGGACACATGTTAAGAGAGGGAGGGAGAGAGGGGCTCCTACCTTTTAGGGAGAAGTGAAGCCCTAGTGCCACAGACTCTGCTCAAGTGTCCCATATACCACTGAACCCGCTGTACAGTGTAATGAAAGAGATGAAGTACTGGTTCTAGTATCATAGGGAGAGATGATGGTAGCTCTCCACTGAAGCTTCACAACAGCGCTGAATGAACTCCAAAAGCTGAAATCACTATAGCTGGGGGAGCCTCATGAAAGTACCTGGCAACATGGAAAGAGATAATGATGGTAGTGACTCTTCACTGAATCTGCAAAGGGAAGCAACAAAACTGATGGAACCTAGGTGAAGGACCCCTTTACCCAGCATCCACAAAGCTGAAATTGGTAGGTTGGGTGGTGGTGGCTTAGGACTGAAATGGACCAGCGCAGAGATGGTATTTTGACTAGAGGAGGTGGCATGGACAGAAAATCTGGTACAGAGATTCCATTGCATCCTGAGGTGATAGCACAGCAACAGACAATGCAGAGGCAATAGAAGAGAGTTTCTTTACGTAAGATAGCCAGCACTTCCCCCAAAGAAGGGAAGACAGACCTGAATGAATGCACTCCCAGGCTCTGATACTTCACTAACCACTCACAACAAACTATGAGTGAGGTGTGGTAATAACAGGACATCAGAACACTGGGTATTCAGACCAGCAGGTGATGAAACTGAGGCTAAAGTTCCCAAGACACTGTGGAAGTGGGTGTATTATTTATTTACTGTTTGTAAGTCATGAAAGTCCTGTTATATTTCCAGCCAAGATTTGTATTTTAAATAAGTTAGTTAACACATTTTAACTAAGAGTGTTAGGTGCCTAGTTCATTTGAGTGATGCTCTATTCATTTTCCACTTAATAAAGATTTCTTTATTTTATGCATAGACTTAGTGCTTACAATAGGGGAAGTATTACTTTGTAAGGGCACCAGGGAAGGTATTTAGTTTTTTTCCCAGGTTTTTTGGTGGAGGTTCGACCTGATGGTGGTTGTTAATTTTAAGAGAGACCTCTAGATATTGAATTTGGCCTTTGTCGCTGCTAGCAATACCTGGCAAAAGGGTTACATTAGCTTTAATATTGACCATAGAATCATAGAATCATAGAATATCAGGGTTGGAAGGGACTCCAGAAGGTCATCTAGTCCAACCCCCTGCTCAAAGCAGGACCAAGTCCCAGTTAAATCATCCTAGCCAGGGCTTTGTCAAGCCTGACCTTAAAAACCTCTAAGGAAGGAGATTCTACCACCTCCCTAGGTAACGCATTCCAGTGTTTCACCACCCTCTTAGTGAAAAAGTTTTTCCTAATATCCAATCTAAACCTCCCCCATTGCAACTTGAGACCATTACTCCTCGTTCTGTCATCTGCTACCATTGAGAACAGTCTAGAGCCATCCTCTTTGAAACCCCCTTTCAGGTAGTTGAAAGCAGCTATCAAATCCCCCCTCATTCTTCTCTTCTGCAGACTAAACAATCCCAGCTCCCTCAGCCTCTCCTCATAAGTCATGTGCTCTAGACCCCTAATCATTTTTGTTGCCCTTCGCTGTACTCTTTCCAATTTATCCACATCCTTCTTGTAGTGTGGGGCCCAAAACTGGACACAGTACTCCAGATGAGGCCTCACCAGTGTCGAATAGAGGGGAACGATCACGTCCCTCGATCTGCTCGCTATGCCCCTACTTATACATCCCAAAATGCCATTGGCCTTCTTGGCAACAAGGGCACACTGCTGACTCATATCCAGCTTCTCGTCCACTGTCACCCCTAGGTCCTTTTCCGCAGAACTGCTGCCGAGCCATTCGGTCCCTAGTCTGTAGCGGTGCATTGGATTCTTCCATCCTAAGTGCAGGACCCTGCACTTATCCTTATTGAACCTCATTAGATTTCTTTTGGCCCAATCCTCCAATTTGTCTAGGTCCTTCTGTATCCTATCCCTCCCCTCCAGCGTATCTACCACTCCTCCCAGTTTAGTATCATCCGCAAATTTGCTGAGAGTGCATAGTGAAGGTGTGGCATGATACAGTACTGTAAATAATGCATTTGGGAAAATTCTGTGCACTTGTGAGGACAAGAGTTCATGGGAATACAGACCTTATATAAAACTTTTAAATATATACCTTTTTAAGTGGGTTTCATCTTCATAGGTTTTAGAATAACTTCTCTTTCAAGATGAAGATAAAATGTGAAATTTATAGTCCAGTTTCAAAACAGAAATGTTACTGGAAATTGTCTTGTTTGCGAGAATTTTGACATTAGTCTTGCATTCTCCCAATTCATTTTCAATTTTGATGATGGAATAGTTGGCTGTGAAAAATGAACCCTAATAGTTAGCTGTTATTGAAGAATTTTTGTGTCAAATTTGTAATTTGGTGACACAATGCATCTGAAGACATTTTCACCAGGATAAGACCATGCCAACTTATTCAAAAGTGGTCTTATGTGTCCATATTTTTTATATTTTTGGGGAGATTTACAGTCTCTGATGTGTAAAACATGGACATTTTTTCTTAATTCCTGATTTATGATGACCTAATTTGAATGTGATTGGACCAAGTTTCTGGCTTCATGTGTCCATGTTGGGCCTTGTACCTGATTTTCTGAAGACGGCAGAGGCTGGTGCTGCAAAGCAGAGTAAGAAAAGTTCACATACCATAAGAATCAAATTAAGGCCGAGAAGGCTCACCATTCTCATCCACAAGCCACCTTTGGGGAGACTGATGTTCCAGAATCCCTAAGACTCATCAACTTGGAGAGAGGAAATCAAAAATTCAAGAACCAGGCCACTGTATCCATCTCCCTGAATGAGAAGTGATGTGCCAGAAGAACATCATCAACTGGCTCCTTCACTGAAGCTCCAGCTCCTTCTCTGACAGTCCAGAAGACACTGAGAGCTGAAGAGTTTGTAAACTCCCTGTTATCTTAAATACCTTTACTATTATTAATTATTATTATTATTATTATTTTATTATTATTATTATTTTAAACTGGAAGACATACCCACCTGTTTAGCCTTTTTTTATTTTCAGGATGTGGAAGTGAAAATATGGCTGTCTACGTACATGTGTGTATGAATGAATAAAGTCCATATATGGAAGACACCTCAAAGAAAAGTTCCTCAGATAAAGAGCTCTAAATATTCTCTCCTAAAATTACTCAGTAGTTTGTGTTCTGTGTTCTATGTTTAGAAGTCCAGAGACTTAAGATTTGTGACCTGTAAATTCTGGTAAATAAGAGCTGTCAAATTTTATGTTTATCAAGAGAGTTCTGTTAAAGACTGTATTATAAGATTTTTTTTGGGGGGGTGGGGGAAATGAGGAGGGTGGAAACGGGTTAGCCATCACACATAAATTGAAATATAAGGAAGAAGCTTTATATTTCACTCTGGGATTGTGGTTTAGTCATTAGAAAATAATTTGTTTTAAATTAGTATTAAAATATTTAAGCAGCTTTAAGTTAAAGATTTGACTCACTTTGGTAAAATTCTTTAAATGGGATTTATAACCAAATGGACAGTCACCTCCTGAGAGTCCTCTTTAGAATTTGTAATGATTGGTTATTTTTAGTATTAATTCAATTATTTACATAAGAAAATAAGCACGGACATACTAGGTGATACCAATGGTCCAATTAGCCCAGTGTCCTGTCTTCTGACAGTGGCCAGTGCTGGATGCTTTAGAGGGAATAAACATGACAGAGCAATTCTGAGTGATCCCTGCCATCAAGTCCCAGCTCCTGGCAGTTGGAGCACAGGCACCGGCCTCCTCCTTTCCCCGGGGGTGCTCAACCCCCACTCAGCCCCAAACCCTGCTCCCATTCCACCCCTTCCCACCCCTACTCATCCTCTTCCCTCCCAGTTCTGTCCCCTCCCCTGAGCATGCCCCGTCCCCACTCCTCCCCCTCCCCCCAGCACCTCCTGCATGCTGCGGAACAGTTGATTGCAGCAGGCAGGACGTGCTGGGATGGAAGGGGGACAGCTGGCTGCTGGTGGATGCTAAGCACCCACTCATTTTTTTCCGGGGGTGCTCCAAGGCTGCAGCACTCACAGAGTCAGTGCCTGTGAGTTGGAGGCTTAGTGGAAGCCCCATTGATTATTTGGTGGGCTTCCTATTTCTTATGGACTTAAAACAAAATTGCTGTTAGTTTTCAAGCCTTTAGCTAGTTTCTCTTCAAATTCTTTCTGGGCCAGAATGATTATAGCTTTGCACTTGACTTGCTAGAGTTTATGCTCCTTTCAATTTTCCTCACTAAGATCTGACTTTCAATTTTTAAGGTTTGTGTATTTATCTGTAACTGGTTCTTTTGGTCCTCCTACTGCTTTTGTAGTTGTTGTTGTTGTTTTGAAATTTGGGTTATTCAAATTAGTCAACTCTTCTACTGTGGTATTTTTAAATAGTCTCCATTCTATTGGAGACATTTCACCCTTTTGACTGTTCCATTTAATTTCCATTTAACTATCTTCCTCATTTTTGTATAGTTCATCTTTTTGAAGCTAAATGCTTCTGTGGTATGTTTTTTTGGTAATTTTGCCCTGTAAGAATGTTAAATATAATTACCTTATGTTCTCTTTTACCAAGTGATTCAGCTATATTAACTTCTTGGGCCACATCCTATGCTCCACTAAGTCCTAAATCAAGAATTACCTCTCCCCTTGTAGATCTCAGGACAAGCTACTCCTAGAAGAAGTTATTTTTGGTGTCTATAAATATTATCTGCCTCCCTATTTAATGCCAAGAACTCTAATTCATCTATCTTAGTATTTAGATTTCTAGCATTTGTATATAAGCACTTGCACATTCAGTTGCTTGCCTTCATGTGTTTTATTTAACTCTGTTGACGATTTAACTCCAATCCAATATAATATCTTGTAGGTTTGTTGATTTGACCCTGATGTGACAGTTGTATTACTTTTCAGTAGTAGTGGTAGTAGTAGTAGTAGTAGCAGCTTAGCTTTAGTAATGTGTTTTGTTGATTTTATTTTTAAGTGTTTTTAGTAAAATTTATGAAAAAATACTGAGTTACTTTTCTTTCAATAAGCAATTTAAGTCCAGAAACTTTGGGGATCTGGGTGGGTTCCAGCCAGTCTTCCTAAAAGCTTGACCGCCCACCCAAATTACTCTTTGGTTCTTGCACACTGCTGCCTCAGCAAGCTTAAATTTAACCTACAAGTAAGCTTAATACAAGTACTTTCAAAACAAAGAAGCAAATGTTTAAGGAAGAAAATATCAGCTTTTGAGGAACTAGATGTATAAAACTCTCCACTCCTGCTCACCTGTGTTCCCCCCGAGAGCTGCATAATTGATCAATCTTGAGCAGGTAGAGTGCTAGCAGCCAGCAATGACTAGATTAAATAAAATGTTACTGAAGAAATAAGAAAAAAAACATAAAAACTTACAAAGGTTATTACAGTAGGTTGTCAAGATATTGCCTCAGTAGAAACAACACTGAAGCATATGCAGCCTGGTTTAAAAGGTTAAACATGCAAGCAAAGTGAGGAACAAAATCCTACAAAAGTAATAGAACAGGACAAACTGTTTAAAAAGTGGAAACATGAAACTAATGAATACAGTACTGATATATGAAGAAATAAACCCTGTGGTTTAGGCATGCCTGAAAGTGAGGAAATTGAACATAAATTAATCATCTCAGTCCTTAATAAAATTTGAAAATAAATAGTACATCTTATACATAATGGGAAATGGAAAGGGCTAATGGGACATAGGCCCCAAAATCCACTAATGAAAACCCATGAGATCTAATCTGGTTAAACTCATCAGACAAAGAATACATTCTTCAACACAAAGAAGCCATTAATAAAACCCCCTAATAAACAGTAAAACCATTAAATGTAATGAAAATTAGGGAATGATACTGAATGACTTGACAAAGGAAACTGTTTTACACAGAAAGCTGTCTTGGAACATGCATGTAAGGATAAGAACACTAGTCATGGTATAGTATAGCCAGGCAAGTTAACAACCGCCGTGGGTATGAACACCAACATTCGATCATCCAGAAGAGGCTGTAAGGTTTTGGAAGATTGTGTAAAGAATAGGCAATGTTCAGGAAGTGTCTACCTACCTATCTATTTATAAATAAAAGTGCTATTATTGTACAAATAATAGTGTTTATAAAATTATTGCTAATTTATTTATACATATGCATATCTCATTTTTTTATTTTTGATAGACAAATAGATGGGGTTTTAGGACTTTAATACTTCACTTAGAATCAGACCATAGAGAGCATTATAATCTGATAATGACCTTTGTCTTATTCATTTCCACTTGGAAACTATCTTTAATTTTGACATTAAGGCTAATATTTTTTATAAATGACTGATGATCTTGGGTGCCTTGGGGCCTTAGTCTCAGAAGTGCTGAGCAAGCACCATGGCAAAGAAAACTAATGGGACCTGAGAGTACAGCTGGTCAAATTTTTGAGGGAGAAGGGAATGCTTCCCTCTCAGGCTGTCTCTGTACCAGGTCCTCCCTTCCCTCGTGGGGGAGGGGAAAGGGGAGTCTTTTGGCAGTTGTTGTGGGGAGAGATTCTGCCTTACCCTCAGCTCTCCTCCGCTGGAGCTGCAGGTTGTAGGTCTGCTTTCTTCCTTAGTCTGCTCCCAAATGAAACGATCCTCTGTTTTTTAACTCCTCCAGTTGGAGCATTTCCTACAGATGTGGCGGGGTGCGGCTAGCTGAGCCCAGAGCAGTTCCTTAACTCTTGGTTGCTCAGTGTGGGGTTTGTTACCCCATCACAAAGACAGGGTAACAGAGGCAGAATCTTTGGCAGGTACTGTGGTTGTTCATGCTGGATAGGGTCAGTAGAGGAGGCGTCTCCCATTCTTCTACTTCTGGAAATTATTTAGGGAATGTGCTGAATGAGAATATAGTAGCCACTCTGCACTTCCATTTTGGATAGTTTGTATAGCACTACAAGATTCACCCCAACAACTAGTCACATAAGCACACGCTTCTCTGCTCTTTTCCCCCATTGTGGTCATACAGGCCTTTTCCAGCTGCATAACTGTAAAATGAAACAATGAATGGATAGCTTTTCAGAATTCAAAATACTGCATTTTCTGTACTTGTACCTGCTTCCTAGCAGGCAAGTCAGTGTTCTTTGGCAGCTACCTACTTCAAGAGAATATTGGCACTGGAGGAAGAATAGAGTTTAGGGTCTCAAATGTTGGTTAATTCCTGATTTTATGTTTAACTGGTTTGGTGAGATAGACAAATCTTCCCATACCCCAAACTACATAGCAATCAAGCAGCTTAACTGTTAAAGCCATATGAACCCTCCCACTGCTATGGCTTTACATGTTGGGCCAAACAACCTTGAACAGCTCCAGGACAAACTTAACAGGTGAAACTTCCCATATGAAGTACAAGTGGCCATTGAAACATTCAGTATGTTTGCATTGGGATCATCTTCTTCTTCCCCTTGTCCTCTGGAGTCAGGTTGTCATAAAAGGATCCACCAATTTTATCTGTCTTAGGCAGCACTAAGGTTATCTTCTTTGATGCAATCCATCCATCACTTCCTTGCCTTTCCTTAGGGTATCTTTCCTATCACCATCCCTGCCATGCTATCTTTACCAGGTCATCTTTATTCCATCCTCTGTCTGTGTGTTGCAGTGTGTCTAATGTTTGTTAGGTTTCCTAACTCTCTTCCTAGAACAAAAGAATGAAGCATTCAGGATATGCCACTTTTAGGCAAGTTCCCCTTTCTACATCCTTACCAAGACCCATAAAGTATAAAATGCACATTGCTAACCCTAATGGTCCTGGCACACTGCAGTGAAAGTCTCTCAGATATGTAGAGGGCAAAGGATAAGTCATGATATGCATGGGGAGGCAAGTGTCATTCAATATGTGTTCTTTGGGGATCATACTGAACAGGAAATGCCTCTTCATAGGTTCACATTTTCAACATTCTAGCAAAGACTTTCAAAACCAGCTATAATATTTCCCATCCTTTTTATGTTTTTTTTATATATAGCTAAGGTACTAATGTGGCCATTGTTGATTCCTTTGGGTCTCACAAGAGGACTGTACTAGTAGTTCTGAAGGAAGAGAAATTATAAAAATTAGAAGCAGAGGATCCAACCTGAGCTGGATGGGGACAGCATCATAAAGGATTAAGGTTTGGAAAAAAACAATGGCTTCAAGGCCTGAGTACCCAGATAATTGGGTGCCAAAAGAACATTCTGACAATTCCCCCTGTTTCTTATGTGCCCTCAGGTGACTTGGCAAAGCCTTTGCAAAGCACCTAATGTTGGTCCTTTAGAAATACGGGATTCAGCTAAGGTGACAAGATTGAAGACCGTTCCAAAGTGGAAGACTCAATGATCTAAATGATTTTCAGTTTTTGGTTGTCTTGCTTTGCCTTATTGCTTAAACAAATAGTTTCTCATATAAATTAACTGCTGCAACTTCCTTCTATTTTACTACATTACTGAAATGAAGATTGCTACTGAAATTGCCAATAGCAGATGAACTAGAATCTTCATACAGTAATTAATGATGAATGAAGCTCAAAATGCTTTGAGGTTTTGGATAAGCTTACAAAAGTTAAGATGCTTAGCCTAAGTTTGTATGAAGTACTTTGGTCTAGATATCTGACTGGAAATATTACAAGAGATGATGGTTTTGCATTTAACATTTAACACTTATCACATTTAAAGTACTCTGCATAAATCAACTAGTTACTCCTCAACATCCTTATAAGGTTCTCTAAAAAAGTCATTATAAATGAGGCACAGGAAGGTTAGGTAAATTGTCCAAAGAATATGTCAGTATCAAAAGAGAAGATCAGCACTTGGGATGGCCTGGCTCTTTGTTCTGAGGCCTCTGAAACACTTATTTCCACATTTGCCCTATTTTGATGATGTGCTGAATAAACAACATACTGCATAGGATTAGATTTCACCTCCTATGCTCAGATGATTGGACTGTCCATCTCTTTACTTCTACTTCTATGCCAGGACAGTTTGGTTTTGTACGCATCCAAAGCATTGAATTTGTACTTAAATTGCCCAATCCAGTTAATCTAAACATATCAGAAATATCAGTGTACATCTGACTTTGGAAATAGTGCCATAAACTTCAGTGCAAACAGGACTAGGCTTTATATTTTCAATTTTCTCTATTACATGTACTGCTGTTTTGGACTGAAGAAATAGTTAAGGAGTGTAACTGTCTTGACACAAACTCTATCTGGAATTGAGGCTGACTAAAGACAGACTCTTCTGACTTTTTTTTTTCTTTTTCTTTCCTTTTAAAAAACCCCCACACATACACAAACATATATGCAAAATTCAGATTCAACTTTTCATGGGTTTGCACGTCTGGTAAATTTAAGAAAGAAAATTGCTTGTTTGCTTCCAGACAGCTTTTCCCCAATGTTCCCAGCTATAATAAAAATGGGTTAATTTGAAAATATTTGATTTATAGACACAAGCTTTGCTCCTTGAGAGCTACTTTTATTAAGAACATTTGAGCATCATGGGCATTTCATAATGAATAGTTCATCAGCTTGTACTATGCCATACTGATGTTTGAAATTCTTTCTGCCTCAGCAGGAGATTCAGTATTTCCTGTCTCTCAGACAGATACATAGGAGCAGAGTGAAAGTGGGTTATTTCTTTTCTAAAGAGGAAAGATTTTGAGGTTTACTCCTTATTATATAAAAGCTTAGTAAGAGGATGTTCTTTACAACGGAATGATGGGTTTCTATAAGAGAGCATTTCTTTAATATATATATACACACACACAGACAAGGTAAATATGATTTTTCCGTCTTGAAAGCAATTTACTTCCCAATCTTGGTTTTAAAATGACAGAAATTAACAGGGTAACATGGGGTAACAGTCTAAGGTGACAGAAGGTTGCTTTCTTAAGTATATACACTTTTTATTTACCATGTCTGGGAGAAGAAGGGAATATAAATCAGAAATTAGTGTTGTATCACTGGATCAGGCAGTAAGTACATCCAATTCAATAGTCTCTCTCTGAAAATGGTGAACACCTGAAGCTTAAAAAGATGAACCCTATAATACTTGATCAAGTCATACAGCAATGGGATGAGAAAGAGAATTCCTTCCTAACTCCCATATTTGTTCATCTGGCATTCCAGATCATGACACCTTAAATAATTGCTTTTTGGGGCAGCTAGTCCTGAAACTCACATGAGGAGAGTCAATTCCTGATTTAATCATAAGTGGAGAACAGGATCTTGTCCAAGAGGTGAATATAGCTGGACTACTAGGTAATAGTGACCATGGTATAATTAAATTTAACATCCCTGTGGTGGGGAAAACACCACATCAGCCCAATTTTGTACTTCAGAAAGGGGGACTACGAAAAATGAGGATATTATTTAAACAGAAATTAAAAGTTGAAAAACTTTTTAAAGACACCATAATAGAGACTCAGCTTAAATGTATACTCCAAATTAAAAAAAAACATTGTAAAAGAACCAAAAAAGGTGTCACTGTGACTAAACAACTAAGTAAAAGAAGTAGTGAGAGACAAAAAGTCATCCTTTAAAAGGTAGAAGTTAAATCCTAGTGAGGAAAATAGAGAAGAGCATAAACTCTGGCAAATAAAGTGTAAAAATATAATTAGGAAGGCCAAAAAAGAGTGTGAAGGACAGCTAGCCAAAGACTCAAAACGTAATAGCAAAATTCGTTTAAGTACATCAGAAGCAGGAAGCCTGCTAAACAACCAGAGGGGCCACTGGATTATTGAGATGCTAAAGGAGCACTCATGGACAAGACGGCTATTGCAGAGAAACTAAATGAATCCTTTACATTGGTCTTCATGACTGAGGATGTGTGAGAGATTCCAAAACCTGAGCCATTCTTTTTAGGTGACAAATATGAGGAACTATCCCAGATGGAGGTGTCATTAGAGGAGGTTTCGGAACAAATTGATAAATTAAACAGTAATAAGTCACCAGGACCAGATGATTCTCACCCAAGAGTTCTGAAGGAACTCAAATGTGAAATTGAAGTAGTACTAACTGTAGTTTGTAACCTATCATTTACATCAGCTGCTGTGCCAAATGATTGGAGGATAGCAAATATGACACCAATTTTTAAAAAGGGCTCCAGAGGTGATCCTGGCAATTAAGGCCAGTAACCTTGACTTCAGTACTGGGCAAACTGATTGAAACTATAGCAAAGAACAAAACCGTCAGACACATAGATGAACATAATTTGTTGGGGAAGAGTCAACATGGCTTTTGCAAAGGGAAATAATGTCTTGCCAGTCTACTAGAATTCTTTAAGGGGGTCAACATGCATGTGGACAAGATGGATCCAGTGGATATAGCGTACTTAGATTTTCAGAAAGCCTTTGACAAGGTCACTCACCAAAGGCTCTTAAGCAAAGTAAGCTGTCATGGGATAAAAGGGAAGTTCCTCTCATAGATTGGTAACTGGTTAAAAGATAAGAAACAAAGGCTTGGAATAAATGCTCAGTTTTCAGAATGGAGAGAGGTAAATAGTAGTGTCCCCCAGGGGTCTGTACTGGGGTCAGTACTATTCAACATATTCATAAATGATCTGGAAAAAGGGTAAACAGTGAGGTGGCAAAATTTGCAGATGATACAAAACTACTCAAGATAGTTAAGTCCCAGGCAGACCGCGAAGAGCTACAAAAAGATCTCACAAAACTGGGTCACTGAGCAATGAAATGGCATACAAAAGTTAATGTTGATAAATGCAAAGTAATGCACATTGGAAAACATAATCCCGACTATACATTTAAAATTATGAGATCTAAATTATCTGTTACAACTCAGGAAAGAGATTTTGGACTCATTTTAAATAGTTCTCTGAAAACATCCACTCAATGTGCAGTGGTAGTTCAAAAAACAAACAGAATGTGGGGAATCATTAAGAAAGGGATAGATAATAAGACAGAAAATATCATATTTTCTCCATATAAATCCATGGTACGCCCACATCTTGAATACTTCATGCACATGTGGATGCCCCATCTCAGAAAAAATATATTGGAATTGGAAAAGTTTCAGAAAAGGGCAACAAAAATTATTAGGGGTTTGGAATGGCCTCTATATGAGGAGAAATTAATAAAACTGGGACTCTTCAGCTTGGAATAGAGACAACTACACTGGGATATAATAGAGGTCTATAAAATCATGACTGGTATGAAAAAAGTAAAAAAGAAGTGTTATTTACTCTTTCTTCAGAGTAGCAGCGGTGTTAGTCTGTATTCGCAAAAAGAAAAGGAGTACTTGTGGCACCTTAGAGACTAACAAATTTATTTGAGCATAAGCTTTCGTGAGCTACAGCTCACTTCATCGGATGCATTTGGTGGAAAAAACAGAGGGGAGATTGATATACACACACAGAGAACATGAAACAATGGGTTGATCATACACACTGTAAGGAGAGTGATCACTTAAGATAAGCCATCACCAGCAGCGGCGGGGGAAAGGAGGAAAACCTTTCATGGTGACAAGCAAGGTAGGCTATTTCCAGCAGTTAACAAGAATATCTGAGGAACAGTGGGGAGGGGTGGGAAGGGGTGGAGAAATACCATGGGGAAATAGTTTTACTTTGTGTAATGACTCATCCATTCCCAGTCTCTATTCAAGCCTAAGTTAATTGTATCCAGTTTGCAAATTAATTCCAATTCAGCAGTCTCTCATTGGAGTATGTTTCTGAAGCTTTTTTGTTGAAGGATAGCCACTCTTAGGTCTAAAAAAGAAAAGGAGTACTTGTGGCACCTTAGAGACTAACAAATTTATTAGAGCATAAGCTTTCGTGAGCTACAGCTCACTTCATCGGATGCATTTGGTGGAAAAAACTTAGGTCTGTAATCGAGTGACCAGAGAGATTGAAGTGTTCTCCAACTGGTTTTTGAATGTTATAATTCTTGACGTCTGATTTGTGTCCATGCATTCTTTTACGTAGAGACTGTCCGGTTTGATCAATGTACGTGGCAGAGGGGCATTGCTGGCACATGATGGCATATATCACATTGGTAGATGCGCAGGAGAACGAGCCTCTGATAGTGTGGCTGATGTGATTAGGCCCTATGATGGTGTCCCCTGAATAGATATGTGGACAGAGTTGGCAACGGGCTTTGTTGCAAGGATAGGTTCCTGGGTTAGTGGTTCTGTTGTGTGGTGTGTGGTTGCTGGTGAGTATTTGCTTCAGATTGGGGGGCTGTCTGTAAGCAAGGACTGGCTTGTATCCCACGATCTGTGAGAGTGATGGGTCGTCCTTCAGGATAGGTTGTAGATCCTTGATGATGCGTTGGAGAGGTTTTAGTTGGGGGCTAAAGGTGATGGCTAGTGGCGTTCTGTTATTTTCTTTGTTGGGCCTGTCCTGTAGTAGGTGACTTCTGGGTACTCTTCTGGCTCTGTCCATCTGTTTCTTCACTTCAGCAGGTGGGTATTGTAGTTGTAGGAATGCATGATAGAGATCTTGTAGGTGTTTGTCTCTGTCTGAGGGGTGGTTATATCGTAGAGCTTAGCTGTAGACAATGGATCGTGTGGTATGATCTGGATGAAAGCTAGAGGCATGTAGTTAGGAATAGCAGTCAGTAGATTTCCGATATAGGGTAGTGTTTATGTGACCATCACTTATTAGCACCGTAGTGCCCAGGAAATGGATCTCTTGTGAGGACTTGTCCAGGCTGAGGTTGATGGTGGGATGGAAATTGTTGAAATCATGGTGGAATTTCTCAAGGGCTTCTTTTCCATGGGTCCAGATGATGAAGATGTCATCAATGTAGCGCAAGTAGAGTAGGGGCATTAGGAGACGAGAGCTGAGGAAGCGTTGTTCTAAGTCAGCCATAAAAATGTTGGCATACTGTGGGGCCATGCGGGAACCCATCGCAGTGCCGCTGATTTGAAGGTGTACATTGTCCCCAAATGTGAAATAGTTATGGGTGAGGATAAAGTCACAAAGTTCAGCCACCAGATTAGCCGTGACATTATTGGGGATACTGTTCCTGATGGCTTGTAGTCCATCTTTGTTTGGAATGTTGGTGTAGAGGGCTTCTACATCCATAGTGGCTAGGATGGTGTTTTCAGGAAGATCACCAATGGACTGTAGTTTCCTCAGGAAGTCAGTGGTGTCTCGAAGATAGCTGGGAGTGCTGGTAACGTAGGGCCTGAGGAGGGAGTCTACATAGCCAGACAATCCTGCTGTCAGGGTGCCAATGCCTGAGATGATAGGGCGTCCAGGATTTCCAGGTTTATGGATCTTGGGTAGCACATAGAATACCCCAGGTCGGGGTTCTAGGGGTGTGTCTGTGCAGATTTGTTCTTGTGCTTTTTCAGGGATTTTCTTGAGCAAATGCTGTAGTTTCTTTCGGTAACTGTCAGTGGGATCAGAGGGTAATGGCTTGTAGAAAGTGGTGTTGGATAGCTGCCTAGTAGCCTCTTGTTCATACTCCGACCTATTCATGATGACGACAGCACCTCCTTTGTCAGCCTTTTTGATTATGATGTCAGAGTTGTTTCTGAGGCTGTGGATGGCATTGTGTTCTGCATGGCTGAGGTTATGGGGCAAGTGATGCTGCTTTTCCACAATTTCAGCTCGTGCACGTTGGCGGAATCACTCTACGTAGAAGTCCAGGCTGCTGTTTCGACCTTCAGGAGGAGTCCTCCCAGAATCCTTCTTTTTGTAGTGTTGGTAGAAAGATATCTGTGGGTTAATATGTTGGTCAGAGGTGTGTTGGAAATATTCCTTGAGTCGGAGACGTCGAAAATAGGATTCTAGGTCACCACAGAACTGTATCATGTTGGTCGGGGTGGAGGAGCAAAAGGAGAGGCCCCGAGATAGGACAGATTCTTCTGCTGGGCTAAGAGTATAGTTGGATAGATTAACAATATTGCTGGTGGGTTACGGGAACCACTGTTGTGGCCTCTTGTGGCATGTAGTAGTTTAGATAGCTTAGTGTCCTTTTTCTTTTGTAGAGAAGCAAAGTGTGTGTTGTAAATGGCTTGTCTAGTTTTTGTAAAGTCCAGTCACGAGGAAGTTTGTGTGGAAGGTTGGTTCTTTATGAGAGTATCCAGTTTTGAGAGCTCATTCTTAATCTTTCCCTGTTTGCTGTAGAGGATATTGATCAGGTGGTTCCGCAGTTTCTTTGAGAGTGTGTGGCACAAGCTGTCAGCATAGTCTGTGTGGTATGTAGATTGCAATGGATTTTTTACCTGTTCTTTTGGTATGATGTCCATCTGTTTGCATTTGGAGAGGAAGATGATGTCTATCTGTATCGGTACGAGTTTTTTCATAAAGTTGACAGATTTCCACTCTATACGGCTAAATTCAGTGCCTTGCATAATGACAGGTTTCAGAGTAGCAGCCGTGTTAGTCTGTATTCGCAAAAAGAAAAGGAGTACTTGTGGCACCTTAGAGACTAACAAATTTATTAGAGCATAAGCTTTCGTGAGCTACAGCTCACTTCTTCGGATGCATTTGGTGGAAAAAACAGAGGGGAGATTGATATACACACACAAAGAACATGAAACAATGGGTTTATCATACACACTGTAAGGAGAGTGATCACTTAAGATAAGCCATCACCAGCAGCAGAAGAGTACCCAGAAGTCACCTACTACAGGACAGGCCCAACAAAGAAAATAACAGAACGCCACTAGCCATCACCTTCATCCCCCAACTAAAACCTCTCCAACACATCATCAAGGATTTACAACCTATCCTGAAGGACGACCCATCACTCTCACAGATCGTGGGATACAAGCCAGTCCTTGCTTACAGACAGCCCCCCAATCTGAAGCAAATACTCACCAGCAACCACACACCACACAACAGAACCACTAACCCAGGAACTTATCCTTGCAACAAAGCCCGTTGCCAACTCTGTCCACATATCTATTCAGGGGACACCATCATAGGGCCTAATCACATCAGCCACACTATCAGAGGCTTATTCACCTGCGCATCTACCAATGTGATATATGCCATCATGTGCCAGCAATGCCCCTCTGCCATGTACATTGGTCAAACTGGACAGTCTCTACGTAAAAGAATGAATGGACACAAATCAGACGTCAAGAATTATAACATTCAAAAACCAGTTGGAGAACACTTCAATCTCTCTGGTCACTCGATTACAGACCTAAGAGTGGCTATCCTTCAACAAAAAAGCTTCAGAAATAGACTCCAACGAGAGACTGCTGAATTGGAATTAATTTGCAAACTGGATACAATTATCTTAGGCTTGAATAGAGACTGGGAATGGATGAGTCATTACACAAAGTAAAACTATTTCCCCATGTTATTTCTCCACCCCACCCCACCCCCCACTGTTCCTCAGATATTCTTGTTAACTGCTGAAAATAGCCTACCTTGCTTGTCACCATGAAAGGTTTTCCTCCTTTCCCCACCCTGCTGCTGGTGATGGCTTATCTTAAGTGATCACTCTCCTTACAGTGTGTATGATAAACCCATTGTTCCATGTTCTCTGTGTGTGTATATCAATCTCCCCTCTGTTTTTTCCACCAAATGCATCCAATGAAGTGAGCTGTAGCTCATGAAAGCTTATGCTCAAATAAATTTGTTAGTCTCTAAGGTGCCACAAGTACTCCTTTTCTTTTTACTGTTTCTTATAACACTTGAACTAGGGGGCACCAAATGACATTAACAGAAAGCAGGTTTAAAACAAACAAAAGGAAGGTTTTTTCACACAATGCACAGTCAATCTGTGGAACTCCTTGTCAGAGGATGTTGTGAAGGCCAAGACTATAACAGGGTTCAAAAAAGAAATAGATAAGTTCATAGAGTATATGTCCATCAATGGCTATTAGCCAGATGGGCATGGATGGTGTCCTTATCCTCTGTTTGCCAGAAGCTGGGAATGGGCAACAGGGGATGGATCACTTGATTATTACCTGTTCTGTTCATTCCCTCTGGGCACCTGGCACTGGACACTGTCAGAAGATAGAATACCGGGCTAGATGGACCTTTGGTTTGACTCAGTATGGCCATTCTTATGTTCTTATCATGGGGTGCTAGGATTATGATATTGTCTCTGCCGGCATCATTACAAATGTTGATAATATTTCATAATATTATTCAGAAATTTGATAAACTGAGCTGTGCTATTTGTCTTGATAGCTTCCTATATTAATTAAGTCCACAGGTTGAGATATACTGTTTAAAGGAGTATTTTTATTTGTTTGTTTTAAAATGTTCTGCCCTTTAATTTCACCACGTGTCCCCTGGTGCTTGTATTTTGACTCAGAGAAAGTGATATGAAAATATTTTGAGCTGCTCGATTTTGCTTCTAAGAATAGAACTGGGAAACATTGCTCTTCTCCCATTAACTGAAAAGAAGGAGAAAACTGAAATAAAATTAATTAAATTGATGAGAAATGGGGTGGCAGAGTTAGACCATAACATTAAGATGCATAAGTTAACAAATAAGCATATATTCACAAAATAAGATAATTGTTTATAGTTTACAAGCTTGTAATTGTTCGTGTGTATACAACGTTGGCACACAGCCAAGGACACTGACTTGGCCGTTCCAAGCATTTCAGCCTATAACTAATGTGTTGGTAGGCAGTGTGTGGTCAGGTAAAGGTCACTCCAAAATTGCAGAAAGGGGAAAGTCAGACATGCTTAGTCAAAAACTAGGTGAGGGTCACCATTCCATTATAGTAACATTCCCAAAATACTTAAAACTTGCTACATAACAGCTTCGATCGACAGCCAGATTTAGCCATTATGATTGGTCTATAACTATGGACCAATCAGAGAGCATGTGAAGATGATTGAAGGATAAGTATGCTAATGCTATGGTTGAAAAATAAGCCAATCACAACAGGCCAAAAACAATATTTAAGGCAGAGAACAGGCAGACAAAAGTCAGTCAGGATAGGAGCAGGAGAAGGAGGAGAAGTGAGCTGTAGCTCACGAAAGCTTATGCTCTAATAAATTTGTTAGTCTCTAAGGTGCCACGGGTACTCCTTTTCTTTTTGCTAAAAGAGGAAGGAACAGTAAGGAAGAAGCAACTGCAGGGTGACAGCAGCAGCGAGCTGCTAAGACAGAGCAAAAAAGGACCCTGAGACAGAACAGAAGGCTCCTTAAGACAAAGCACAGGAAAAGAAAACTATGGAGAGGAAGCATTTCAGCCATAGTGCAGGAAATAGAACAGAAATAGGGCTAATGAATGTGTATGCTTGGGATAATAAAGATGTGTCTGTGTGTTATGAATGTTACATTGTTCTATATCTTCTCTTCTGCAGACTAAATAATCCCAGTTCCTCAGCCTCTCCTCATAAATCATGTGCTCCAGTCCTCTAATCATTTTTGTTGCCCTCTGCTGGACTCTTTCCAATTTTTCTGCATCCTTCTTGTAGCGTGGGGCCCAAAACTGGACACAGTACTCCAGATGAAGCCTTACTAATGCCAAATAGAAGGGAATGATCACATCCCTCTATTTGCTGGCAATGCTCCTACTTATACAGTCCAAAATGCTGTTAGCCTTCTTGGCAACAAGGGCACACTGTTGACTCATATCCAGCTTCTTGTAACCCCTCGGTCCTTTTCTGCAGAACTGCTACCTAAAATCACTTGGTCCCTAGTCTGTAGCAGTCATGGGATTCTTCCATCCTAAGGAAGAATCTACACTTGTCCTTGTTGAACCTCATAAGATTTCTTTTTGGCCCAATCCTCTAATTTATCTAGGTCCCTCTGTATCCTATCCCTACCCTCCAGCGGATCTACCACTCCTCCCAGTTTAGTGTCATCTGCAAACTTGCTGAGGGTGTAATCCACACCATCCTCCAGATCATTAATGAAGATATTAAACAAAACCAGCCTCAGGACCAACCCTTGGGGTACTCCGCTTGATAGCAGCTGCCAACTAGACATGTAGCCATTGATCACTACCTGTTGAGCTCGACGATCTAGCCAGTTTTCTATCCATCTTATAGTCCATTCATCCAGCCCATACTACTTTAACTTGCTGGCAAGAATACTGTGGAAGACTGTATCAAAAGCTTTGCTAAAGTCAAGGAATAACACATCCGCTGCTTTCCCCTCATCCATAGAGCCAGTTATCTCATCAAAGAAGACAATTAGATTAGTCAGGCATGATTTGCCCTTGGTGAAACCATGCTGACTGTTCCTGATCATTTTCCTCTCCTCAAAAGTAGATTCATGCCTCTTTGACTTCTAGTTGGGGATCAGACATAGTGTGGACTCAAAGTACTGCAGTACATGAGCAATACAGAAATAAACAAATAAAATGAACTCTCGATTTCTCTTTCTTTTGTAAATGTTGAAATAATTAATGTATTCATTCATGTTAATGATTTTAATGCAGATCTGAAGTATGAATGGATTAGCTTTAGTTTCCAAAGTTTCTCTGTTGCCACTTTATAAAGTACACATAGTATGCATTTGAAATACATGTTTTAATGGTTAATTATTCATTAATGGAAAAAAGTTATCTGTCTCATCCCATTTCTATGAACAATGCATAGCCATGGTTTGGCTTATTTAGTGGTTCAGTACTTAGTTATTTATATTCACTTATGTGTGTTCTTCTCACTAACATGATGTGCTGATAGAATGTGGAAAACTCAGCAGCCAGACATTGTCTGGAAGTTAAATATCTACCAGGAAATCTTTGAAAGCTACACCTTATCTTTCATACATATTTAAATACTCCCCTACTGTTATGTCTGAGGCTTTCACTCCCTTCAATGGATCCACAGGATTACATATTATCTGCCAATATCAAATTCTGCCATTTATTTTAATGCAATACAAATTATGTTTTTATAAGCTTTTCCCCTCAATTTTATTAATTGCTACAATTTAAATTAATTCACATTAGCACACAATGTAATTTTATTTTATTTTAAGAATTAAAAGAATTTTTGAACTCTCTTAAATTTGATATCTTTCATTGAAAGCATCCTACTGCCTTCTTGCTTAAAGTCCAGTTTCTTTTCTTTTCTACAGACCACTTTTTCCTCAACACTTTGTGTACGAACCCCCTTGAGAGACATTAGATGTTTCATTAGAATATTAGCTGACAACCAGCCTGAAAAGTGGAGGACATGATTCCCAATCAGCAGAAAGGCCAATGATTTATTGCTTTTGATTAATTTGAGATTCCTATTTATCTTCAAGGACCTGGAAGGCCAGTCAGACTTCTGGGAAATGATAGACTTTTAAAATTTTCAATAGCTGCAAATCAAGAGCTTACCAATTGATCACTAGGCCGCTACTTCATGAGATCATATGAGAGTCTTTTTAACCGCTTTACTGCTGAAACATCTTGGCCTGTTATTATGAAATATTGTAATGAAATACCAAGTAAAATGTAATAGTAATGAGAGTCTGAAGTCTATGATGCTCCCTCTATTTAGAAAAATCTCAGAATGCACTGCAAATATAAGGAAAAAGAAGAAGAATTCACAGTTCAGGATGAATGCATGAGTACAAAAAGCAGTGGCAAAGGGAGGTTTGTGCTGATGGAGATAAATGAAAAAGAGTTGTGATTATGGTTGCTCCTCTTACCCGAGTGAAGCTATTTTGTCTCCAAGATACTTTAGCTTTGCTCCTGAAAGTTGAGACAAGCAAACAAAATTGCTTTAAATTAGAGAGGCAGAAAAGAGAGTAAGAAAGGTGAAATTGAAGTCCATTCTCCACCACAGACTCCCTGTTTAACCCTGGACAAATCACTTAGCTTCTGTGGGTAAAACAGGAATACTAGTACTTCCCTGATTCACAGGAGTGTTGTGAGAAAAAATATATATGATTGTGAGGTACTCAAGTACTATGGCAATGGGAGCATATAAATACCTTTGGTAGAAGTTAAAATTGTTAGTTAGCAATAGTGTTGAAAGATCAGTAAAGAGAAGTGGCATGTGGGTAAATGAGGTAGCTGAGGTAAAAGTGAGAGATGGAGAAGGCAGAAGGAAAAGCATTAACAAATGTCCTCTGAGGGACACTACCTTCCTGCTGTGAGGATAGGGATGGGGGAACAACATTGTTTCCTTATGCAACCAGCAGTAAATATGGCTGTAGTCTGCATTAACTTTTTTATTATTATTATTATTTTATCCTCTTCTGGATTAGGAAATTGTAAAAGTGGCTCCAGGAGCATTTGCTGATAGGTGAATACTTGTCAATTTGGGTCCTTTTGAAGTTGCCTTGCCAATGGGCAGGAAGTTGAGGAAATAAGGGAAAGAGGATTGGGAAAGGAGTCCCTCAGCTGGAACAGAAGCACAGCACTTCTGTTTGGATTGTTATGGCCTCCAGCAGGCCCCAAGGTATGTGAGTTTCAGGACTATTTCAACCAAAACTGGAGCCCCTGGGATTCTGCTGTTTGACCTTGCAGATACATTTGGCCCCAAGAGTCACTGCACAACCCTTTCCCTTCATTTGCTGCGTTCTACTCACTGGACTAGTTTACCCATGAGGGTAAAGGTGCAGAGATGTGTACAAAGGTAGTCTGTATGTTTGTGGAAAGATTTAAGGTAGAATGGATGGAGGTTTTCTGTTAAACAAGAAGAGAATAGAACCTGTGACATGCCCAAGCCCTGGCTGTGATAGATAGGAAGATGTCCTGATTCCTTAGGGGATTAAAGTGTGGAGTGTGTGTTAGGTTTTTTTTTCCTTCCCTCTGAGCCCTCATTCAGCACAAACCATATTATACGCTATAGCACAAAACACTGGAGCAGGGAACATCATGCTAACAATTCAAGCAACCCCCAGCATGATAGGGCTTCTTGTGGTATCAAGTTTCTCAACGTTGAAAAGTTTTCAGACCTGGGTCTCACGAAGTTAGGGATGAGATGTTCACCTCACCCCACCCTTAATGAAAAACTCTCTGGAAAACGTATTAATGAGGAACTGCATGGACCTCCCCAGGATCTCCTTCCATATGTTTTTTTCTTTTGCTAGGCACAACAGGATGATTAAAGGATGGACTTTGGTCTTTTAACTTGAATAGCATATTTTTTTTTTGGATGGGTTTAAATCAAACCACTAGTTTTAGTCTAATACTTCAGATTGTGTATGTTTAGTCCAATATAACTATCTTTCTGTTCTAACCTTTTGTTTAGAACAACTTTTAACAATAAGCCCTGAACTTAGCAGTATAAAATGGCACATCTTCACTGAAGTCAGTCAGTGCTGATTTATACCAGTTGGCCCTGTGAATATAGTAAAACACAAACAAATAGTTAAATTCTAATGAATTGCATTTGATCCAGTTCCCCTGTCTGCTAGTAATTTGCTCATAAATCTATTTTTTTTTAATTTACATTTCTCTTTTAGTAGGCATTGTAGATCATTTGAAGGGAAAAAAAGTAGCATTCGAAGTATTATTCCATATATTCCAAGATGTACGAACAGATCAAAATGCTTCATTGCTCAAATGCTATACTACAGGCAATCATCAAGATTTTATTTAAGACTATTTTTCTAAACATTACACATTTCTACTTTTTTCTCATCTCACATTTCTCTCAAACTTTCATCAGTTGCATATGATAGACTTGAGAAAACATATACAGCACCAAATATTGGGAGAAATGCCACAGTGTACTAAAGGTCAGGAAAAATATCTAATTGGTATGTTTTCTGTTATTCAAGTATAAGAGCACAGCTACTGACTTCACCCAGCCTGTTGTACCTCAATAACCTCTCTCCTCAGTGAAAGTGTATGTGAAAAACAAGCTGGGAAATCAATTAAGGTATGGTGAGAATGAAAAAATATTTTTCTCCCGAAAAGAGATGATTTTGTAGGCAAGCAATACAGAGGCCTATAAGGGTTTCAAATTGCCAGTAAATAGGTAGAATTTTGGATATGCACATACCTGGGTTACTAGATGGAAAGGTAAATCACATAAACCCACATTTTGGAGAAGCATATAGCTGGTGACTAGATGGAAAGTGGACATGCATAAACACTGTTAACATAAAAGTTATTTCTTTCTTCCTTAAGAAGAAATGGCACACATATTACAAAGCGTTTCCATTATTATACTATATTTCTGCATAACATTTGGTGCTGGCATGCTTTTTGCCCTTAAACAGCAAGAATTAGAATGCTGACATCATTCTGATGAAAATGAATCATGTCTCTTTCAGATTGTGGTGAAAGCTAGCTAGGGAAGTAAAATCTGCTTTTATAATTTAAAATGTTTTGCTGGATGGTTCCAGATGAAATGTTCTTTGTCTGGATGTCCTGCATAATGATATAACTAAGCTGTTTCCTCCATAAGAAATAGGATATTAATCTTTGTTCTCACAAAGGTTCAAATACTTTAGATAGCTAGAACATCTGATATAACCCTTTGACAAACATATTTCCTAAATAATGTGATTTGATATGATGATCTATTTATAAAACTAATTAAAGCAGAGATTATTGACTTCCTTCTGATATTTAATGGAATCTTAACCTGGACTTTCATAACTGTTCTACTTTGTTACAAAGAACGAATTATGCATGCAATCCAAGAGACCACCAGGTTATCTTCAACTAAACATTATACTGCAGAATAGTTGAATGTTACACACAAATTGATTAATGATATCAAGGCTTACTAAATTAAAAGGTTATATTGAAAAAGAGTTCTAACATGGAAAATCCCATCAAACTCTAATGATCAGACTTGACAAGACTGATTAATGTTTAAACAGCAAGCTGACATTTCCTGAAAGAATAAGTTTTAGAGCTGTTGAAACTTTTCTAGCAGAACTATTTCCATTGGAAAAATGGAATGCTGTTGAAATCAAAATGCTTTGTGCAATTGTTTTGATGTTACCAAAATTGTTATGTTTGTGAAAAAACAGGAAAAAAATGTTCTGACAATGCTGAAATGTCTTGTTTTGACCTATCTGAATAAAATGTTTCAATTTTTAATTTCTTGGAAAGATTTAAGGAAGAATGGATAGAGGTTTCCTGTTAAACAAGAAGAGAATAGAACCTGTGAATCAGCTGTACAATGAACCCATTGAGGGAAGCCAGGGGCTATGCCTATAAGTTAGCAGGACCTGTAGGGACATGTCTGTGGACAGTGGACTCCAGGTGCTTTTACATGCCCACATGCTGTGAGCTTGTGTTTGGAACAGAGGATGTACAAGACACATAACAAAGGATATAAAAAAGCAGCTGCATCCTCTCCATTTTGTCCTCAGTCCTGCTTCTCACCTCTGGAGTAACTTCTCTACAAACTGAAGCTTTGAACAAAAGGACTGATAGACCCATCCAAGCTCTGGATGTGTTCCAGAGGGATTTTACAAACGGGCAAACTCACCAGTGCTACTAAGAACATGATATGTGGACTCTGAAGTCATATATCTGATTTCTTTGACCATTTAAACAGCTCTCTTCTCTTTCTTTTCTTTGTGTTTCTAATAGTAAAGGTTTTATTAGAAACTAAAGGACTGGCTGAATGTGTGGTATTTTGGATAAGATCCAAACTAATATTGATCTGGTAATGTGACTGGTCCTTTAGGGATCAGAAGAACATTTTGTAAAAGGAATAGAGTTTTAAGTAACTTCTCACTTTACTGGACCTATTTGCTGATTGGGAGCCAGAGACTGGAATGTAATAAAGGGGGCTATATTATTTCTTTTTTCTAGCTTCTTGATAACCAGTGTGGGAGCTCAGGAGCTCAGTTTGTGACTGGTTGGTGAATCTAATTAGTGTTCGCAAAAAGAAAAGGAGTACTTGTGGCACCTTAGAGACTAACAAATTTATTAGAGCATAAGCTTTCGTGAGCTACAGCTCACTTCATCAGTAGCTCACGAAAGCTTATGCTCTAATAAATTTGTTAGTCTCTAAGGTGCCACAAGTACTCCTTTTCTTTTTGCGAATACAGACTAACACGGCTGCTACTCTGAAACCTAATTAGTGTTAACTACCAATTCTGGGAGAATCTGCTCTCCCTTTTGCAGCCTTCCCTGACTTTGGCATTTTCAGTGTGGGCTACCCTAGGCACCTTGGGTCACAAACCCAATACCTGAGACCCACACTCCAGTCAGGGAATGGGTAAAATCCTGGTCCCATTAAAGTTAAGAGCAAAATGCCCATTGGCTTCAGTGGGACCAGGGTTTCACCCAAAGAGAAGTTTGCTGCCTGTGCCTCTGAACCTCTTGAACACCAGGCTCTATATTATACAATGGGAAAGATGTGAAAGCTGGTTTCTTCCTATTTTACTCTTTCTCTTATCTCCTCCCTTTATGGCTACCATTGGCTCTCTTTTCTGCTATTAGTGGCCTCCACTTTAGCCCCATGGCAGCTCACACTTCTTATTGTGCTTGCTTCCTCATCCTACCTGAAGTTTACTTCTCCAGGGGTTCCACTGACTCTTTTGGGGAGACATAATTCAAACCCATGCCATCTTACCCTTGGATATGACTTGTTGTACAGCATAGCTCATGAGTGCAATGTTACATATTGAAAATCCTTGACTGAATTTTTGTTCCTAAAATGAACTGCATATCAGCCACCCATATTTATAATGTGTCACTATAGCAAGCAACCAATTTTAATATCACAGTGATTAATGGAAGCAATGTATTAACCAATATCTTGTGTCCAGCCACACTAACACTTACTATGTGTATTATCCCTACAATTATCTCAGTGCATTTTTCTAACAATCATTCCATTCTGCAGTCTGCTATTATTATTGACATTTATTCCACTTCTTTTTTTTAAACACACCATAGCTGGCCTCAGCTGACTCCATCAATTGTAGCCCATAAGGCTAACTTGCCTTTATTATATTCACTGACTTGCCTTCATTATATTTTGCATTTATTATATTCAGCAGTAATGCAAGCAACCTACAGGCCTCTATCCTGTAAGAATTAGCTTCAGCAGCTTGCATAAGGCTTGAGGCCTATGAATTTGGCACAGATAAACCGCCCAATGGTAACCCCTAAGTTCTGGAGAATTGGAAATAGAATGTAAGGGGCAATTTTGTCCATAATGACATCAGCCAATAAAGTTTTGGAAAGAATATCCAACCATAAAAATGCCATGACAATGAATTGATGTATATGCTAACAAATTGAGATCATTAATATACTAACCTATAGGAGAAGGACACCCCAAAATAAGTAGGGTGAGGAAATACAAATAAGGAAGAGGGGAGCAACCCTTACTGAATACATTAGACATGCTGGCATCAGCAAAATATATTATAAAATCTGTATCCCAGCCTGTGTGTGGTAGGGGAGGGAGAGATGTTACCCTGGGGAGTTGCCAGAAAGATGGCCACTGGTGATGGGAGTAAGGTGATGGTGATAAGGAAGATAATGGCTAACATTTCAGGTTATTCTACAAGGGATGGTGTGAGTATGGATGTTCTGCTGCACATTCTACATTATTTCTATCTACCTGACTGAGTTAGAGTGTTTGTGACTGTGCTAAGTGTATTAATAAATTATTGTAAATATAGAGTTCCTATAGCATGAGTGTTGCAGCTGTGCACATCAGGGTTCCCAGCTATAAAGTAGTTTTAATAATACTGGGCCTGATCTTGGGACAAGACCTGTCAAGCCTCAAAAGTGATAACTGGGAATTCTTAAGTAATCAGTACAATTAATACACAATCTGTAAATCAGGCTACAATATAGAATAAAATACAAAGTTAACAATACATTCAGAGGCATTTCTTTATTTAACACTACCTAAGATGAAGTCAGAAGAAAAACTTAAACTGCCACCAACTCACAGTTAACATTAAGGGAAATATGTATATGGCCCCTTACAAACATCTATTAATATGCATGTTTTTATTATGCACTAAAGTAAAGTGGATTATACCTAAATTAGTATCTAGCAAAAGGAATAAAGCTCCATTGCACCAAAATGTAAAATACAATAAAGACTGCTCTTAAAGTAGTTGATTTATAAAAAGGATATATTTTCCATGTACCAACACAGAATATATTTCATACAACTGCTGAGGATTTTTTAAACAGAAGCCTGTTAAAGGAATTCTTTGGGGACAACATGCTAAATGTAAAGTGCATTACAGAGGTTTGTAGTCTACAAAGAAAGTATTTTAAGTTAATTATTGTAAATAGATTAGAACTACATTCTAGGACAGACAAATTTAGTAAGAATATTCAATTCAGAAAGTTTATTATTTCCTGATTCCTCTGTTTAGTATTATCTGAGGTTAACCACACTAGGAATTTGATTTGATCTGGTGTTTATTAGGCTAATATATCAGTAACTACATTTTTATTTTTTAATTCAGTTTTGACAATCCCTTGATTAAAGTCATTATGAAATCATTAGAAATATTTTCCACATTACTATGAAATGTTTTGTTTATACCTCAGTGTTACATAGGTAACAACCTGACTTTGAAATGAGTAATCCCACTGATGTCAACATACCTGTAAAGAAGCGAAAACATCTTTCTTTTGAAAGCTATTGGAGTTCTTCTATTGACTTTAATAGTATCAGGATTTTACGAAGGACTTTATGTCAATGAGACTACTCACCAGAATAAGGACTTCTGACATGTGAAAGGGTTAGGAGGATCATGCTCATGGTTTCAGGATTGATGGTATGTTACTGCATTCATGTAGCACTATCTACTAGCCAATCGGTGATGAAAGTATTAAGGAGGCTTACTCAGCCACAGGATGTGAAGTTCTTTGGGGACTAGAACCTGTGTCTGCAGATTGCCTGCTCCTGCACCTCTCAGACCTCCATGTCACTAACGGAGAGAGGGATGTGTACATTTTCACATAGACCTAGTGGAGAAACATATCACAGGAAGTATCACCTAAGGAGGCTGGACTCACAGCTTTTCTCATAGCCTCTGATTGGTCCAGGCACCATATTTAAGTGCAGGAAGCATTCCAGGAAGTGTCTGGGCAACAAGGTTGACTCCCCTTGGTTCTGATACCTGGTTCCTGACTCCAGCTCCAATCTTTGTTACTATTCCTGGCCTCTGATTGTCATTGTTCCAACTACTAGGTATAACTATCCAAGCCCCAGTTTTGACCACGAAAGGTGACACTAGAGGGTGGAGTTTTCCAGCAGCAAGAAGTTGAGGAAAGATGTAAGAATAAAGAGGATGATAATTTCCCCAAGGAACTGAGATGAGGCTAAGGTCCATCAAAATAATCAAAGAAATCCCAGCCATAAAAAAACATGCTTATCCTCCACTCTTACAAAACAGCTACAAAGCCAGAAGCTAACCTTTAAATTATCCTCCTGCACCCTCTTACTGCTGTTCATATCAATTTACTTTCTTTACTTGTAGCATCAGCTGGATGTAACACTTCTGGAGTAGCTTTCATTAACAAAGTGCCCTGCCAGCACCTCACAAGAAATTGTCAGCTGGAAGGAGGTTCTAGAACCCAGTTCAACTCCTCCTCCTGCACCTCCCACACTTCACTCAATTAATCTTTCTATCATCAAAGTGGCAAAAAGCCAACCTGCAAACACAAACCACACCCAGATGGCCTGATTTCTTAATGGTGCTAAACAGTCATAACTTCCACTGAAGGTCATGGGAGCTAATGGACTAACCCTTTGCCTCCAGCTTTCTTATTTATATATATATATATATGCTCATTGTACGTACTAATTTCTATGCTTCTACTGTCAAATTTGAAGTGGTTTGAACCTTCAAACTTGAGAATATTCTAGTAGCAGGACAATGTCTCACTGGTTGACAATAAGAAAAGAAGTACTTGTGGCACCTTAGAGACTAACAAATTTATTTGAGCATAAGCTTTCGTGAGCTACAGCTCACTTGATAGGATGCATTCCACTGAATGCATCCGATGAAGTGAGCTGTAGCTCACGAAAGCTTATGCTCAAATAAATTTGTTAGTCTCTAACGTGCCACAAGTACTCCTTTTCTTTTTGCGGATACAGACTAACACGGCTGCTACTCTGAAACCTGGTTGACAATAGATATTTTACCTGTAGGATTGTCCACATGTCAGACTACAGGCTGTTAGCAGTTTTGCTGTTTTATTTAAACAATGAATTGATGAATTCTCATATATCAGTCATGGACTCAGGAAAGCAGTATAGCATATATAAGAAGCAATCTGCATTATGCATTCACAGCCAGTTCTGAAAAGCCCATGAGTTTTAACACTTCACTGGGGCTTTATAGTTTTGATTATTTGTATTATGGTAGTGATTAGGAACCTCAGGCATGGACCAGGAACCCATTATACTACACACTGTACAAATAAAAACAGAAAATCCCTGCCCTAATGAGTTTACCATCTAAGTATAAGACAAGAGACCTGTAACACGCAGACAAATGGGGAGCACAAGGAAGCAATGAGATAATACTGGTCACCTTTTAGGCAGTGGTTCAACCACACTAGCTGCCTAACTATTGATAGACAGGGTTTTTGTAAGCATCATAGATTCATAGAATCATAAATACCAAGGTCAGAAGGGACCATTATGATCATCTAGTCTGACCTCCTGCATAATGCAGACCACAGAATCTCACCCACCCACTCCTGCGAAAAACCTCACCTATGTCTGAGCTATTGAAGTCCTCAAATCATGGTTTAAAGACTTCAAGGAGCAGAGAATCCTCCAGCAAGTGACCCATGCCCCATGCTACAAAGGAAGGCGAAAAACCTCCAGGGCCTCTTCCAATCTGCCCTGGAGGAAAATTCCTTCCCGACCCCAAATATGGCAATCAGCTAAACCCTGAGCATATGGGCAAGATTTACCAGCCAGATACTACAGAAAATTCTTTCCTGGGTAACTCAGATCCCACCCATCTAATATCCCATCACAGGCCATTAGGAGATAGCAAAGGAGATTTTTAAGGAGAGATTTGAAGGAAGACCATGGGGTGGCTTTGCAGATGTTTAATGGAAGCTCCTCCTAAGCATAAGGGACAGCATGGAAGAATGCACAAAGTGCTCGTTTGAAAGTTTAAAAAGAGGATGATGAAGGATGGCATAAATGTAAGTATAAACTTGTTATAGAGAACTGGTCAGCTTTTAGGATGATCAATTGATAATCACCATACCAGACCCTCAAAGATTCTGGAACCCAGGTTTCTAATTTAGAAAAACAAAGATACATTAGTCACTTTCCCTCAAAACACAGCAGTATTTATTTGAGTACCATTTATGGGAGGACTATGAGACAATTCTCCCTCTGAACCGCCACTAGCTGAGTCAACAAGAGTTGCTTCTTACCACAGAACTCCTCAGGTGTGGGACCCTGACATCTGGAGAAGAGACATGTACTAATTTGGAAAGGGAGCAAACTTGCTTAAGCTATCAGCCCCCAAAATAACAGGGCATTATCAATTTCAGTGCCAACAGATCTATTTATGTTCCAGACAAACAACTGATACAAAAAGGGGTAAATCATTGAATGGTTGAATCATAGAAATGTAGGGCTGGAAGGGACCTTGAGAAGTCATCAAGTCCAGCCCCTTGGGCTGAGGCAGGACAACATAACCTTAGCTAATGTTGAGAATACAGCTCTGACTCTAGTTAAGGCACCTTGCCCCAACTATTAGTGGTTGTTTAATAACCAATTCCACTCCCACCCCAATATTTGGTACATAAAACATTCCAGTAGAATTCAAGATGATTCAGGTTGTTTTATTTAAAATTCCAATAACAAATTAAAATGGCATTAACATTATTTCTCAAGATTAAACATACAGCTCCTACAACATGACATATATATGTGTGTGAGAGATCTTTTAGACAGCAAGGCTTTTGTTTAACCTACGGCTGGTTTAGGTATTTGAAGAATTATTCTGTAGGTGCTGTTCTCAAGTAAATGTGGGCAGTTCTATTCACACATACACACACACACACACCACACACCTCTATGTGCACACACATACATGCTCTCTACCAGTCATCTGATGGAGTTCAATAAGTGCAAGACTGCTGAGGTAGAGACATCCCTCAATTAAAAATTGGAAAAGAAAAGAAAACCCACACGGATTACACAGGATTATGCAGGTTGGTTGTTGTGACTTGTGTGGTTTTATTCAACTGCAGGAAGCTGCTATGTGGTTGAAAAAATTAACTGGTGGTCTTATTGGTTCATCTATTTTAAAAGCAATAGACATTCTGGCTGGCTAAAGGACACTTGCTCGTAGATATTGAATCTTAATTGTTTCATGCTGATGGACTCCTACCTTGGGGGACCAAGATAGGAGGATGGAGGAAGAATAAACCTCATTGTCAGGCATGGTGGCATTGCATAGACAGAGATCAGCAGCCATGGCAGAAGCTTAGGCAGGCAATCAAGCGAAACAAGCTAAAAATACAGAAATAAAGGCTGACAATCAGAGTTCTGCCTTTCTTTCAGTTTTTGAAGATGGTGGCTTGCCTAGTTCCACTTCCTTGGAACTCCTCAGGAATATCCTGGTGAATCAGAATGGGGCACTCTCCTTTTGAAATCACTGACACCGTCCAATAGGATTTGATTAAGTCAATCTTATGCAAATGAAGAACTTCTCCATTCCAGTAATTTCCTGCTCCATCAGTCAGTAGATGTGCAAGTATTTTGGGACACTTGAGGTTATGGGTCAGCCCACAGGCATTATCTCAAAAACAGGAAAACAGCAACTATACATTCACTCAGCCATGCACATAGTGAGACAGTTCCTTTTCTATGGAGACTGATATTTCTGTATTCAGCAGCTCAGCTTCAAACAGTATTTTTGACATACAAAATCTGTATGAAAGAATAGATTTTTAACTCAGTGAGAGCAAAAGGTATTTTTCCTTCTAAAATCATAATTTTAGAGTTAATGTTTTATATTCAGTCCTATCTGCCTCACACTTGGCAGAGTGGAGGCAGAACTCAACATCTCTAAGATAAGGTAGTCTGTGAAGGACTTTGAAAGTGAAAACAAGTAGCTTATGTTTGATAAAAGACAGAATGGAGAACAAGTATAGGGATACAGAGAGCGTTCCGATATGGTCAAAGGCTAATGGGGTAGTATTGATTTATATAATGATATTATAATTTTAATATTTTCTATCTAGTTTTTCTATTCTGTTCAGGTTCTCTACTACCTCACTGCTGTAGCACCTGCATATCTTCTTGTAATGCATTGAGGACTATGACTATTCTGTTCTATATAGGTGCTGAAACCAGACTTATCACGGTAGTAGCTGAGCACCTTCCTGTAGTACATTAAGCAACATGATTAACATCTGTAACATGTTTGTTCTCTAATCTTCTCCCCAAGGGGAGAAGTGCAGGCTGTGGTGTTTTGTTTTGGATTTTTGTTTTATAAATACACATATACAGATTGCTGTCTGTGGCAATTGCTGTCTGTATGTTAGTGAAGGCAAGGTGGAAGAAATGCTCCTTCCACTTAGAATCAAGTCTGTGATGGTCCTTAGTGCCTGCAGGAGTTTATTCAACTTTCTTGGGCTGGCCCCTGAAAAAGCTCTGTCTCCCACACAGACAAGGTTTATCCTTATTGTGTCAGAAGAATGAAGAGGACTATGGTTGACATCACGGAGCTTTAGACGATCTTTTAGATACCCTACTCCCAGGCCATTTAGTGCATTGAAGATAATGACCTTGAACTTGATTCATTAATCTATGGGAAAATAGCAAAGGGAGTGGAGGACAAGTCTTACGTGTTCACAGTAGCCTGTGTTGCTGAGGAGAAGTATTGCAGCACTCTGTACCAACTGGGGTTTCCTAAGCTCTGAAGGCTTCATGCCCAGGGATATAATATTTCTGCAAACCAGTCAACAGGTGACAAAGGCATGAATAGAGGCAAGGGCTTCATTTACCAGAATGGGACAGTCTCCTAGCCAACTGGAGATGATAGAAAGCATTACTCGCAGATGTTGCTATGCATCAGAGAGGAATGTGAGAATACTCCTAAACTATGGACCAAACTGAACAACTGTGGGTGTGTATTTTCAACCAAAGGAGAGAGCACCATGACCTCAAACTCTGCTTTCCTCTATTCCACCAGCATCAATTCTGTCTTGCTTGAGATCAGCTTTGATCAGCTTATATTGGAGAGAGCAAGAGACAAGTCAGACAGCACAGCTAAGAAAAATGAAGAGTAGATCGTGAAAGGAGTGAGACTAGAGAGAGAAGAAAGAAAACAGTTCTGTACCATAAAAATATATCTTTAGGGAAAGTGAAAAAAAAAGGGAGAGTATATTTTGGTATATATGTCAACTGATGGAAAGAAAAAAGGGGTGAAGGCAAGGGACAGAAGAAAATGCCAACAGAGAGATGATAAAGTATCTATCTAAAAGTTACTTATTCAAAGTTTAATGTCAACTTGCTAGATTGAATAATAATAAAAAAGCTGCCTGTAAAAGAGGGAACATAATGAATGTCTGGGCACGATGGTGGTGGGTGTGTTTACCTGCCAATAGGGCACCAAATCACTAGGTGCCAGCCTGGTTAATCTATCCAAAGCAGAGAATAGTGGAGTGGAAGGAGCCAGGCTGACATTAACAGGTTTATTAAAAGAATGGAGCAGAATAAATGAAACACTTAAAAAAATACAGTTCTTACAAGTAATCTGAGTACTTTTCAGGCCAAAGAGGAACTCCAATTACTTTGAGTTACTTTTCTTGCCAATCTTGTCTTGATTGTGAGCAATATAATGGTAGTCTTGGTAGCCTGCGCAGCAACAGCCTTACTGAGCAAAGTAATCAGTGATCAATAACTTCTAAGCAATCAGTATAATGTGCCTGTAACACATTATTTTTCTGATCCAGTAATCAGTCATTTGTAATAGATTTCTTTTTTCAAAGCAACTTTGACAACTGTGCTAGTTTTTCAGTTACAACCCGCCAATGTGAAGTTTCATTCTGTAATTCTGGATATGAATGTACATCTCAAATTCTATTTGTGTGGAGAACCAGTGAATATCTCTTGTAAGTATATATTGGGTTCAGGTATTGCTATTAAACACAGTAACAAGCATATTCTTCTGTTATATTTTAATATTTAATTGTTAGTGTGAAACAGCCTGAAAAACTGCTAGAAACAAAGTTTCACAACTAGGATAGGTCGAAATATTTTCAACAGACCAGTTTTCTGTCAGAAAATGTTGTTTTGTTTAAATGGAAATATTTTGTGGGAATATGTCAAATTTTGACAAATATTTTTGAATGGAAAAGTTTTGAACTGGAACATCGATTTGAAATGAAGTGTGTTTTATTTCATTTCCTCTTTCATTTTGTTTGGACTTCATGTTAAAACATTTTGTTTCAATGGTTGGTCAGTTGTCCTGTGTGTTCTTTCACTGGATGAATGCACATTGTGAGGGTGTGGAGTTGGTTCAGTGATGTCACAATGAGCGTGACAGCTCTCTGTTAGCAGCCTTGTTCAGTCATTGGGAACAGGGATGAGGACATGAGTGCATGACTCTGAACTGTATCTTGGACAGAAGGGAGCAAGGCTTACCAGGTATTCTCTCTATTTGACCCATGCAGAGGCTGTGTGGAGTTATGAAGCCACAATTTCACCTCGCAAAACCTGGCCTTCTGGTAAGGATGACAAGAGGAAGGGTAAGCAGTTTAGGTCAGACTCGTCAACTGTCTCCCAAACAATAACAAAAAATATCTTTTCTGGACACTACTCCCAGTACAAGCAGCATTACATTATCCCTCCCACAGATCCCATCTGACAGCTGTGTTACTGAAACCAGCAAACCCCATCATGAAGTTGCTTGGAAGCAATGTTTTGCCAGGGGAAAACTGAGACTGGAAAAATGACCAGCTCTTGAGACTTAGGCTTGCTCAGTGGAGAAGCTGGTGTGCAAGCTCTGCACCGTGAATCTCAGGGAGTGAAGAAAGGGGAACCAGATTACCAAGAGGAGGAGTCAGCAGTATCTACTTTGCCTGAGGCAGAGAACTCTGGAGAGAGGAATATTTGCCTAAAGCACAACTGACCAATCAGGGCGCTGATGTTAGTGATGATGAGGGGGAGGAGGAAGGTAGCACAGCTCCAATTAGTCCAATAGCACATGAAGTTGATTATCTCTTAGAGGTTGACCCTCAGCAGACCCAGCACTAGTCCTCAAGAAATATTAGTGTTTCTCTTCATTCCACAGATACATGGTAGACAACTTTCTGCATGCACAGGCAGAAATCTAGACAGTGGAATTACAATTATATTAAAATATTCTAAACAGGATTCTGTAGGGCAGATCCACAGCTAGTGTAAATGAGTAAAGCTCCAATGACTTCAGCAGAATGGTGACAATTTAGAGCAGCTCAGGATCTGTCCCTTCATTACCTTATAAAACACTTTGCATAATACATTTTACATAAATATATTATAGCTCTTTCTCCATGCCCATCTCTGTTTCATATACATCCAAATAGTAATTATGTACTGCTCCTCCATTCTAGTAAATGTTTAAAAGTGTAGGAGGTAAAAATCACATCTCACTGTACAGTCTTCATGTTATGTGTTATTAGGCTGTTTAGCTCCTGCAAATTAACCAACATGGTACATGCTTCAGAAAATGTGGTTTGAAATGAATGGCATGTTTTAGTAGTGTCTAGTGCTTTGCAGATGCCATGCACTAGCTACTTTAAGCAACAGGCAAGGTAAGGCCTGGTCTACACTAGAAACTTATGTGGACATAAGCCACATTAAGTCAATCTCATAATCATAGAAGATTAGGGTTGGAAGAGACCTCAGGAGGTCATCTAGTCCAACCCCCTACTCAAAGCAGGACCAACCCCAACTAAATCATCCCAGCCAGGGCTTTGTCAAGCCGAGCCTTAAAAACCTCTAAAGATGGAGATTCCACCACCTCCCTAGGTAACCTATTCCAGTGCTTCACCACCCACCTAGTGAAATAGTGTTTCCTAATATCTAACCTGGACCTACCACACTGCAACTTGAGACCATTGCTCCTTATTCTGTCATGTGCCACCACTGAACAGCCAAGCTCCATCGTCTTTGGAACCCTCCCTTCAGGTAGTTAAAGGCTGCTATCAAATCCCCCCTCACTCTTCTCTTCTGCAGATTAAATAAGCCCAGTTCCCTCAGCCTCTCCTTGTAAATCATGTGCCCCAGTACATAATGTGTGTGTCTACACTACTAAGTCCCTTCTGCCTACCTTAAGTGGCCTGTAAAGTAGACTTCTGAACTCCACCTCCATGAGAGGCATAGCGCTTGATTCCATGGGTCAACATGGGAATAGTGCAGATACTGCATCGTGTAATTTGAATTAATTGGCCTCCAGGAGGTGTCCCATGTGCGCCTCTGTGACTGCTCTAGAGAGCACTTTCAGCTCCACTGAATGTCAGCCAGGTACACAGGAAACAGCTGCTCTTCTGTTAAAGCCCCGGGAACTTTTGAATTTTTCATTTCCTGTTTGATCAGCATGGAGAGCTTGCCAGCACAGCTGATCATGGAGACTCAAAGCCACAAATGCACTCCAGCATGGAGTACACTGGAGGTGGTGGACCTTATTGCTGTGTGAGGAGAAGAGTCTGTGCAGGCAGAGCTCCAATCCAGTAGAAGCAATGCTGACATCTATGCCAAGATTGCACAGAGCATGGAAGGAGAAGGGCTACACTAGGGACACACAGCACTGCCATGTGAAAATAAAGGCACTTTGGCAAGTGTACCAGTAGACAAAGGAGGCAAAACGTCATTCTGGTTCTGCCCCACAGTCATGCTGCTTTTATGAGAAGCTGCATGTGATTTTCGGCAGCGACCCCATCACTACCTCAAAATGCTCCATAGATAACTCCCAGGAGCCCTGGAATCTCGAGCAACAACAAGGATGACATTGTTGAGGAGGAGGAGGAAAAGGAGAAGGAAGAGGTGGCAAGCAGAAGATCCATTCTCCTCAACAGCCAAGAACTGTTTTTAACCTTGGAGCCCATCCTTTCACAGGATTAGTTGGCAGTGGAGTGTGATGCCAAGGAAGGCACCCCAGTGAGTACACATTTCCAATCAAACTGTAGGGGTTATTGTCACAGTCACAATAAAACAGCCCCATGGGAATGTCCCAGTCACAATAAAAATGTACTTACATCTGCTCTCTTACTGCCTCCATTACCCTCAGGAAATGGATATTGCATAGTACACCTAGGAGAAATGGGGGAAGTTTTCAATGCTAGTCATTAAACCACAACAATTCAACATATAATCTGCCTCCTGCTTGGTGAAATCTGGATCACAAAACCATGCTTTCCCAAATGTGCCATGGTTGTGGTTGGAAGGTATCCCTGTGTATTGCAAACAGCATTGAAAAAGAAAATGGGGGGTCCGCTTCTTGATTTTCTCCCTTCCCCACACCAGTCTGGTGCTGCTTTTGTAAAAATCAAACTACAGTGGTGCCTGTCCTCAAGCACCATCCATGTTGCTAAGGGAAAGGGGGCTTTTCTCAAGTTCCAGAATCTGCAGCACAAGACCTCTTGCCGAAGCCTTGTGGCCTTACTCACCATGTCTGGAGCAACAAACTGACTCTTGCAATAGCCAGCGGTTGTGATTATGTTGTGGTTTGCAGTGAAGTGTACTGAAGGGTGTTTTTTTTATTTAAAGACTTGTACTAGAAACAACATATGCACTGTCAATGCATTCCTTTGCATTCCTTGCAGATGAAACCTTGCCTGTCGGTGCATCCTCCACACCAGGACAGAGACTTTCCCAGATTAAAAGATGGAAAAAGAAGACTCAGGAGGACATGTTCAATGAGACAATGCTTGTCTCAGAGGATGACAAGATAGAGCTCAAAAAGAAAAAGGAGTACTTGTGGCACTTTAGAGACTAACAAATTTATTTGAACATAAGCTTTCGTGAGCTACAGCTCATTTCATCAGATGCATTTATAACTCACAAAAGCTTATGCTCAAATAAATTTGTTAGTCTCTAAAGTGCCACAAGTACTCCTTTTCTCTTTGCGAATACAGACTAACACGGCTGCTACTCTGAAACCTGTCAAGATAGAGCTCAGAGCAAGGAGGATCACATTGTCTGAGAACCTAGACATGGATAGGGAGGACAGGAGAGCATGCAGGGAACAAGAACATGCCACGTAGGAAGAGGTGCTGTGGCTTATGAAGGAGCAATCAGACATGTTGAGGCATCTGGTTGAGGTTCAAGAAAGGCAGCTGGATGCTAGAATCCCTCTTCAGCCTATGCTGAACCTGATGCCATTGTCACCCAGCATCCTCCTCCCACAAATGTCCTTTGAGGCAAGGGTGGAGGTGGAACTTCGGTATCCCTTGCCCTCAACACCAGGGCAGAGTACAAGGGCAAAAAAAAGAGCAAAAAAGGCTTGGTTTGTTTGCCATTGATTTCAGGGAGGAAGAGAGATACGTGCATCATGGGAAGCTAATGCCATGTTTCCATAACCACCCACACCATATTTTGGTCCCATAAGGCATGCAAGCCCAACCCCAAATTCCATTCGGCTATGTGCACTATGGGATAGCTACCCACAGTGCAGTGCTCCGTGCATCGATGCAAGCCCTGCTAATGAGGATGCACTCCTCCAACACAATGAGCATAGTGTCGATACCCAAGATCATCTTGCTTAAATTGGAGGCTCAACGTTGACTTACATGAAGTTGACTTAACTTTGTAATGTAGACATGGCTTAAGAAACATCCACCAAACTGTCTTCCTGAACTCTCTTCATAATGCTGGCTTCATTATCTTTAACAGTCATCTGGTCAGTTCTTACATGTATTATAAACAGTGAAGCCAAGCCCCTTAGTTATAGATTTTCTACTTTTTATGCTGTTGGTTACGGGGAAATGACAGTCAAGCAAAATCAATCAGGAATGTTAATCAAGTGGTCTGCTATGTGAGAACTAGTCCAAATAACTATAGTGATTGCAATCGCTAATAATGCTGACTCATTCTGCCTCTCCAAAAACTCATATTTCTTCTGATATTTCAACTGATGCTACTTTAAGACTTTGAGTCTATCTTTAACAGGAGTTTGTCCTTTGGTGAAAGGTGATCAAGAAGTTCAAAAAAGTACGTAATAGAATAATTATGTATCATTAATTGTATTGAATGTATGTATTTATTTAGAATGATAAAGATGCAAAAATTTCAAGTCTGATTTTTTAATAAATTTTAGAAATAAGGCATTTGTAATGAAAAAATCAAGAACTCAATCTTGGATCTTTAGTGTATAACTACAATACAATTGTGATTAGTGAAAACTATAGCTTCTTTGGGGATAGTCAGTAAGAGTATTGAACGGCAATTAATAATTCTCCTTCAGAATTCTAACTTGAGGACCAAAAACTGATGTTCAAAGAAATTGAAAACTAATACAGTACAAGCAGCCTTGATAGTCTGTTTCATAAGTAGTCCATTTCCAGTACCACAGTCCAACAGCAAACACCATTAGTAGTATCAGAAAGCTGCAGTGTTTCCGTGTATGGAGACCAGTCCTATATTGATATTATTGAAGTTCTACACAATACCCATATTTCTTACAGTTGTGTATGGATGCAAGAAGCAACATTTTTGTAACAACCATATAATCTATTATAACCTGTTGTAAAAATATTATGGGTCCTGATGTGGAAAGACATTTTGGAAACCACCTGCTTCATTTCTGAAGCAGCTCACCCAGGCTTTGTTTAGTGTTATGGATACTGTAGATATGCTAGATTTAGGATTTCTCTGACATTTAAAAAAAAACAAAAAAACACCAATGGTTATTTTAGAGTCCAAAGGCCAGATTCATCCCTGAACTCAATGAACATCAGGGATGAATTCTAGAGATAAAGGCTGCCCTTACTTGGTGAAGTTGCACAGGTAATGAGGGGAATAAAGACAACAGCAGGTTACAGAAGATGATCCACACACCTGCGATGTACACCATGCCAGGGTTATATGTTCTGTGGGCCATTCTGTTGATGCAGGATAGGACTGGTCAAGAAGTGCAGAAATGAGGAAAGGGTTGGGGTGCTGAGTGAGTAACAGGTTTAAAATGCTGCATAATGCTGCTCCTTTAGAAGGCCACTGTGATTGTACTAGAGAAATTAATGACAAAACTTTCACAATGAGTTTAGGGAGAAAGATCAAATGCTAAAGAGCAATGTATGTCCCCAGCTTGTTATTAGATTATTTATTAGCATATGTATGATATACTTTGTTTTTTAAAGTTTCTTTCTCCTGAGGGAACTAACTTAGCTTTATTTCCATTTTGTCTCTTCCAAGATGCTGAAGGTCTAAAAGATATCAAATAAAAATCAAATCAGTCTTCCCTCTATGTCATGGTAGAATCAGTGGTACAGCCTGGCTTTATGTAGTACTGGGCTTCTAGAAATACTACCATTTGGACTAGATGCAAAAAAAAAAAAAAACCAACCCCAAAACAACAACTTATTTTTTAAGTATCCCACAACACGTTTGTTAAGGGCAGAAGTTCATGACCCAGTGTCTTGGGTTCAATTCTTGGAAGGTTATACTACAGAATTCCTGTCCTACTTTGCATAAGTCAAATAACCTTTCTATGCCTCAGTTGCCTATCTATAAAAATGGAAATGAGAAGACTTCATTAGTCTGTCTTGTCTATTTAGACTGCAAGTTTTTTTGGGCAGTGTCCATCTTTTATGATATTTATGTTCACGCTACAGCACCTAGCACAGCTGGGTTAGGCTAGGGTCTCTAGATGCTACTCTAATATAAATAATAGTAAATCTTAAAAATATAATCTCAGAATTAATAACTTCTAAGGAAAAAGTCTTACTTATGCAATGACTAAAACCAGTGCTTAATTTGTAACAAAAGAAATGCTGGAGCTCAAGCAATTTTTTTTACATTTACAACTGATTCAGCAAGACAGGATGATCCGGGGCTTAACCCTGGTAAGCCCTGGCACAAATTAAGCACTGCCTAAACCTAACATTGAACTCCTGAAATATGTTTTTAGCAGAATATTTTCCCATTTTAATTAAATGTAACCTGTCATATGTCCTCTTTTGACACTAGTATTCCTTGTAGAGAATAAGAAGTTGTAGAGCAGCTAGGGTTAGAATTAGGGAAATCATCATTTTTAGTGAAAAAAAAATCAATCCTTTTCAAAGATGTGCTGTAACTGCAAGATGAACTTGTAGTACACAGTAACTTTGTGCTTTATCTCATGTTTCTCACAATATTTTGCAAGTGGTGTTCTGCAGTTACTAAGGATACAGAAAAGTTATGTTTCAGAGTAGCAACTGTGTTAGTCTGTATCTGCAAAAAGAAAAAGGAGTACTTGTGGCACCTTAGAGACTAACAAATTTATTTGAGCATAACCTTTGGTGAGCTACAGCTCACTTCATCGGATGCATGCATGTGGGGAGATTTTATATACACAGAGAACATGAAACAATGGATGTTACCATACACACTGTAATGAGAGCAATCAGGTAAGGTGATCTATTAACAGCAGGAGGGGTGGGCGGGGGACGGGGGGAAACCTGGGGAAATAATTTTACTTTGTGTAATGACACATCCACTCCCAGGTCTTTATTCAAGCCTAAGTTAATTGTGTCCAATTTGCAAATTAATTCCAATTCAGCAGTCTCTCGTTGGAGTCTGTTTTTGAAGTTCTTTTGTTGAAGAATTGCCACTTTTAGGTCTGTAATCAAGTGACCAAAGAGATTGAAGTGTTCTCCGACTGGTTTTTGAATGTTATAATTCTTGATGTCTGATTTGTGTCCATTTATTCTTTTATGTAGAGACTGTCCAGTTTGGTCAATGTACATGGCAGAGGGGCATTGCTGGCACATGATGGCATATATCACACTGGTAGATGTGCAGGTGAACGAGCCTCTGATAGTGTGGCTGATGTGATTAGGCCCTATGATGGTGTCCCCTGAATAGATATGTGGACAGAGTTGGCAACGGGCTTTGTTGCAAGGATAGGGTTCCTGGGTTAGCGTTTTTGTTGTGTGGTATATGGTTGCTGGTGAGTATTTGCTTCAGATTGGGGGGCTGTCTGTTAACAAGGACTGGCCTGTCTCCCAAGATCTGTGAGAGCGATGGGTCATCCTTCAGGATAGGTTGTAGATCCTTGATGATGCGTTGGAGGGGTTTTAGTTGGGGGCTGAAGGTGATGGCTAGTGACGTTCTGTTATTTTCTTTATTGGGCCTGTAATAGGTAACTTCTGGGTACTCTTCTGGCTCTGTCAATCTGTTTCTTCACTTCAGCAAGTGGGTATTGTAGTTGTAAGAACGCTTGATAGAGATCTTGTAGGTGTTTGTCTCTGTCTGAGGGGTTGGAGCAAATGCGGTTATATCGTAGAGCTTGGCTGTAAACAACGGATCATGTGGTGTGGTCTGCATGAAAGCTGGAGGCATGTACGTAAGCATAGTGGTCAGTAGGTTTCCAGTATAGGGTGGTGTGACCATCGCTTATTAGCACCGTAGTATCCAGGAAATGGATCTCGTGTGGACTGGTCCAGGCTGAGGTTGATAGTGGGATAGAAATTGTTGAAATCATGCTGGAATTCCTCAAGGGCTTCTTTTCCATGGGGCCAGATGATGAAGATGTCATCAGTGTAGCATAAGTAGAGTAGGGAAATTAGGGGACGAGAGCTGAGGAAGCATTGTTCTAAGTAAGCCATAAAAATGTTGGCATACTGTGGGGCCATGCAGGTACCCATCGCAGTGCCACTGATTTGAAGGTATACATTGTCCCCAAATGTGAAATAGTTATGGATGAGGACAAAGTCACAAAGTTCAGCCACCAGGTGTGCCATGTCATTATCGGGGATACCGTTCCTGATGGCTTGTAGTCCATCTTTGTGTGGAATGTTGGTGTAGAGGGCTTCTACATCCATAGTGGCTAGGATGGTGTTTTCAGGAAGATCACCGATGGATTGTAGTTTCCTCAGGAAGTCAGTGGTGTCTTGAAGATAGCTGGCAGTGCTGGTAGCGTAGGGCCTAAGGAAGGAGTCTACATAGCCAGAGAATCCTGCTGGCAGGGTGCCAATGCCTGAGATGATGGGGTATCCAGGATTTCCAGGTTTATGGATCTTAGGTAGCAGATAGAATACCTCTGGTCGAGGTTCTAGGGGTGTGTCTGTGCGGATTTGTTCTTGTGCTTTTTCAAGGAGTTTCTTGAGCAGACGGTATAGATTCTTTTGGTAACCCTCAGTGGGATCAGAGGGTAACGGCTTGTAGAATATGGTGTTGGAGAACTGCCTAGCAGCCTCTTGTTCATATTCCGACCTATTCATGATGACGACAGCACCTCCTTTGTCAGTCTTTTTGATTATGATGTCAGAGTTGTTTTTGAGGCTGTGGATGACATTGTGTTCTGCACGGCTGAGGTTATGGGGCAAGTGATGCTGCTTTTCCATAATTTTCCAAAAGTTATGACTACTGAACAGGCACAGAAATGACAGTTTCTTTTCCAACTAATGAATTCATGAAACTCTGTGTATGTTAATATGAGTTACACATGTATATCAGTGGGTGAACAGAGCACAATAATATCCCTAAATATTTGTAACTAGAGTTATAAAAGGACAAAAATATGCTGTCCCTGTATAGTATTTTTGGAAATATATAATATAATAGAACAGCTCAGCAAATAGTTACCCCACATTATAGGAAAATACATATATGGAAACAGATATTTGATATAACCACACATCTTGGTGAATATGAATTAAGAACAGGTCATACAAGGGATAGTAATGAATTCAGATTAATCCTAAATAATTTTATAGATTCATAGATTCCAAGGCCAGAAGACACCATTGTGATTATCAAGTCTGACCTCCTGTACAAAACAGGCCATAAAACGTTCTGCAAATAATCCCTAGAACATATTTCATAAAAACATCCATTCCAGATTTTTATTTATGTTTTTAAAAAGTCAGTTATGGAGAATTTGCCACAATCCTTCTTTCAGAAATAAGTCTAAGATGGCATACACAGAGTAACAATAATCATCTTAAACAGCATACATCACCTGCCAAGTTTAGTTTTAAAAGTATTAATAACATGGGCCATATTGCATTGTACTGTACCAATAGATCTAAAATGAAATCAGGGAGGAGTTCTGCTTGAATCTGATAATACAAAAAGAGCTCATGAAACTTAGACAATGTTTACAGCTATTAAATACTTCTCAACCTCCTCATGAGGTAGGTAAATATTATCTCTATTTTAAAATGGGAAACTTTGTCAAGTTAATATCTTCAAGGTCACCAAGTAGATGAATGTCAGAATAGGGAGTTCCTGGGTTCTCACTGTATGTTCCTTCTTCTAGAAAATGCCGCTTTCCTCTAATGTTATACTGGGAGTTTAGAGTAGTACAGAGATTTCACACCATGTAAATGTACATGTTGCCCAAACAATATTAAGTGAAAAAATGAGAACAGGAAAAAAAATACATAAAAAAGTTTTTTTTTAAAAACGACCAAGAAAACACCTGAAGGCTTGTCTACACAGTGGGGTAATGTACCCTACATGACTTTAATTTCTATAGAGCATTAACATATTGTGCATTAATTGGTTCATGAAGATCCTGCTGGTGTGCTTTAGCATAGTGCTGTTTGAAACAGGATTACATTAAAACACACTAGAGAACCTTTAGTGTGTACCCGCAGAGTTTACTCAGACCAATTAATGCACAATACACTATTGCACTTTAAAAATCATACCCTGTACATCACATTACCCCACTGTGTAAACAAGCTCTTGGAAACAAGGGGAAAGCCCCCCAACAACATGAAAAGATTTAAAAAAAATCAAGGGATTATCCCAAGTCAGAGGTCTAGCCATAATAACCAAATAATTTAAAAAAGGCTAATTCATTATTATTCATATTAAATGAATAAAGAAGCCACAGAATATCTCCTAAATGGAAGGAAGAGAATGAGTAGAGCATAAAGATGAAAAAGGACATCTGAAGACTTTCCATAAAAGCAAGTAAAAGTATTGTAGGTAAGAGCCCAGAAATACATGGGGACTTTTAAATCCAGTTGCCTTAATAAGAGGTCTATGGTGATTTGGAAAATTTATCTAGATAACATTTATGAATTCCAGTTTGAGGTGTATGAACTCTCTGTATATATCTTTAATAAACTGCAAACTCTATTTTGATTATAATGCTAGCCTGCCTTTTCTGTTGTCTTTTTATCCATTTTGGGATGAAATTCCAAGGGGTGGTGACACAGGTTTAACAATGAAGGATTGTTGAACCTTGATAGTCTTCTATTCAGATAGAAGTCCCTTGGATAAAGAAGATGGCTAGTCCAAGAAAACCTGCTCACCCAAGTAGGCTGGTATCTGTGCAGTGGATCACCTGGTGAATGATTTGGATTATCTGATGAGGATGATCAGGGGGCCACGTGATAAAGGGTATGGAAACTTTATAAAAGGAGGGCTCTCTCATCAACCATCTTAAGGGAACACAAAAGAGACCAGAAACAGAAGGCCAGGTTATGCGGAAGGGGGAGGATCCTGAACACCTTAGCGGACTCTAACCTAAGCTGAAAGAATGCTCCAGAGTGATGAGAAAGATGCCCAGAAGGGTAAGTAGGTGTTTCATTGTTTTGTCTGTATCCTTAGATCTCTTGTGTCAGCTAAAGTAAAGAGAGTCTTTCAGAATCCCTTTTGCAAAATCTGTATTATATGCATCAACTATCACATGTCCTCGGAGAGGTAAACTGTAAACCACAGTGCACTGGAGAACTCGCTTTGTTTAAAATAAACAGAGCGCTGCTTAACTTCAGTCAGTCAGTCAGTTAATAGATGCTAATCTCTTAATACCTTTCTTTTTAGAACTAGGAAGATTTGGTTAAGCCACTCTCTCCCAATCTCCTATTTAATTAATCGGATGAAGATTAAGGATTCCTCCTATTGCCCATATACCCTTAGACTGTACCCACTCCAAACACACACATTGTTTATCTGTTGGATCATCTTAGATGGGCTTCCTCTCACTGCTCAAGATGACTAAAGTTCTTTGTTGGCCCAAACATCAATGTAACTTTATGTATGGAGCCACGTTAGATATATCCACCAATGATTCCCATGTTCTTAAGTGTTTTGCTGAATTAGAGCTGCAGTTCTTTACAATCTAAGAAGGCAATATGGAGTCTTAGAAGGCGAGGGGAAAATAGAGCCAGTGGATGAAGTGGCACAGTTACAGCAGATTTTGTAACTTAGTCTTTGGAAAAGTGAGAAAGAACTTGCACAGAAAGGGAAGAAGGAATAAGTAGAAAGGCGGTACTTTATAAATTAGTCCAAAAGGTGACGCTTCTTTGCAGAGATAGCTAGGTTCTGATTTCTGTGGAAATGAACAAACACAATGAAGATCAACTGACCAGCATTAAAGAACAGGCATTCTGACAACCACACAACTAATTACATACACCAAAAATGTTGAGTTGCATATCTATCTCTATCTATCTATATACACACACAACTTTGTAATCAGAACTTGTTTCTCTTCCAGGAGATGAAAGGAGTAGAGAGAGTTGCTATATGTTTCCTAAAGGCATGAGGAATTTTCCTTGACACTGTATGTGGGAGGATTTTAAACACGTTCACTTCAGTTGTATGCAGCATTATTTTCTGGAACAAAGGATTCTCAATTCCTTTCTTAAACGCTGATGAAAAATCTGAGGCATTCAAAAAACTAAAGTGTGCAATCCCTACTTACTGTGGTGAAGACATACTCATTTGAGTAGAATCTCATTGATTTCAGCAAGCCTACTCCTGTGAGTAATAATGATTAAAAAACTGAGACACAAATAACATTGCAAATGAAGGTTAAAACTGTACTACTCAGGAAAAGCCCACAGCATTGTGTGATATAAAGTCAAACTGCTTCAGGTAGAGAAGAGTGCATGCCTATTATTGCATCCCATTCTGGGATATAGTTTATTTCCCCTGCACAGCTTAATTAATTAAGCTTCAGTCTTGATTAAAGAGTAAAAGAATTAAGAGTTAAAGAGTGTTGACAGGTTTAATGCACAGGGAGGCTTTTGATCTTTTTAAATTGCAAATAATATTCTAAAAGACAAAATATGTCAAGAGGAAAGCCAAAAGTGCTCCTGTGCTGAGCTCGGAACATTTATGTATTCCATTGTTCTTTAAGCATACATGTTCTAATTTAAAGAGAAATTCTACTGTACACATTCAATATGCAATTTTTGAAATTATCCTTACTTTGTTAAATGAAAATAGGTTGTTTCCCCTCCAAACCTCAAAGTAAGTAAAGCTTTTGTTCCTAATCCAGGACTGTATCCAAGCCAGCTTTCCACTTTCAAACTTCAGCTGTTTTTGTATAGCCTTTTTTCAAAAGAAAATGTAGTTAGAATTTTTGTAAGTGAGAAAAATGTATTTTCTCTTCATTCATCTATAGCACAAAAACAGGCAAAGGGATTTCATTTGAACTTTTCAAAACAATTTACTTTCAGGCAGAAATCAAACAGGGAAAATGTCAGCACAAAGCTGAACATTTTGTAAAGTTATAAACAAGTGAAAATGAGCAGGTTATAATAAATATTTTGCATTATTAAGTATAGCTGTCAAACTGCTGCAAGAGCATGAATGATATTGAAAGAGTCAACTTCCTTGGTTTAAAATAAGTTTTCCTCCCATAACTATGATAAAATACAGAAGTTAAATTAAAGTAATGCATATCTAAAACAGATGATAGTCAATAGTTAACTTTGGACATACATGATCTACAGAGAATGCAGTGTTGCAGTCCATTGTCAAAAGTTGTTGTCAAATAGCATAAACCCAAGAATAAAACAGGATGGATATAAAATAGACATCACAATTATTTTTAGTGTGCCTAGGTCATTTTGAGAGATGCTCAGATAGTATGATGATGATGATGAAGGCTGTATAAGTACTTCAGTATGACTAAGTACATGGAAAGGCAAAGAATCTGGGACAGATCTCCGGATCTGGAAGAATGCCTTTTCATAGCAGACTTCTTGTCTCTATTTTAAAGAAACATACCATTATGTTTCCTGTAAATCTGTTAATTTCAAGCATTTAATTGTGGATGCTTAAGAATTCAAGATGTTCTTGGGTAAAGGGTCTACCCAAAGGACTCTACAGAAATCTTGGCATTATCATTCCCTTACTATCCTGATTTTGTAACAACACAACAAGAATACATCTAGTAAAACCAGTAACTGCAAATTGTGCCTTTACGTCCTGGAGACAAACTAACTAACATTATTTGCTTTGATCTCCATGAGCCTGAATCATTCCATTCTTGGTCAGACTGTAAAGGCCACCCAAATACACAAGGTAGATTAATACACAGTAGCATATGGTAGGAAGAAGATCACACCAAAGCTCCTCATTTTACTCTAACTGCTAATTCAATACTGAGTCATTGATGTTCTCTTTAAAGCCCTAAATAGGTTTTGGGTTTAACTACCTCAGAGATTGTCTCACATTTCAGGCAGTTGTGATTAACAAGTGAAGGTGCCTATGTTTGAAATTACAGGGACCAGATACACAAAGATACTTAAGAGCCTAATCCTAGATTTAGATACCTATGTCTCAGATTTAAGCATCATTGTGATCCACAAAACCCTTACTTGGCCGCCACCTACCCATGTTGGCACCTAAGCTAGCTTGGTGCCTAAATATTCAGGGTAAAAATTCCTTAGGAACCTAACTTCCTGCCTTTAAGCATGCACACTGATGCCTCACTCTAGATACATAAACACCTATCACTCACCTAAACCTCAGTGCAATACACAAAGAAGGGGAAGATAGGTTCTCTTAACTCTTCTGCAGAGCCTGATCCCATAGGTGTGCTCAGAGATATAGCCCCAGATATAGCCAGATACAGCCCCATTCAAAATCTGGCTGAAGGAAAATGTGATGATGCCCATGCCCATCTTTTAGGACAGTGGTTAAATCTCAGTTCTGCCTGTTGAAGCTATTCCATGTTGGATAAATATTTAAATAGTGATAGGGTCTGAGAGTATAGGGCACCCACCTGGGAGATCTATTAGACCTATCTAATTAGGTCTAATTATTCTAATTTAATCCAAAGTGGAACTACTTCAACAGGAAAGATGAGAAAGCCCATTTCAGAATATCCCATAGCTTAGTGGTTAGAGCACCCTTGTGAAAGATTGCTGTTTAAATCTTTTCTCCTCCTCAGGCAGAGGGGTGAATTTAACTTGAAAGTTCTATATCCCAGGTGAGTACTCTAACCACTGGACTGAAACTTAAAATGTTGGTAACAAAACCCCCCGTTTTATGTAGTTTAAGGCAGGCATCTGACTCATTTTAGCAAAAAATGATTCACGGACCCAAGCTACCGGACTCCAGGGAAAGGATTCTTGGCTGTACATTGCAAGTGGAGATAAGTGGCTTCATACAAACCAGATGTAGGTGCCTAACTCTATAAAGATGTGGGGCTTAGGACACATCCCTGTCCATGGTAACTTCCACTGGCTAGTTTACACAGCTCCCAGCCTAGCATACTGACTTTTGTGGATCACGTCATAAGGCAGAAAAAAAAACAAACAAGGAGTGCTTGTGGCACCTTAGAGACAAACAAATTTATTTGGGCATAAACTTTCGTGGGCTAAAATCCACTTCATCGGATACATGCATCCGATGAAGTGGATTTTAGCCCACAAAAGCTTATGCCCAAATAAATTTGTTCATCTCTAAGGTGCCACAAGTACTCCTCGTTTTTTTTGCTGAAACAGACTAACACAGCTACCACTCTTAAACCTATTATAAGGCAGCTACCTCTCCCCATTCATAGTATAGAAGCCTAGGACTGAACTTTGTGGATCTAATGTTGTTCCAGAGATTTTCTAGTCAGCTAGAAAATTACAATGTCTAATGGGATGATTTAGTTGGGGATTGGTCCTACTTTAAGCAGGGGGTTGGATTAGAAGACCTCCTGAGGACCCTTCTAACTCTAATATTCTATGAAGTCCCTTTGTGAATCCAGGCCCAGGTCAACCTCAATACGGAGCCCTCATTTGTAGGCACTGTGAGACTGAGCAAGTATTACCCCCTATAAAGCACAATCAAGACATCTTTTTTCTGTAGGCTTTCACCTAATAATTAAATTAGCTAACAGTACCAGCTGCATCCTCTGGGAAAATAAGCAATTAGATTTGCTTCCTTTTAAGTATGAGAGGGAGGGAATGAGAGTTTTACTTTTAGTTTTTATTCTAAATATTCCTCTATTTTTTAGTTGAACAAATGTTATAGTAGTAAATGATCGGGTACTGTTCTCTATGCATCCAGCTATATGAGGAGATATTGTGGTCTCTGGATGCACTATCCCTCTCAGATATCCCCTTTGCAAAGTGCATTTCAGTACCACACCCTAATCCAATGAACTTTTAAATGAATTTCATGGCATCATTGGTTTGGCTTGTAATCATTCATCAAAATTAGTTAGCTCACTTCATCCTGGGTACTTCAAGTATGGTACATTTCAAATATATGGCATGAAAAGTAAATTTTCATCTTCACACCATGCAAGGTACTTCTCTGATTTTGCATGGAATATGCAGAACATACTGTAACACACAGTTTTGTATAATTTCAGTGGAATAGAGCACACCATGTCTCTCCAAGATAAGGGTGTTAAATGAATATTCTGTTCTATAATTTGATGTGCTGTGATGTTTGCCAGATACATAATTGGTGCAATATATGTCTAAAAACTGTTTAAAAATATGAAAGGGCAGGAAGGCCTGGCAAGTTATGCATATTCTCCTCCCTTACAAATATTTAGTATTTTGGAAAAAAAAATTGTGTGAGTGAAAGCAATCACTTAACATTTTAACTTGTTTCACTACCAGCTATTCATATAGATTTAGTTGATTTTAGTAGTAAAGTACTATACACATTATTTTTACTTATATTATAGTAGCACTTATAGACCCTAACTGGGATTGAGGCTCCCCTGTGGTAGGCACTGTGCAAATACAACAAAAGAGAGAGTCCCCCAAAAGTTTACTGTCTAAATAGACAAACAAAGGGTGGGAGGAGAAACAGAGATGAAATGCCTTCTCCAAGGAGTAGGTTTCCTAGGTCGCCAGTCTTCTGCCTTATTTACTGGGCTACACTGCCATTTGAAAGACAGCAACTGTCTCTGGACTACTCTCTAGGACATTTCTCCTTGTTCTCATATTTATATTTTCCTTCTACAAACATGGTTATTATGAATCGTGTTAGGGAAATTCCACTCTATAGTGCTATACTCTCTATAAAAATATCTTAATTTGATTAATTTGAATTTAAAATATCAAGTAGATTCACTTTTAGAGGAAAAAATCACTTATTTTCTTGGGTACTATTGGAAAGAATGTTTAAAAATCTAAAACACACACAACACCAACAAAGCAACCCTTGCATGCATTTATTTCTGCTTACAAAACCATCAACAAACATGTATCCAATGCTCTCAGGGCCGCTACTGGACATTAGCATTTACAATTAGACTAACTGGATGGTTATCATATATTGATAGCCACTCACCTCACAGCAGATATAGTAGTAAATAAAACCCAGTGCGTAGCAGCCATGACACTAAAAAAACAGTAAGGCTCAGATCCAAAATGGGATTTAGGTTGTTGTTGATCTATTGATTGTATATTGATTATGCTGGTTACTTAAAAATCCCCAATTAACAAAGTAATTAGACCTCTGATGTTTGATAGGTTCTAGTCCCAGAATCAGGCTCAGTAGTATTAACATTACTGTTTGGCTCGGAACCCCAACGTGCATGGTTGTAACACTCACACTTAGGAAAAAAAGTTGAGTTTTCAACATTTTAGGAACATGTGTGTTTTTACTAACACTGTTATTATCTCAGCAAGAACGTAGCAGTAGTGCGATATTAATTTGACATCCTGCATCATATCAGGTGTATATTCATACAATTCTTGTAGAGACCTAGAGGTGGAAAGGCAGTTGCTGGTCCATGGGGGTCCTATCCTGTCTCCAGCATGCCAACTGAATCCAATTGTTGAGAAGTTGGTGGCCTCGATCATGGTTGAACCTATTATAGGTTCTGATAGCGACCATGAATATTCATGAGCCTCCTTTGCCCATTATTAACTGCCTCACCCCAATAATGTTGGGGTATCCATATTCTATAGGTTAGTGTATTAATTATCTCAAACTTATTAGCATATACCTCAATTGGTTACTATGGCAATCTTGAGGTTATACACCTGTTGATGTTCCTATTCCAAAATACCCAAAACTGGTTTCAACTGACTTCTTGCAGTAACCTGTCAGTGTTTTATGCAAGATTTCAGCAAAATTGCATATTGCAAAATAATATCTTATGCCATCTTGTGACTTAGGATCAGGCTTAACTACCTTATGCTAACCACTAAAGATAATATTTTACCGTTTGGTTCCTTGTATTCCTGCCAAACATGATACATTGTTTGAAGCTAACTTAGAATCTCTAATATACCCCATAGGCTACAAGGCACTACTACAATGCCCCAAACCCCTGTCCAGCTGCTGTCTAACTGTGTAGGTGCTGAAACTCCCCTGACACCTAAATTTCTACTGTAAAATTTTTTACATGCTTAAATGGCTGCTTCTGGTCATGCACACTGCTGCCTGAGGCAGGCATCTGGGAGCCTCTCTCACCCCTAAACTCTAGAACATCCCTCAGACCAGGTGAAGATGGGTGGGACAGAACCTAGCTTATCTGTGCACTCAGAGCATGCCTAATTCCATACAAAACCAAGAGGGAGAGCAGAGGAGGAGGTGGTAACAGCTTTCCTTATCACCTTTAGCCCAATGATTAGGCACTCACCCAGGATGTGGGAGACCACAGTTCAATTCCTTCTTCTATATGAGGAGAAGAAGGGATTTGAACAGGAGTTTCCCACTTTTCAGGCCTGTGCCATAACCATTGGACTATGGGATATGTGCAAAAGTGAGTGACTCCATAGTCTAGTGGTGAGGGCATTCCTCTGAGAGGTGTGAAAGCCATAGTCAAATCCCTTTTCCTCATCAAGCAAAGGTGCAAATTGAAGTAGTGAATCCCACATCCCAGGTGAGGGTTCCTGATTGTGGATCCTGAGCAGAGATAGACACTTCCCTCATTCCAAATTTAGATGCCTAAAATCAGAGAGTTTCTGGGTTCAAGATACAACTCTTTTGCCAGTATCAGCTACTAGTTAATGTAGGCAGTTCCCCACCTAGCATGCTGGCTTTTGTGGATCCCATTTTCAGGTGCCTATCTTTCCCCATGGGTATTTAGGGAACCTAGACTACTGACCCATGGTTTGTAGAGTCCATTGGATGGCTATGTGTCTAAAGGTTAGATGTTGCAATGCTGAGCATTGTGATGCCTAAATCCTTTTGTGGATTTGTCCTTGTCCCTTACAATCCCTAAAGCTCCTGAAGAGATTCTGCTTCTAAGACACAGTCTCTCTTTCATTTTGTCCTTGGAGAGATCTGCTTCTGTACTCCTCAGTCTCCTTACTTAGAACTGAAAGTCAATTGCACCATCTGGTCTTAATATGAAAAATACAGTGGTCCTTCTCAAACACATGCTTATTGGTTTAAATAACAATTTAGGTATGAAATAACTTTTACCTGGGCATTTGCAATATTCATGCTATTCCCTACAGTAAGTTTGCAAAAGTTTAAGCAATGCTGCAAATACTAAGGTAATGGCATCTATTTATCTAAGGTAAAATTGGAATGTTCTTAAAAGGCAACCTCTGTAATTTTAAATTAATTATTAGCTTAGTATTTGGGTGACTGCTAAGAAGCAACCATTCAAAATACAAGTACAATTCTATAAATGCAGGGCTTGGAAGTGGTGAAAAGACAAAATAGTGTTTATTGAAATAATTATGTATACAGCAGTTTTTGACATTATTTCATCAGGCCCTCAGTAGCCTGAGGCATACTCCCACACAGTGTTTGACAGGCAGAATGAATACTTTTGAGTGATGAAACACAACTCTTTTAGCAAAATACCATGTTCAGTTATTTGGAGGAGTGTGTGTGTGGTGGGGAGGATGATTCAATTAGATGCACAATGAATGATGCCAGAAATGAAACAATTCATTAAAAGGAGTTCAAACACTTTTATGTTCTGACCTTTTATATTAGCTGAAACTAATGTGTAGTTTTTGGATAATGTAGCTCATATTTTCATCAATAGGGATAAATCCTAGTAAAGAAAGTAACCAATTTTTATTTGGTTCTTTACAGCAGAACTTGCATACAGTAATTGCTTGCACATTTCCCAGAGCTAAATTTTCCTATCTTTCTGAGTGAAGCTATTTTTGTGGATGACAGGATGAATTTTTATAGTCTCAGGTCATCTTTGCTGAAATGCCAAAATGTTATTAGTTTCTGATATTTTTGACATTCACTTTCATTCTTTCACTAAGTCTTCATACAGGTTATTCATTTTTCTGCCTAAAATTGGTATATGCATGAGATCCATTTCTGTCATTATCCGAAGTTTTATCTTCCTAGTAAAACTTAGGGGTGTCACAAATCTTCAGTTCACATGTGAATCCTTTGTGGGTATTTGTCTTGAGCTGAACACAAACCTTAAACCATTCAAAAGAACTAATATTTATAACATTTGGGGGTCATGGAGGATAATCAACTAAAAGAGCTGGTCTTGTGACGATGTGGCCAAAAGAGCTAATGTGATCCTGGGATGCATAAACAGTTGAATCAAATACAGAGGTTATTTTACCTTTCTATTTGGCAGTGGTCCAACCTCTGCTGGAATACTGTATCTAGTTCTAGTGCCCCCAATTTAAGAAGGACGTTGATAAATTGTAAAGGATTCAAATAAGAGCCACGAGAATGATTAAAGCATTAGAAACATGCCTCATAGAAACCATGCCTTATAGACTCAAAAGAGTTCAATCGCTTTATCTTAAAAAAGAGAAGGTTAAGGGGTGACTTGATTAGTCTGTAAGTATCTGTGTGGGAACAAATATTTAATAATGGGCTTTTCAATCTAGAAGAAAAAAAGTGTAATATAATCCAGTGTCTGGAAGCTGAAGCTTGACAAACAGATTTGGAAATAAGGCATTAATCTTTGACAGGGAGGGTAATTAATCACTGGAACAATTTACTAAGGGTTGTGATGGATTTTTCATCATTGACAATTTTTAAAACAAGATTGGATGTTTCCCTGAAAGATGTGCTCTCGGACTTATTTTGGGAAAGTTCTATTGTCTGTGTTATACAGGGAGTCAGATTTGATGATCACAATGTTCCCTTCTGACCTTAGAGTCTATGAAAATGGCTGCCACCACTTTTAGTAAATTGCAGCTCCTTGAGAAAACAACCTGCTAGAACCAGAATCCTCCCTCCTACTGGCCAATTTTCTTTACAATGCAGAGAATTCCTTTCTTTCCTCTACTGCGAGCCGGATTCCCTCCCCCCCCCCAATCTTCCACCATCTCTGCCTTTCTGCCCTCTAGTCTTGCTGCCGATTTCTCTGCATTTATTTTCTCTATGATTTTTGTGCCCTATGTTTCACTTTTTTTAAAAAAAAACTTTGTCCTTCTGTGTTGCTTTCCCAGGTTCTTTTAAGAAGAATTTAAAGCCAATTATGTTTAAGTGCAACTTTTGAATCCAACGGGCCCTGATTCTTGACCACATTCTGACTACTTTGTGTTACTCCATTAGTGCTAAGTGGCCCTAAACACAGTGGTTCTGGCTGCTGTAGAATCTCCCCTATGTAGGGCAATTCTCAGCTGATGTACAGGTTTTGTACCAAGTTCTTGCACTGCACTCTGCTGGCTGCAGGTGTAGGTGGGATTCTCCTACAGCCATCAAAATCAGTGACTGTTCTAACAGGTCCTTGGGGTCCTTGGCAGCTGATGCAGGTTAAATCAGCCTTCAGATTATTCTAACCTGTGTCAGAACAGCTCAGGGCAGAGCACTGTGATAATTTCCTCTCCTCAGAAGTGCTGAGCAATCTTTGACTGCAGCTGTGAATCCAACACTGAATATTTAAGTGGGCTGACATTAAGCTAAACACATTTTTCCATCCCTAATTGTCATAATGCTTATTAACTGGGGATAGATTTCTGAATACAAATTTGAACTGTATTTTTTTCTAAATAGCATCTGTTTGCCCTCTGAATTCTACTTTTGGGGAGTATATAAGTCCAACTTAATCCTTTTGTTTGAGGACTTATGGGCAGAGGCACTGATTTCTCAAGCCCGCAGCAGGTGCTCAACCCTCGCTCTGCCCCAGGCCCCACCCCCACTCCAGCCCTTCCCCCAAGCCTCCATGCCTGCCCAGCCTCATCCCACCTCTACTCCACCCTGCCCCCTCCCCTTCCTGCTGCTCCCCCTCTCCTCCCCCAGTACCTCCAGCATGCCTCTGAACAGCTGCTCACTGTGGGAGGGAAAAGGAGAAGCTGATCCATGGGGCTGTTGGTGAGTGCTGTGCACCCACTATTTTTTTTCTGTGGGTTCTCCAGGCCCAGAGCACTTACAGAGTTGGTGCCAGTACTCATGGGGGACTTAATAATATCTTTGTGTTAGTTCTCTGCCTACAGAGGAATTTTACTCCATATAAAACAGAAATTCAAAAATGATATTTTATATTTTTATGGGATCGATCTAGAATATAGACTAATAAATGTATTCTATCACCTTGGTCTGTAAGGTTTTATATTTGCATAAACAAAGAACAGATTGTTACATATGTGGGGAAAATTCAAAACATCTCCCAGACTTGTATCTTGTTTTACAAATTTTAGTCCAGAACAACATTTCATTATAGAACTACAAGATTCTTCAGAGAAGAATCTCTAATGGAAGTACATCTTTAACAGAATATTATTATTAATTTGTATTGCAGTAGCATCTAGAGGGCCCCAATCAGGGTCTACATCCCTGCTGTGATGTGCACTGTACACATAGTACAGTATTACAGTGTTGTGTCTTGGCCTCAAATAATTTAGTCTAAGTAGTAGTGCAACTGGGCTACACTGATTGTACATATGAAGGATACCAGTACACTATTCTCTCTCCTTTCATTGTTTGTTTAGATATATGACAGTCATTTGTAGTCATAAGAAAGTTATTTTTATTCTCTTAACTCTAAATAAAGTGTGGTCAGGACATTTTCTGAGGTTGTCTAAATCCTAAAGAAATTATGCATTCATTTTTCATGAATTTGGATTTATGGTGAATAATTTATTACTTTTTCCCAAGGTCAAGAGATACAATGCAATTATTGGATGTGGTGAAAGGATTAAAAGTGTGCCATGTCTAAAAATGTTTTACTTCTTTGGCTTAAAACATATGGCTTATTCATTTTTTATGTAAGTGCCTGCTCACTCCATTAGTAAATATCTACTGTTCCATATAGCTGCACATCTTTTCATGTTATAATAAACTATGTTTCCTCATATCATGATCAGTTTGTAGAAAACCACCATAAACTGGTTCATAAAAATATTTCTTTTCACACTAATCTGATCTGCAATGAAGTGCAGGACAGAACCACTGCAGCGCAAAAAGGAAAATAAAGTCTAATATGATCTGATGTTCACTACAACAATAAGATCAGTGTTAACTGTGTCATATTAACAAACGTATTGTATTACAATACATCAGATCCTATTACGATAACCAAATCAAGGGCCTGTTCCTGAAGTCACTGACAAAGCTCTCATTGTTTTCAGTGGTTGTAGGATTGAACCTCCGGATGTTATACCTCAAAACTTCCAGAATCTAACCCAACCCAGGTTGGAGAAATGTGTAGATTTGTACAGTATGCAGCATAATAGCTTCCAATTCTGACTGGGGCCTTGACATTTTACCATTTCCTCTATTTGTGTATCAATCTATAGACAGCTTCTGGCAAGGTCTTTTGCTTTTGCAATTCTCTAATGGTCCTTAATGTAATTGCTGGCATACTGGTTTTATTAGCAAAAAGTCAAGCTGAATGCGGGCTAAATTGAACAAGTGAAACTTTATTGAACCCTTAGCTCTGTTCATGTTGATGAGTTGCTTCCAGCTTAACTTCCTGCATATCCTCCTTTCCCAGTGACCCCTCATATCAAGAATATTGCCCATCTTCATAATCATGCTGCAGCTATTAAGAGTATCCCTTTCTTTGGATTAAAAAAAGGAAACCAACAGTTGATGTTCTATAGGTCTTTTGCTATGATCTTCCATCACATGTGCGATTACTGCTCCTATTCCACATGGGGAGGCATAAGCCAACTTTATAGGCAAAGCAGCATTATAGTGCGTAAGGACTGTAGGGGCTTCAAGTGGTTCCTCCCGGTCAGTCTCAGAGAGAGGCCACTCCATCTCACTACACCACATGGCAATCAGTAATCAATTGACAGGTGATTTGCAAGGTACAGTAGAAGTCAATGGTTTAGGGCCCAGACCCTTGGGGTGGGGTCTGATAACCAGGATTCTGTCACCCAAACTCCCTTTCTTGGGAAGACAGCAAACACAGTCAGACTCTAGCCCTTTGAGCAGGGCAGAGCAGTTAGCAGTCTTTAATCCAGCCTCCATGGTTTGGGGCAGACAGCAAACAAACACAAAAATCCTACCTCAGGTGGGTAAGCTGTCCCCAAGGAGGAGCAGTCAGCAGCAGAGGGAAGGGGACCCAGGCCCACTCGACGCACAGCCAAACTAATGTCTGGTTTTCCTGGGCCACTCCCTACCCCATCTGTTTGTAGGGCTCCATTGTTCGCAAGTCCTCTGTCTCCTCAGGGTATGCAGTGGACAGCACAGTCCCAGCATCTCCTCTGGGTATGCAGCGGATGGCAGGGGCTTCTGGCTCTCACCCAACTAAGCTGGAATCCCCACCTCTTCTACTTCCTGTCCCGCTCCTCTGCTTCTGATGCAGGCCTGGCCTGACTTCACCCACCCGCAGCGGTTGCTGCTGGTCAGCCTCGGAGGGAGGACCCTCTGCCTCACCACCAGGAGCTTTTCAGATGATTTAACTTAGCTTCTTGGCCTTATCAAAGTCCTGGTATAATGTGTGGACCAGTATCATTTCTGTCCATTATGAAACAGTTTATTTGGAGGATGTAATACTGTTGTTGTGTTAGAAAAAAATCTATGATAGTAACTGACCACCTCCAGAAAAGAAGTAACTGTAACACATACTTGTTTTGTTGTTGGGGGTGCCTTAACAATAGTTCCAGGTTTGTGAATTATCCATTTTTATCAAAGGTAAAGCTAAGTGAATCTTTGAAAAAGTCACATTTTGGCTTATTTTTTCTAATATATTACTCAAACAGCCTTGCAAGTACCTTTTGTGGGTTCTCAAGGTGCTCTTTATCATTCACACCTGTCACCAGTATATCGTCCAAGCAACACTGAATGCCAGAAATACTCTGTTAACACCTGGTCCATGACTAGCTGCCAAATGGTGGGTGCAGATGCTATTCCAGACACAAGTCTGTTATATTGAAATATGCCCTTATGTGTTAATTGTGAGGTTAATTGTCACTGTCTTCATTTGGGCTAGGTCAAACATAGAGAAATGCTTACCACCTCCTGAGATAAGCAAGAGGAGAAGGACTCCTTCATAACTTTGTCAAATGATTAGAGTACTCACCTGGAATGTGAGATCCCTGGTTGTAGCTCCTCCCCACCCTACCTGAGAGGGAAAAGGGATTTTGAATTAGAATCTCCCATCTCTCAGGTATGTTCCCTAACCACTAGGCTGAAAGAAATAAGGGAGGTCCTCTTGCTTCCCTCTTCCCATTTCTTGTTAAAATATCATAGGCACCTAACACCAAAAGAAGATTTGCAGCTGAGAATCTCAAGCAGGGGGAAGATACCGCCCTGCACCCCAAATGCAGGAGCTGGATTCCAGAGGGAAGAGTTTATCACACTCACCCTTGGCTTAACATTCCCAGTTAGCTAGCTTAGGCAAGGCACAGCCCAACATGCTGGCTTTTTGTGAGTCTCATTCTGATGTTCCTGTCTCTCCTCCTTCATTGTATAGGGAGCCTTGGTGTCAAACTCAGGCTTTCTGAATCCCAGTGATTTTCTAGGCACCTAAAAGATAGGGGTGGTGACTTGCCACTCTGTTTCAAGAAAACCAATCTTATAGCTGGAAATATTTTAAACTTTTGTTTATTTCATAAACGTTGAAGGGTTAAATCCTTCATGAAATTCAATTAGAAAGACAAGGTGAGTGAGGTAATATCTTTTACTGGGCCAACTTCTCTTGGTGTGAGAGACAAGCTTTCAAGCTACACAAAGCTTTTCTTCAAGTCTGGGAAAGGTGCTAAGAGTATCACAGCTAAATACAAGATCAATAGTTTAGCATTAGTAGTTAGCATATATCCTAAGGGGCCATTATCATGATATGTGGTGTAATCCAGACTAGTGAGGGGTTGTGTCACCAATTGTCCTGCAACCCTGGATGCCTCACAATACTTTGTTTCAGAGTAGCAGCCGTGTTAGTCTGTATTCACAAAAAGAAAAGGTGCCGCCCCAAGTACTCCTTTTCTTTTCACAATACTTTGCTGCTCTAGCTCCCAACCTGGGCCACTAAAAAACAGCCAAACAATACCAGATTAGTTTTAATTAAAGGATAAAAGAAGTGTGTTTAACTACAAAGATATAGGTTTTAAGAAAGTACAAGTATAAGGCATTAAAGTCAGAAATGAATACAACAGAAATAAAGATAAAATGTTTTCTGGTAACCAAAACTTAACAAACTAGACTTGGTTCAAGGTAAAATTCTTACCACTTGTTCCCCATAATAAGGCTGACCTAATTCTCAACTCAGAATCTGCCCTCAAAGTCCAAAGGGCTGATTCCTTTTTCTTCTTAGGTGAAATAGAGAGATAGTATCTCAAATGTCCTGGTACAGACATGGATGTGTATTTGCACATATGTTAGCTAAATGCAAAGCTTCTAATATAGCTCCAAATGATTAGAGTACTCACCTGGAGTGACATAAATTGTAAATGTTTTATGTACCTGAATATCAGGGCGACATAAATTGTAAATGTTTTATGTACCAACATGGTACACCATTTTTAGGTTGTTCCATTTTGCATACTACAATTTAACTAATCCCTTAGTGCATCATTTAAACTCTTACCAAACTGACAGTGCTCTGTTAATTTCCTTAGTTCAATCACATATTCAGAAATTGTTGCATTTTATTTTTGATGCTGTTTATAAAAGCAGAAATGCTCCACAGTCAACAGTGGCTTTGAGGATAGGTGATTTTTCAAAATTTCCACAATATCAGCAAATGTTTTGTCATGGTGGTTTAATAGGAATTGTTAGTGCAGCATGTTTTAAGTTTTAGCAGCCCTACTGCAGTCAATACAATTAGTATCATTTTCTGTACTATACCAGTTTCGCAGGATAGGTGGGACAATTCTCTACTGAACTATCAAATAAAGCCATTTTCCCCAAACAAGCTTACGATTGTGGAACCACAGAAGTCTGGTTGGGTTCAAATAACTGCATTTGCTGAATATACACACAACGTGAAAGGTCTAGCTACATACACTCATGCTTCTGCTCTGACTGGGTTCTAGTGATTTCTAAAACAGAACATGGTGAGCACCACCAGAAGGCTCACAAACTACTTAAATAGATACTATCCCATTCTTATGCATTAGATTGCCAAAATGACCAGGACAGATTGGTGAGTTTTCATCTTCTTCTCCGCACCCTGGTTGGGTAGTAATTTCACGTTGTTGCAAATTTTCATACGTCCAATGTTGGTATTTGTTCAAAAGGGGTCCAGTTCCCTGGTAAAATGGTATGAGAAAAATGAAGAGGGAGGTGGCTTCTGGTGTAGATGGGGGCTATCCCTACAATGATTGCAAGAAGATTGTGGAATTGCTGCAGGAAAGGCTGGAACCAAATTATTGGATTGAGAGTCTTAGGTTAGCCATCCCCAGGAGATCATGTTTATTAAGGGAAGGTTAGTACAGTTACTAAAGTTGGGACTCTTCAGCAGTAAATTAATAAAGTTTCAGCTTAATTAAATCACATTAATGTATCATTATCTGTCTTCCTGCTGTTTCTAAATAAAGAGGGTCTGGTATTAAAAATCTGCCCTCAAACTTCTCGGAAAATAGTACTCAAAAATTAATACACCAGTATTCAATTTGCTACATGGAAAGAAATTTTAATAAAAGAAACGTTATCTTCACTACACTGAACATGGCTTCCAAACTGACTATGCTTATGTCCAGCTTGTACTAAAACATCAAGAATGTAATTGCAGTTTCATGCCATTTGGGATTTTGATAGACTCTTTAACACTTAGGCTCTTGTGCTAGAATGTCAGCTGATAGCACAGACTCCTTCTGTTCTGCATAAATTCAGTGAGACTCAACATGGGGGCAGGGTGTGCCCTAGTGGATCAAAATGTCACATCCGGGCCTTCGTCTGCAAATAAATATACCATTGGCAATAAAAACAATACTACACCTGAGCATTGGAAACATGAAGGTTTCCCTTACACCTGCACGGAAACCTTGTGACTCCCAGAGACCTCCCAGGGTTTAGAGATAAAAGGTACAGTGCTGAGGAGGTGGTTGAGTACACCAGACACACACTATGCCTACCCCTGTGCTTAGGGATTATGATATGGGCCTCTGGAATTACAACAAAATCAATTGGCTTAGATGTATTTACTTGAAGTAAGGGGTAGTTTAACTGAGAGCAGAACTGGAGGAAACATAGTGCAGGGGCTCAATATTGTGCAGTGATCAATTCACTGAAGAGTGATAGTAATGGTACTGTGATACACTAATGTGCGTGTGTTGTTATCCACACAATTGAGGTCTTGACCTGTACCATCCCTGGGTTCAGGGTTCCAATGACCATCTACGAGTTAACAGGAACTTTTCCCAGTGAAAGAGCCTTTATCACCCAATGAGTATTCTTAAATATGTACATGTATTTATTAAAAAGAAAAGGAGTGCTTGTGGCACCTTGGAGACTAACAAATTTATTTGAGCATATGCATCCGATGAAGTGAGCTGTAGCTCACGAAAGCTTATGCTCAAATAAATTTGTTAGTCTCTAAGGTGCCACAAGTACTCCTTTTCTTTTTGCAAATACAGATTAACACGGCTGCTACTCTGAAACCATGTATTTATTAGTAATCAAAGAATTAATCAACACAATACACACACCACACATCTAATGCTCAACCCTTCCAGTGAAACAGATGGACATCTCCTGATGGCCAGTCAGTGTCATGTTGTCTGTGGCTCTAACTTCTTCACAGTAGGGTCATGCAGGGGTTAAAAAGTTCTAGCAGCGTTGGTCTTGAGCTGTATCACTGAGTTAAGTTCCAACAAGCTTGTCTTCTGACCCTCATATAATTAAAATGAGGATTTCTCTTAGCTACTTTTAAGTAAAATAATTGGTTAAGGCATAGATATCCAAAAACACTAACCAATCGTACCTCATATATTACTATGCAAGGGTTCACATGCCAAAAAACCGCCTACTCATTAACTTTTGTGTTTTTCAAAGTTAGTAAAAAAACCTTCTCAAGGTCTACTTAGAAGGTTTTTTCGCTTTGCTAGTGGGATATACTATCAGCATAGCATTGCTTAATCAGCAGTAGACTGTGACTTTTTGCTTCTGTAAAGTACACTTTCTAACTATGTAAAATATCTCTAGCAACAGCAAAACTGCATACTTTTTATTATCAGAAAGAAACCATAGAAACTGAAGGTTAGCTTGTCCATTCTCTCCCCATTCTCATGACTTCATGAATATATACCTATCTTCTGTTAGAAAAGTATCAGCTGCAGCATTACTATCTGCCTACGCCAAGGCAAAGTTGTCCTGACTCTATTGTTTTCTTTCCAACTTCCGGTGGTTGAACATACAAGATGGCTGTGGGTTATGCTAAGTCCATACATAAGATGGCTGTGAGTTATGTCAAGTCCAGGCCTCTCATTACAGTGTGTGTGTGTGTGTGTGTGTGTGTGTGTGTGTGTACACACACACACACACACACTCTCATGGATTGGTAACCGGTTAAAAGATAAGAAACAAAGGGTAGGAATAAATGGTCAGTTTTCAGAATGGAGAGAGAGAAATAGTGGGGTCCCACAGGGGTCGGTACTGGGACCAGTCCTATTCCACATATTCATCAATTATCTGGAAAAAGGGGTAAACTGAGGAGGCAAAATTTGCAGAGAAACTACTCAAGACAGTTAAGTCCCAGGCAGACTGCAAAGAGCTACAAAAGGATCTCTCAAAACTGAGTGACTGGGCATCAAAATAGAAGATGAAATTCAATGTGGATAAACGCAACACAATGGAAAACATAATCCAACTATAAGTATAAAATGATGGAGTCTAAAATAGGTGTTACCAATCAAGAAAGATCTTGGCGTTATTGTGAATAGTTCTCTGAAAACATCCACTCACTGTGCTGCAGCAGTCAAAAAAGCAAACAGAATTCTGGGAATCATTAAGAAAGGATAGATAATAAAGCAGAAAATATCATGCATCTACATAAATCCATAGTATGCCCACATCTTGAATAGTGCCTGCAGATGTAGTCGCCCCATCTCAAAAAATATATTTTGGAATTGGAAACGGTTCAGAAAAGGGAAACAAAAATGATTAAGGGTATGGAATGGTGCTATATAAGGAGAGATTAATATGACTGGGACTTTTCAGCTTGGAAAAGAGATAACTAAGAGAGGATATGATAGAGGTCTATAAAATCATGACTGGTGTGGAGAAAGTAAATAAGGAAGTGTTATTTACTCCTCACAACACAAGAACTAGGGATCACCAATTAAAATTAATAGGCAACATGTTTAAAACAAAAAAAAAGGAAGTATTTTTTCCACACAAACACACAATCAACCTGTGGAACTCCTTGCCAGAGGATGCTGTAAAGGCAAAGACCATAACATGGTTCAAAAAAAAAAAAAAAACTAGATAAGTTCATAGAGGATAGGTCCATCAATGGCTACTAACCAGGATGGGCAGGGATGGTGTCCCTAGCCCGTTTTCCAGAAGCTGGGAATGAGCAATAGTGAATGGATCACTTGCTGATTATCTGTTCATTCCCTCTGGGACACCTGGAATTGGCCACTGTCTGAAGACAGGATACTGGGCTAGAGGGACCTTTGCTATGGCCATTCTTATGTTCTTACTGAAAACCTGCCTCATTCAGTGTGCACATTACAATCTGCACACTGACTGAGAAAGAAGGCTTGTGAAAAATAACAGAGTGTAGTTATTCTATATAAAGTCTGTTAAATAATCCATAGAAAGAACATTAAGGTTCCTTAGTGAAGAACTAAGAAAAAGTCAAGAAATGCCAAGTTCAAGGTTACACATGCAACCTTAACTCTTTCCCTTTTTATTTATTACATGTTTATATACATTTGACGGGAAGTAAGTGACTGTTTGAAATCCTGTGCTTTTGATAGGCAGAGTATGCTACCAATGAGTGGTTTTAATACACAAGTGCAGATAAACAACTTCATAAGAATGCTTCTTATCCTTGCATATTTTTGAAATATTTTAAAATAATATAAAGTTAAGGAAATTGTACTTGGTGTTTCAACATTTGCTAGGCAAGGGGATACCAAATTCAACTTTGTTTTTATTTTTGTGTTTGTTTGGCTGGTTACAGGCCCAGTGAAAAACAAGATGGCGGATGAATACCACAACTATACATTTGTAGCCTCTTATTTCAAGGGTAATGAGCAGTCAAGTCGTAGTGAAGGCAGGTGATGAGTTTTGTGGGGTGTTAATTTCCAGAACTCTTTCTAGGTATCTTGTATAGCCTAGACACCATTGATCATTCCAGATCAATCAGCTTCTACACTGTTGATGCTAAGATTTTGTTAAAAATGAGAACCCAAGATTCCAATAGGAGGTATACTAAACATGGTCTTCTGTGAATGTAGTTTGTCATTTGTTTATTAATAAATTAGATATTATACATCAGATATATAGTTTTTCCACCCCGTTGTGACCCTTGAAAGTTTAAGGAGGTTAACAAGACCCAAGAAGAATGTTGAAAAAGGATGTAAAAAAAGTAAAAGGTAAATACTGTGATATGGGGGGACAAGAATGGGGGGAAAACAACAAAAAACACAAGGTCTAAAATTAGATACCTGTTCTTAATTGAGTGTAGGTACATACAAGGTATGTGGCAGTTCTCTTTTTTTTATTAAGAATCTACAAATGAAAATGACAGATAGAAGAGTACCCAGAAGTCACCTACTACAGGACAGGCCCAACAAAGAAAACAACAGAACGCCACTAGCCATCACCTTCAGCCCCCAACTAAAACCTCTCCAACGCATCATCAAGGATCTACAACCTATCCTGAAGGATGAGCCATCGCTCTCTCAGATCTTGGGAGACAGACCAGTCCTTGCTTACAGACAGCCCCCCAATCTGAAGCAAATACTCACCAGCAAGCACACACCACACAACAGAACCACTAACCCAGGAACCTATCCTTGCAACAAAGCCCGTTGCCAACTCTGTCCACATATCTATTCAGGGGATACCATCATAGGGCCTAATCACATCAGCCACACTATCAGAGGCTCGTTCACCTGCGCATCTACCAATGTGATATATGCCATCATGTGCCAGCAATGCCCCTCTGCCATGTACATTGGCCAAACTGGACAGTCTCTACGTAAAAGAATGAATGGACACAAAGCAGACGTCAAGAATTATAACATTCAAAAACCAGTTGGAGAACACTTCAATCTCTCTGGTCACTCGATCACAGACCTAAGAGTGGCTATACTTCAACAAAAAAGCTTCAAAAACAGACTCCAACGAGAGACTGCTGAATTGGAATTAATTTGCAAACTGGATACAATTAACTTAGGCTTGAATAGAGACTGGGAATGGATGAGTCATTACACAAAGTAAAACTATTTCCCCATGGTATTTCTCCCTCCCACCCCACCCCCCACTGTTCCTCTGATATTCTTGTTAACTGCTGGAATTAGCCTACCTGCTTGTCACCATGAAAGGTTTTCCTCCTTCCCCCCCTGCTGTTGGTGATGGCTTATCTTAAGTGATCACTCTCCTTACAGTGTGTATGATAAACCCATTGTTTCATGTTCTCTGTGTGTGTGTATATAAATCTCTCCTCTGTTTTTTCCACCAAATGCATCCGATGAAGTGAGCTGTAGCTCACGAAAGCTTATGCTCTAATAAATTTGTTAGTCTCTAAGGTGCCACAAGTACTCCTTTTCTTTTTGCGAATACAGACTAACACGGCTGCTACTCTAATACCATGTTTGACAGCTTTGCTTTTCAGTTGTATTTGGAATGATGCTTGACAATTTCAGTGGATATGATTAAATTGTTGTTGACGTATTTTAATTCTTATATAATGCTGCAGTCATTTCACTGAACTTCAGGGGGTAAAGATGTCATCAATTACCGCACTCAGCTTGAGTTTATTTAAACAAATGATTTTCTATTTCTTGATACATAAACGATGTGCTTTTTATTCCTTTGTAATATTTACAAGAGTTTCTCCTTTGCACTAACCATATATATTAAAAATCAACGCTACAAAGGACATAGTAATTATAGACACCCTACAAGTGCTTTAGAAACACATATACATTTGTGGAAAACTCAGTGCCACTTCACTGAGCAAAGCAATATGTTTAACACGGCAGCCCTCAGGCACTGTAAGCCTCTAGTAACAGAACACAGAAACAATTTTAGCTCATGGGTCTTAAAGTTCCCCCTACTAATATGGCTTAGTCTCAATGTAATACTTTTATAAAGCAATGGAAACAAAATAAGAGCCTGACAAAAAGAAAGGTTACCCCACTATCTGACCAAAAATATTAACAGTTTTAAATAGTTCATCTCATAGGTAACTCTAAATCCAGAACACTCAGTCTTAATACACATATGCATAAACTTAGACAGGTACACAAACTTTGACACACAAAGACACACATTATACTCTTATTTATATAGCTCTGTAAGTGTTTCTGCTGTGTACAACAGATAAAATTAGAATTAACTATTAATAATTTCATATCTTGCCCTGGATTTTACATACCAACTTTCTGATATTTTTTATTATTATTATTCATTAATTATGCATTGAGGTTGGAGTAGCATATACATTCTAAGCACCAATGAAGACACGCTTCCTGCCAAAGAACGTACACTCTAAAAGCACAAAGGCGAGTGGGATGTAACACATTAGCACATATTTCTTGTTGGCGTTCTCACTTCTGATTATTTTTTCTTGCTGATCTCTTTAATGATGAATACATAAATAATACAAAACATCTTCTACACAACTAAATAAAGAGATACGGATATTAAAGTCTCTAGTATGGTAATGATTTGTGATTAGAACCAACTTATAAAACACAAATAATATTTGGAGAAAATGATTACCTGGTGCTGAGCAGAAGCATACACAGGCTGAGATTCTCAAAGCCACCTAAGGAATTTGGACACCCAATTCCCACTGAAATTAATATATTAAAATGAATTGGAATTGAGTTTCTATCACCCATGGGCAACTTTTAAAATTTCAGTCTTTCTGCTAAAGCTGAATTGCTCTCAATTATGTAAATACAAATTTATTTTTGTTTTGGCTCTAGTGTTTATATATAAAACACCACTTATGATATCAAGGCCTTTATGCCTTTTTTTTTTTTTTTTTTTAATCTGGAGAAGGCATAGCCATTCCAGGATATGTGAATTGTCTTTGGCTTCATGAGTGCAAATTTTGTATCTTTACAAGCCATTCTACCTAAGAATATCAGAAATACATGGTTAAGTACTGGCAGATAAGAGGGTTATACAGACAATCCTTTTAAACGTGTTTAATAAATAAATTACTATAAAAAAAGCTTTGTTAAAATCTATATTTAAGAGGTATTGAAAAAAAACTCAGGACATTTATCAGTACTCAGTCTGACTCAAAAGGTTAAAGAGATAGGGTGGGTGAGGTAAGCTCTTTTATTCGGCCAACTTCTGTTGGTGAGAGAGACAAGCTTTAGAGCCATATAGAGCTCTTCTTCGGGCCTAGGAAATATATCCATAGTGTCACAGCTAAATACAAGATGGAACAGATTGTTTAGCATGAGTAGTTAACACATATTTCAAGGGGCCATTCAAGGTGAAGTGGCCCATTAAGACCTCTCCAGTCATGGGAGAAGAGAAGAGGAAAGGAAAGGAGGGGAGGGGAGGAGGGGAATGGAGGCAGCTATGGGGCAGGGCGGTTGTTAGTGGGTTATAGATTGTTATTAAGCCATAAATCCAATGTCTCTATTTAGTTGATGATTTTTATTATCAAGCAAAGTTTTGAATTTAAGCTCCAGGCTTGTGTTTTGAAGGTGTTAAAACATAATGCCCACCAGAGGGGATATATTATTATTAAGACTAGACCCAAGCAAAGAATCAATGAGATGGCAATGGACTGTGATAGATACCTAACAAAAATATTGTCTAGAGAGAGACGAATCCATATCCCAAGCCTTCCTCTCAATACCCAAAGAGTGGGCAGTCTGGGTATCATATTTTTTGCATCAACATCAAAGAGGCTGCTTTGGAAGAGACTTGCTGATAGGTCTTTGTTACCATTTCCTGCAGAGTTATTGACCTGGCATGTCAGACTATGACTTGTCTTTGCTTCTCTGGCTGTACAGCTACCAAAGTGATAGACAAAAAATATTAATGGAGTTACTGCTTTAGATGCACTCACACAGAGCCCTCACTGTGAGTGGATCATGTTGGCGTTCAAGGGACTCCTTTTTCCTTTATTCTAATTCCCTAATAAATTTTCCCTGACTTATCCTTGCTCCATTTTTCTGGCTTTTTTCCTAGGTATGTTTGCTAATTCACTCTCTTTCTTGTCTTTTACATGGATCTCAGATAGACCAGAAAACTGTATAATAACTAAGGCTAGGATTTTTGTCATGGTTATTTTTAGTAGAAGTCACAGAGAGGTCACGGGCAATAAACAAAAATTCAAGGAAGCCACATTCTGTCTGTGACTTTGCTGCTGCGGCTCCATGATTTCCCCTGTCATCATGGTGGCTGGGAGCTGTGGGGTCCCCCCTCTGCCCGTAGTTGCAGGGTGACCATATTTTCCAAAGAGAAAAGGAGACAGCCCCAGTTGTTCCTGGATCTTTGCACGTGGAATCTCTGGTGATATCACTGCAGTACTGGAGTGCCTCACAAAGGTCAATGAATGGATCCTCACAATAGTTTTGTGAGTCAGAAGAGTGCTACTAACCCACTCTTTTACAGATGGGGAACTGAGGCCCAAGATTAAGTCACTTGCCCAGACTCACATAGGAGTCATGTGGCACAGGCAGACTCTGTACCCCAATCTTCTAGGCCCCATTCCCAAGAGTTGAAACAAAAGAGAATGTGGTGGGGATGCTAATAGAGTTCTGTCCCCATCTTCCTAAACTTGATTAAACACTAACCATGGCATTTCCTTTCCCTTGGCTTATGCACTGAGAGTTACCCCACTGGTATCAATCTAATGTAACCATCCTCTACTCTACTGTCTTTAAGACAAGCCTATCCTTCTCCTATTTGCCTTTGTTTTAGTAGAAATATAGATCTGATTGACCTTAACTGGAAAAAAAAGTGAAAATAAAATTAAAAAATGCTTTGAAAAAGCCTATTCTTCATCTTGACAAGACTGCGAGAAGGTAGTCAATCATTTCCAGCTATATAGGTCATCTTAACAGGTCCCTTAAGTGCACTTTAAATTTTTTAGCTCCCTCAAACCTCTTCTATTCTTGGAACTCTCTCAAGAAAAATTACTAGGAGCTATTAAAACTAGATTTACAAATATGTCAAAACAAACTGACTCTGCAAGAGGAAAGTCTTGTAAAATATCCTCATACCATCAACAATTCAAATTCTTTCACCAGCAGGAGACATGTCTTTCTCAGCTCCATAATGCTAAAAATCAGCAAGTCTTATGACTCTGCATTTCCATCTCATGCCAACTGCAATTACAATTGGTAGACACTGAGACAGTCAAACAAATGTAAGACTGGATACATGAACTGGAAACTCTGGATCACTATATTTTTTGTCTGCTTGCTTTGTAATAAATAAAGAGCTAGTTGATTATAGCCCTTGTTTAATAAAGTCTCCATAAGGCAGGTGCATTATTTTGACTCCTGTATACAAATAAACTAGTTTAGTATGTGATACCAAATTTTCCTTTTCATATGAGAGAGCTAGAGAGAGAGAGACATTTTTAACTCATTAACTTTTATGTAAGATAACTGGATGAAGTTTTTTTTAATCTAGTTTCTATCAGTTTGTTTTCTTGGTTCTGAAATATTGCATAGTACAATGAAGCATTTGATGTTGTTCAAATTATTCTCTTTATTAAAATGACAGGTGCCATAAAACTAAATAAAGACCTGATATTTCAAACAGTTTAAACACACAGTTATATGTACACGTGTCCCTATTTGTGTGTGCAATTATTTATCACAATTAGATGTCTCCACATATCTGTGCCAAACTGCGTGCGATAATGACTAGCTTGCAGAGATTGTCTGTTCAGATTTGGCATGCGATAGCATACACTTGCAAACGTAACTTGTTTGGCTCTCACAAGATGACAATAAATATGTATTGACATATCATTCTAAAAGAATTGTCTTAATATTGATCATACAAGTCAGCCATATTTCTTAAAGCCTATACTTAATGCAAGTGCAGCCTGGTTCATCACCCTGATTACTGTAGGAGCCATATATTTTTAATGTTCTCTCTCTAGTTTATACAGTATACAATTTGTTAACAATTACCACTTTTTTAAAATAAGCAGTGGAATAATTCATTATAGTCATCCTTGAGTCCCTCTCTCCCCACCCCCTTTTTTTGTAGCTCTAAAACAGATGTAGCACAAAGTGAAATTATCTTACAGTTCTCTAATTTGCAGTCTGTAGAATGTGTAAATTATGTGGTAATAATATATTAAGTCCTGAAGAATTTTCATGGTGGTTCATCTAAATGAGAGCTGATTTATGAGGCAATACAAACCCAGTCTTGTGCAGCCAGATCTAACTTGAAAAATAGAAAGAAAAAAATACTGAACACACTGAGAGTTGATAATATAAAAAAAAAAATCTCAAAGACCTAGTTTTTATTTTTCCTAGGCAACAAAAAGCTTTCCTTCCCTGTTTTTTTTTTTTCGGTGGGGGGGGGGGCATCGTAAGGGAACCAAAAAAAAAAACCATCCACAAACACCGCCCACCCACCCCTGCCACACACAATGTATGTTACTTACAGAATTATGCAGAGTAATAAATAGAATGCACCACAACCACAGTACAATATTGATGCTTTTTCTGAGGAGTATTTCACATGCAACAAACAGCTTTGGCCAAATGTTCCCCCACCACTTCTACAAACAACTGAACCCAGTGTGCGTTGGGCCAACTCTGCAGTATGTTCTCCATCTCCTGCAAAAGGCCTCTTTGGATGTTTGGGGGAACTGGGCTCTGAGCAAATAGTGGGCCTGGGAAATTGCAGAGCTTCTACCCCAACTTTACTTTGAATTATTATGGCTTGTCTGAATATTATATTATTAATGTTAGACTTGGAAGGATTAGATTTTTATTAGTAAATGTCAGAAAATGTTGATTACATTGTACACACAAAACAACAAAAAACATTCTATTTATAATAAAATTTTACAGATAGGTAAATGAAGAAAATGCTGCTTGAAAACTGAAGTTTGATATTTATTTTGCATATTTTGATGTGCGATGTTGACAATTTGTGTTTTAACCATTATAAAGCTTTAACTTTGAATCTCAGGGCCTACTGTCATTAAATAATTATTATCTTACCCAGTGCCCCATAATTTCCCATGACTGAACATTTAAATAGATAAAAATGAAAAAATGTTTAAAAATAATCAGTATTATCTGTCAAAATTATATACTATAAAAGAAAATTAATTTGGCCAAGCTTGATTGTTATTTCTATTGCCTTTGCCTGGGACTTGGGGATTGTTGCACATTGGTTTCTCTTGTTCTTTGATTGTGGCACATAATAGTTTAGTCTTCTGAGGGCTGTCGTACATTGGTCTGTCACAACTCTGGTTGCTGGGCTCGGTGCAGGGGTGTCCGATGGCATGTGTTATACAGGAGGTTAGACGAAATGATCTTCTGGCTTTGAACTATATGTTGCAATAGATCTTAGGGATCCCACTCAAGGATCAAAGCCTAACAATTAACAAGAAAAGGCTGTCACTTTACTGGAGTGCTTACAAACTAGGTTTATGACTTGACACAACATATGGATGAAACAGACAAAGGGAACAATAGGAAGTTGGGAGAAGGAGGTAGCAAAAAACATTAGTGGGAGCAATTTCTTTTATCTTTCACCATGATGAAGTGTACTCAAATGCAAAAGTTCAGTATGATACATTAAATATAAAAGTCAATACTTTATTGAGCGTTCAGTTCCTTTATTGATAAGATATCAGATAATGAGGCTCATTCTATTAATCAAAGATAGATCAGCACAATACAGACCAGTAATGTATTATCCGATCTGGCGAACAGGCTTAAAGCAATTACATCTTCACTCTTCCCACATTTTGAGCTCAATTCTTCCCATATTTGTATTCCCCTTGTTTACAACAGATAGAATCTGTGGAATTTTCTATAACTTACACACCTTTTTCTTATTTATGTTTTATACATATTTTTCAGAGTATAGTATCTGTTCCAACCCCCTCTGGCACACTGCACCAGCCAACCTCACACACACTTCATATTTGGTAAGCCTCAAGAGAATATATGTATTGTTTCTGACAGATTCAACTTAGATAAATGCTATATAACCTCTTTCCTTAACTAGTAACTTTCCACAATACAGCTTAGCATGAGTACACAGCATTCTGGGAGTATAGCATATAGCCTATATACAAAGCATTTACAAAGCATGGTATTATATGATATTGACTAACTTAAAATGGATTATTTTCTCATATTATCATAAGTAAATAAAATGCAAATTGCATCACATAGTTTTAGAAACAATTGTTAAAATACATCTCAATCAGCAAGCATTATTTATGGGCAAACTACACAGTCAGATGATCTTAAATAACTCTCCTTGAAGTCCATGATAGTTGTATTTACAGAGCTGAGGGCAAAATTTGACCCTTACAAGTTTCAAAACACTCTTCAAAATTATTTAATTGAGTAAATGAAGGTAGGATCCAAGATAATCTATTACTTTTTATTCTTTTCCTGAGTTTTCACAGCTAGTTGTAATATACTGGTTAGAGCAAATATTGCAGGTTGTTTCTTTGCCGAGAAAAGTCAAATGAAAAGACTTATTTTATCTTTTTATACTACTTTTGAAGCTTCTTTTTGAACAGAAGATCAATCCATTTACCCATCGTAGCTGTATGAAAGTCACAAATTTGTCTAAGTAAAACTTCTGATACTATGTGGTAATTCTGAATATGCAGAATACTTTGCAACATTTAACATCAAAGAAATTAACAGGCATTTTAAAACCAGAAGGATTAACAGCAGTACAATGGCTAGATCTTCAGCTGTGGCCAAGGAGCAGTCAGCACTGCTGAAAGGTGAATGGGATGGGTAAAAAGGAGACTTTAAACCACTTTTTCACTCTCCAAATCCTGAGTTTGCTCCCTGTCAGGCTTCTCTAATTTTTGCTAGATGCTTATGACCTCAAGGAGGTATTACAGAAGCTGGTGTTCACAAGGGTACAGGGCCAGCCCTCACACACTAACCACAGGAAAGTTGATGGTATGGAAGTTGCTACAGAGATTCAGTGCAATCCGATACTCCCTCTAACTAAAGTGAGTGTAGTGAGGTCAAGACTCACTGGCACAGCATCTCCTACTGGTCATCTCAGAAATTAGCTCTTTCCAAGCATATGGTGTACCCTCTGCAGGCTGGTGTCTCACCTGCCACTAGCACGGTTTCCCTCCCAGACCCCAGTGCCCTTTACCTCATGGGTCTGCCCCAGCAGTACCCCCACACTCTGTGGTCTCCTCTCCCAGGGGAACCCCCAACCCTCTAAGCCCACCTTGCCTCAGTGGCTATTACCAGTCATCATCTGGGCCCCTTCCCCTGGGGCAGATTGCAGTCTATAATGGCCACTCATCATTGGCAAGGAGATAGGACCTGCTGTCTTTGCCTATCCCCGTGCTGCCCCTCTGCAGCTCCAGTACCTTTTGTAGACCTTCAACAAGGCCTGCAGCTTAGGGGTTTACCAGGCTGGAGCTCCCCTGCTTTGCTCAGCTTCAGTACCTTGCTCCCAAGTAGCTAGTCCTTCCCATTCCAGGGCTAGAGCGAGATTCTTACAGCTCCTAGCCCACAGCCCTCTTATCAGGGCCAGCTGGACCCTGATTGAGCTGGCCACACCTGTGGTCAGCTACTCACTCAGATGCTCTCACTGCTTTTCCCAGCTGCAGTCCTCTCCAGAGCTGCTTTAACCCCAGCCTACTGGAGTGGGGCAGCACCCCACTACAGTAAGTATGGATTTAGTAGCCTACGTTTTTAACTGTTTATTTATTTATTTATTTATTATTTAAAAAAAAATAAGATTTTTGAAAATCTTAGCCCAGTGGTTTTCAACCTGTGGTCCCAGTATGTTTCAGATTTTCAATGAAGTCCACACTTCCATTTGATATTTTTTAGCTGTTTGCAAATGAAAAAAAAAAGGTTGAAAACTACAGTCTTAACCTAAACATCTTTATAGCAATAAGCAATAAATACCTCTTCATTTGAATTTCTATTCAATAGATAAAGATCAATCAGCAAGGGTATTAAGAAGGAGTGAGAATGGATACATTATTTCTGATGTCAAAAGCCTGCTGGGTAAGTGAGAAGAAGTGAGAGATGTGACATGAGCAAAAAGGAAGAGACTGATGATTGGCTGATTTACCTCTGACATCATAGTCCTAATGCTACCCATTTCTAGGCACCCAAACGACATTCTGGCAAAGCAGTAACACAATAATGAGGAAGTGGGAGGATCTGCCATATTTCTACCCCTTAACAATGGGATTTCAGCCTTTAGAACCCTTCCCTACTGCAATGAAAGACCCCAGCAGTGAGGAAAGACTGCAGGACTGGCTGGATGAGATTCTGTGGACTGTGATGTGCAGGAGGGCAGATTAGATGATCCTGATGGTGACTCTGGCCTTAAAGTAAAGGAGACTCCAGCAGTTGGGAAAGGCTCTGCCAACTTCCCACTGCTGAAGCCATTCCCCTGGCACAGGTAAAGGCTCTGGCAATGAAGAAAGGTTCTGGCAAGGGGAAGGCAGAAGGGAAAGGCTGAGCCTCCCCCCGGCAAGAAATTTTTCTAAGTGCAGTGAAAAGCCCTGCTCAATTCATTTTGCTGTTTCTCCTCTGAGCCTTTTACTGACCTGTGTAGCTACATGCCACAATAGGGGCACAGATGGGTTCTTACTGCAGCATGTAGCTACACGTACACTTCACACTGCCTCCAGTGGCAGGTACCATTAGAAGTAGCCTTATTTTAACTTATAATCATTAGTAACTTAATTTGGAAAAATATGTCTAAGGCATGGAAGCAGGGTGTACCATAGGTGTGCAGTAAATTATTACTTTATTTGTACCACAGTAGTGTTAGAGGCTCCATCAGAGATTGGGGTTCCATTGTACTACACACACGACATAAGTAAGAATCAATTCCTGCCCTGAAGAATGTACAGTCTAAATTCACATGACAACAAAGGGGAAGGGGGCAGTTAAGAGAAGTAAAGAGAAGTGAAATGATTTGCTTACGGTCACACAGAAGTCAGTGTCAGTGCCAGGGATAGTGTCAGCTTTCCTTTCTCTTCCCTAGTGCTCCATCCAGCAGGGCCTGCTGCCTCTTGAGTAGGGTTAGCTTTTGTATCTTGCTTTGGATTTGTTTTCCTCTACTTCTTGAGCTATTCTCAGTTATGTAACTAAATATCTCATTAGCATTTAAAATTCAAGCTCCACCTGAGGCCAGAATAAAGACATGATAAAAATAAATGCAACAAAGCATGTAATGTCGGTTAAGGCAATGGGAAGTCACCCATACATTTCTCTTACATCTTTGGGAGCTATCAGAACTCAACCTCACAGACTGTAAAATCAGTGCTCCCAGGTCAGCAGTGACAGTAAATCTTGAATCTAGAGCTGAGGCTTGACATGAAAGGCATGCATGTAAATAATAATGAGAAAGCTAGTGTATGACAAATTACCCAGAGAATTTAAATGATAATCCCTCTACTAAACGTAAGCAATGGAAGCATTTACTACCTAGGAAAAGAAAAGGTGAAAAAGCATACAGGCACTGGATGGCTCAGAGGACTGGAAATGGGACACAGAGCTTTTTACTTGCATATCACTGGTCTGAATTTGGCAGGTGAGCACTGAATAGCTGTTTGCTGGCTAGGGTGAGTTGTGTTACCTGTCAGCTCTGTATTCTTGAACCAGGGTGCATTATCCAGCCTGTCTGACTCACAAAGGACACCCTTGCCCCCCGTCTCTGCTTGAACCAAAACCAATCAGAAGAAAGACTTACAAAAAGCAATGAAAAGACAGTGGGAGACACACCCAAACCCCTCCAGACAAAGGTGACAGGATTACGGCAATTCCCCTCACCTCATTTGCATTGAAGATCGGACAGGGAGGCATCTCCATTAGCATACAGAATGGAGAACAGATATTCTAAGGCAAGAACTGCACTGAATTCTGGGACCAGAAAAGCAGGGGAGAACTGCATGATGGGGGATCTCTGCTCCAGATGCTAGTGAATCATGCCTGCACACATCCAACTCAGTAGTTATCAGACCAATTCTAGTAATAAATCCTTTATTGGAATCCAAAATACTGAAGATGCCTAATTGCATTATGAGTTCCCTTAAAGGAACACCACCTATACCCAGAAATGATCAGTTCCTATTGTCTAGCCTGAACAAAACAACTTTGATATACTTCCTTGAGCCATCAGTTTACCCATAAACAAATCTAGTGTTTTCCCTTGAACCATTGTTGTTTCCCTACAAAACCCCCTACTCATGCTCAAGTAAGCGCTGATGGCTGAATCCAAAATCTGCATAAGTTCCATTGGGACGTCATCTTCTCCTGACTGATCGTGCTGGGGGCTCTGCCTGTCTCCAGCACTCTGAACCCTCAGCTACCACCACCACCTGGGAGCTCTGACCAGTTCAAGCTTCACGGAGTGGTGAGAACCCAACTCTCTCTCTTTCAACAATTATAACGTGAAAGTGGAGATAGGGATGTTCTGATCCTGTGGCATAGGAGGCTGACAGCTGGAAGTGCTGCTCGACCCAGCCTGCTGAGTCCAGAGACATATAAGGGGTTAGCTTGGGAGTGCTGATTCACCCGGTCCGCTCAGACATGCTCTGTTAATATGTGTGCGTGTGTTCATCTGATTCTGGGATTGGAGGAGCCCAGCTCTGGGAAACCTAGATCCTGCAGGATAGCTCCATTGGGAGGGAACTTGCAGAAGGGAGTAGTAGAGCAATATATGAAAACACAAGGGACACAAGCAATACATGGATAGAATTACAGAAACCCCTCTCCCCCAGAAGAGTAACCCTAAGAAATGAGTGTACCCCAAACTAATGGCAAATCTAGTAACAAATTGGTGGAGAACATGGGGAGCATGTGACCCTAATCATGTAGTAATTGTTGAGAAGTTGCTGCAGAATGGGCAAACTGAGGCACAGACCTGAGCAAACTGTCTCTTCCTTTTTCAGACTAAGCTCCTTTAGCGAGGTCCCTCTCTTATAGAAAATTTGGTAACATCCTGTAACTTTTAGGTTAAGAATCATGCTTAGAATAACTAGCACTGTGCAATAAGGAGTTAAGAGTTGTGCCATAAAAGTAAAGATTTTAGAGCAATATTGTGACTGCATGAAAGGGCTTTTGGTAGGGATCATTAGTGAGATAAGGGAAGTAGAGATGGCTGAAAAAAACCCTTGGTTGCTCACTTGAGACAGGAGAAAACTAACAGGTTAGACGGATGGGTAATGAAGAAGGGGAAATGCCCCTGGGAAATGGGGTGCTTTAAGGGTGAGAATCCCGTGATTGAAGCGAGTCTGAGCTTTGAACAATATTGCATAACCATTAAGCCACATGGTAGCGCAAAGGATGTGGCTGCCGCCTGGGCATTATTTTATGCATGTCTGGACATGGTTGAAATGTTAAAGGGAAGGCAGGAACTAGAGCTGGAGAAAAATAGATTACAACAGTGTCTGAACAAATGTGAGACAGATGGGCGTGAATTTATAGCAGAAAAGCTAAAAATGGTGACTGTACTTAGAAATATACAAGAGGAGAGAGACAAGGCCAGCAGGAATGCAGAACAGTATAGGAAAGAGTTAACACATACAACAATTTTGTTAGAAGAAGCGAGAGCAGCAACTCACTTCCTGGCAGATGAGAATAAGGCAGCCAAAATAGCAGCAGGTCATCAGGAGTGCGAGGCAGAGATTAGTAAATGCCATGCCCAATTTAGCACCCATAAAGGGATAGTAGCAGCTGTAAGATTGAGAGAGGATTATGATTTGAAGCCTCCTGGGAAAGTAGAGATACCTCCTGATGCTGACCCCAAAAACCCATTCAACCCTGATTGGCCACACATGCATAATGTTGCCCCTGTTTCCACAAGGGAGGTTAAACACATAGTAGCAGGAGCCGATCTTCCCACAACGGAGTTGGTCATGGACATAGAAAGATGCTCTACTCAAGTCAAGGCTATTTCTGAGAGACTGGGTCCACTGATCCATGACACCGCCATAGAATGGCTGACTTACGTTTGGCAAATGTACTCTTCTGCTGACTGAATGGACGTAACCACATTGGCTCAGTTATGCTCTTCTCCTTGTGATGCAGATGCTCTGGACATAGGCATAGGTTCTTGGAAGTGGACTGCCGATGGCCCCTGGGAATGGATGATAAGTGTTCTTAAAATATTACTGCCTGCTTTTTCCCTTAAGAAACTATATATAATGGAAGAGCAGAAACCAGCAGAGGCCCAAGAATCTTACCTAATTTGAAAGAAGATGCTGGCAGCTCTCTCTGATTCATTATCCCAGACAGAAGAGAATGGGATTATCACTTCCCATTATCAGGGTCCTGAATTAGTACAGAGCATTTATGCAGGACTAAATTCTCAGACAAAAATGACCATGGGGGCTGTGTATGTAGAACACGTAACCTGGAATGAACTAGTGGAAAAAATCAAACAGGCAGGGGATTTGCTGTGAGAAACTGGCATCTTAAAAAGACAAATCAGCGAAAAGACTACCTCAGAGCCCATGCAGGCTATCACATTTGCGAACAATTGTCTTCACTCTGCCACTCACCCTCCTAATTCTAATCTCCCTACCTTCCAGAATCCTAGGCAGCACCGATCTAAGGAGACTCTTAGGAACATAATTTGGAAGGAGCTGGTGAACTTAGCGGAAGATATGAGAAAATATGATACCATAGCAGATGACAGAACGAGGAGTAATGGTCTCAAGTTGCAATGGGGGAGGTTTAGATTGGATATTAGGAAAAACTTTTTCACTAAGAGGGTGGTGAAACACTGGAATGCGTTACCTAGGGAGGTGGTAGAATCTCCTTCCTTAGAGGTTTTTAAGGTCAGGCTTGACAAAGCCCTGGCTAGGATGATTTAACTGGGACTTGGTCCTGCTTTGAGCAGGGGGTTGGACTAGATGACCTTCTGGGGTCCCTTCCAACCCTGATATTCTATGATTCTATGATTCTATGATCCCCTCAGCATCCTGATTAATGCTTTGTCTCAGGTTATGCGGAGAACAGAGTTAATGCAGGGAGCCCCTGCTTGGCCCACTGCCCCGGTATGGAGTGCATCCCCCACGCCCACTCCCTGTCAAAACCAGATCCCTGCTCCCTCTCCTGAGTGGAGGCGCTTGAGGGAGTCTGCTGATCAGTAGGGGTGCTGGGTTCCCTGCGGGGCTACCAAGCTGATTGCAGAATGGGTCACTTACAGAATGACAATAGACGTCCATGCATTAAATGCAGCCACCCCTGCAGCAGCCCCTGTAGTAGCTAAATACAATTAAATCGTAGCGGCAGTAGCAGCTGGCTTAAAATGGATCTCTCTGATTGATTTGGCTAATGCCTTCATGGCTATACTGTGATGGTGCACCTCACAAGGCTTTATGGAAATATGCTTTTGAAGGTATATATGATATAACTGGAATATGTTTTATGCTACATATGCCATGTAACATATCTCTGTAAAAGTTATGATCTACTGAATCTATTCATCCTATTTGTATGCATGCATCATGTTTGTATTAGAAGTTATGAATATTGGCTGTGTACTTGCTTGATTTTTAAGTTGCCTTAGTAAAGCATTTGGTCAGTTTCTTGAGAAAGGAATGTGTAAATTATGTGCCCAATCAAGAAGCACTTAATGGACAATGGATCTTGGAAGGCTCCAATTCACATAAGAAGTCTACATGAGGACGTTCAAGGTAGTATGTGAACCATGGCTGCTACCTGTAAGTTCTGAATCATGCATGGACATGTGACTTGCCCATGTGACTCCAAAACTCCATCTTGTAGCTGGAATTCTACACACAGAGGGGAGGGGAATACACTGACAAGAGAAAGTCTATTTAAACCCCTGGGAGACCCCTCCATTTTGTCTTCAGCTGGCTCAAGAGAGAGCCTCTCCACCCCCAAGGATACCTGAAAGAAACTGGAACAAAGGACATAAACTACAGGGGGTGTGAGTGATTGCTGGACCCAAACTAGAAGGAGACTTAGTCTGTGAAAGGAAGCTTACTGGAACTCCTCTGAGGGTGAGGTTTTTTTCTGTAGTCTGTTTTCTTACTGCATTAGGCATAGACTTGCAGGGTTTATTTTATTTTACTTGGTAATTCACTTTGTTCTGTCTGTTATTACTTGGAACCACTTAAATCCTACTTTCTGTATTTAATAAAATCACTTTTTACATATTAATTAACCCAGAGTATGTATTAATACCTAGGGAGGGTGGCAAACAGCTGTGCATATCTCTCTATCAGTGTTATAGAGGGCAAACAATTTATGAGTTTACCCTGTATAAGCTTTATACAAGGTAAAACGGATTTATTTGGGGTTTGGATCCCATTGGGAGTTGAGCATCTGAGTGATAAAGATAGGAACACTTCTTAAGCTGCTTTCAGTTTAAGCCTACATCTGTTAGGGGATATGGTTCAGACCAGGGTCTGGGATTGCAGCTGGCTAGCGGGTCTGGCTCAAACCAATTAGGGCACTTAAGTCCTGAGCTGGGAGGACAGGGAAAGCAGGGGCAGAAGTAGTCTTGGCACATCAGTTGGCAGCCCCCAGGGGGTTTCTGTGATCCAACCCGTCACACCCTCCATCCTTCATGTTCGTATAAGTTTGCTTTTATATATAGGGGACAACAATATTCCTTCAGCCAGACTCCCCAAGGTTTCCATTCTTCCCCTAGTATTTGTCATACCCACGTCACTAAAATGTGGAACCATTTGTGCCCTGACCACCACTCACAGTAATTTCAAATGTGGATGACATTTTAATACATATCCCCACTTTGGAAATGAACAGGGAAATCACCAGGAAGGTGTTGCCTATACTGCAGGAAACCGGATTTAAGATAAATAGAGAAAAGGCTCAGTTAGTACAGCAACAAGTGAGATACCGGGTGTGTGTCTTGGGGAGGATAGCTGGACTCCTGATCAACAAAGGGTAGAAATGATAGGCAAGCTAGCTCCTCCCACTGACACGCACTCCCTACTAGCTTTCTTGGGAACTTTTCTCCAGAAAGTTCATTGAAATGTTCTCTGACAAAGCCAAGCCTCTGTACCAGGGATCATCAACCATTGGCATGTGGCCCATCTGGGAAATCCACTGGCAGGCCGGGATGGTTTGTTTACCTGCAGTATCTGCAGGTTCAGCAATCACAGCTCCCACTGGCTGCGGTTTGCTGTTCCAGGCCAATGGGGGCTGCGGGAAGTGGCGTGGGCCTAGGGATGTGCTCGAACGGTGAACCATGGCCAGGGGGAGCTACAATCAGCTGAACCTGTGGACGCTGCAGGTAAACAAACTATCCCAGCCCACCAGCAGATTTCCCTGATGGGCCATGTCCCAAAGATTGCCGATCCCTGCTCTGTACCAATTATTAAAGAAAAACAGGATTTGGGAATGGACACCAGACCAGCAGACTGCCCTGGCCACCTTAAACAAGCTTTGGCTAGTGCTCCTACCCTGGCTTATCCTGACTCTGCCCTGCCCTTTGTGATTCAGTTGGCCTCTTTGGAGACAAGTGTCAGAGCTACTCTTAACAAAAGGCATTGCAACAAGCTCAGAGTCATTGCATATGACTTCAGACTCCTGGAGCAAACAGAGCAAGGCTTTATCTCCTTTGAAAAAGACTGTCTTGCGTTGGTCTGGAGCCTCATGCATTGGGAATGTATTATTGGAGGGTCGAAGGTCATTGTTCAGAATGTGCATTCCCCACTCAAGTACATCATATTGGGGAAAATACAGGACAGCCAGGTCTCTAACCCCTGCATTACTCAATGGCCCCTCACCCTAGAAAACCAAAGAATCAAGTTAAAAAAAGAGCAAGCCATTTTGCCGGCCCTGTATGGGCTAATTATAGAAGGAAATCTGGTAACAGTAGGTTATATCAGTCCAGTACTCACATTATAGAAAACAGCCTTAATTGTCATTAACTGTTAAAAATATGGGCAAAAGTTTCAGAGGGGTAGCTGTGTTAGTCTGTATCAGTAAAAACAACGGCTTTGTGGCACCTTAGAGACTAACAAATTTATCTGGGCATAAGTTTTCGTGGGCTATAATCCACTTCATCAGATGCATGGAATGGAAAATACATTAAGCAGGTATAAATCTATAGCACATGAAAAGATGGGAGTTGCCTTACCAAGTGTCGGGGGGGGGGGGGGGAGTCAGTGCTAACGAGACCAGTTCAATTAGGGTGGATGTGGCCCATTCCCAACAGTTGACAAGAAGAGATAAATATCAACGGAGAGAATATTACTTTTTGTAATGCTAACTGAGCCAATTCAATCAAGGTGGATGTGATCCATTCCCAGCAGCTGACAAGAGGGTATGAGTATCAACAAAAGGAAAATTATTTTTTGTAGGGACCCAGCCACTCTCAGTCTTTATTCAGGCCTAATTTGATGGTGTGAAGTTTGCAAATTAATTCCAGTTCTGCAGTTTCTCATTGAAGTCTGTTTCTGAAGTTTTTTGTTGAAGAATGGTGACTTTTAAGTCTGTTATTGAGTGTTCAGGGATATTGAAGTGCTCTCCTACTGGTTTTTGAATATTACAATTCTTGATGTTTGATTTGTGTCCATTTATTCTTTTGCATAGATACTGTCCGGTTTGGCCAATATACATGGCAGAGGGGCATTGCTGGCACATGATGGCATATATCACATTGGTAGATGTGCAGATGATGTGACTGATGTGGTTGGGTCCTATGATGGTGTCCCTTGAATAGATATGCAAACAGAGTTGGCAATGGGGTTTGTTGCAGGGGTTGATTCCTTGAAAACTGAATTACTTGTACATCCCTAGAGGTTATCCCTACATATCAGAGTTGAGGCATTCTGGATGAGTGGTATAGGACAACATGCATTATTGCCCAGGCTGTACCTGTTCTATGCACTGCAGACAACAGTCTCCAAGCCCATCAATCCAGTGCCTTACACAGTTTTCTGATGAGAGACAGGAACCAAGAAAAGCAGCACAACAGTTATGGTATAAGAACCCAAATAGAATATAATTTTGTAATATGTTCACTTCAAAAAGAGACGGGGGGGGGGGAGAGAAAATACTGCCTCAAAATCAAAACTGTGGGTCTGAAAAATCCTGCACTTTGTTTTCTGTTTAACATATTCCTCAGCTTTTATATTGTTGTTAGTTCTATGGAGCATAAAAGGCAGCCATACAACCTGAAGTCTCAACAACTAAAAGCAGTCGGAGATCCCAGTAACAAGGTATATAAAATATTAGAGGTAAGCAGGATCTGAATGAACTCTCCTCTGACAGCTAATTGGGGAGGGGGAGAGACTTCATGAGCAAACTGTATTTACATGAACACACTTACTCTGCCAAGATATCTAGCATATAGAGCTATGTTGCTCAAAGTGATCAGCTTTAGCTGGTGTTGGGTTACAAATCACTTTAGTACTGAATGCAGGGATAGTGAAATGTTGTTATCAATGTTGTTGTCTTTATTGTATGAATAAAGGGGAGAAGAACTGTGCTTAGCCTGTCCCTAATGAAGGAGTCACACTCAGCTAAAAGGACTTTCGTTAAGCCGGGGCTCGAATGCCATGCCCCTGTGAAAGTAAGATGAGTGGGGACAGGTTTCCCAGCCAGGAAATGTGGACTCTCCCAAAGGGTCCCTGGTCTGGTTTAACCTGTTCCTTCCCCACTGTTCAAAGATAGAGCTAAATAGGCTTCATTATGAGCCTTTTGTTATTTTAAGTACTCAATAAGAGCTGAAATCATTTGTGCTGGGGCAGTGTTTCTGCCCAGCCTGCTGAGAGCTAAAAATCACTAAGAGACAGACCTACAGAGGTCACAGAAGAGAAGCAGGGGATGGCAGCAGAAGGTAACTGATAGGTGACTGGCAAAAGTGGCAAGCAGTTTGCTGGTGGGAGCAGCCGGTGGGGCAGACAGGTGGTGAGGAACAGTGGCTGACAGGGCGGCCAAGTGGCAAGGAACAGCGGCTGGTGGAGAGGCCAGCAAAAAATGGGGCTGATGGGGGCGCCCAATGGAGAGGAGCTGTAGTTGATGATCAAGTGCTCAGATGGCAGAGCAACCAAGCTGCCTTCTTCTCTGGTGTGACAGGTTTGGGCCCTGATGTGCTGGGATGCCACTAGTCAGCCTATTCTGCCAGCCTGTGTCCCTTTTACCTGGCTTTTCTGGGTTAGGGTCTCCAACTTCTTCCAGCCAAGCACACAAGCAGGGCCACATCCAGCTGCACAGAAAGTCAGAGATCCACTTTGAAAAGATTCAGCCTTAGGGGATTGCCCCAACAGTCAGGTGCTCACTTCCTTTATGGGGTAATGGGGTGCAAAGCTTTTATGAAATTCACCACCTCCCTCAATGTGAAGGGAGATATGCACAACTCCTCCCTGTCCCCCCCCCCAGTTAGTAATTACATGAACTGGATTATATTATAAACAAGAAATAAGTTTATTAACTACAAAAGGTGAATTTTAAATGAATATAAGAGATAACAGAAAAAAGCAGATTACTGACCAAATAAAACAAAATATGCAAGCTAAGCTCAATATACATAAAAAACAGATTACAAAATGTAAATTTTCACCCTAAATGTTATTTTAGGCAGGTTGCAAAGTTTCTGTGGTTCAGAGTTCCAGTTATATTCCTTTTCAGACTGGACCCCTATCTCAGTCTAGACTCCCCACTTGCCTTCCCTTTAAGTGGCTTTAGCAGTCTTTCTTCTTGGACACACAGGCCATGGAGAGGAGTCCTGTTTGCCTTCCTCCCCACCCTTAAATAGGATTTACATAAGGTGGGAATCCTTTCCCAAACTTGACCCCCCCCTTCCCTTCTAGTGGAAAGTTGTAAGAACTCCTAGGTAATGTTTAGTATCAGATGATAAGACCACCTGAGTCTGTAGTATCACAGTGTCCATGAGTCAGTGGCAGTATGAAGCAGCCACAGGAAGGCCAAACCTTTTCACAGTCCCTTGTCCTTGCTGATGGGTCATCAGCCCTGTCTGACTTTTCATTGTTGTACCTGAACTGTTAGCAGTGGACATCCCCCAAATTAACATAGTTGAAATACAGATACATAGTCAATATTCCTAACTTCAGATACAGAAATGATACAGGCATAAATTGGATAATCACATTCAGTAAATCATAATCTTTCCAATGATATCTTACAAGACCCATCTTGCATAAAGTATATCAGTTATGTCTTATTCATATAATAAGCATATTTTCATAAAGAATATGGAGTGAAACATCATACCCAGGTGGGAGGTGAACTCACACAGATACACCTCTGAACCCTGGGTCCTCAATGAACAAGGACAACCATAAATGGGGTATGGTGAGGCAGAAGGCAGGGTCACAGTAAAGAAACTTTTGGTTGTAGAACTCAAGAACATGAGCCAGAAGACTCTGTCCCACACGCTCTGGGATGGGTGTCCTGCTCACAGTTTTATGTTTATGAATCCTGCTTGTGTCATTTTCCCTAATTAATGTCAAGTGACTTCTCACCTTTCATTAAAAGTTTATTTTCTACACTCAGACTCTGGGCTTGCGAGTGGGGAAGTATTCTCTCTCAGAGGCGCCAAGGGGTGGTTTGCAATTTCCCCAAGTTCCTGGGTGGGGGCTCAAGCTCTGTGTTGTATTGTTGAAAAGGAACCCCTAGATATTGAACCCACCCCTGGTTGCTGCTGGCTCCACTTGGCGGAAAGGTTAGATCAATAACATAAAATGTTCCAGTGTTTAATGTTAAGAGGCCTTCATACCTGGTGCTTATGGAAACTGTATACATTTGTATTTTTTAAAAATCATACCAAATAGGTAACTTTTGCCATACTAGCTCTCATATTTGGAGACTTTCTACATATTTTGAATGTATATATTTAACAGTTGACTAAAATTCCATATTCAGTCATAGAGCCATAGAAATATAGGGCTGGAAGAGTCCCTGAGAGCTCATCTAGTCCAGCCCCCTGTACTGAGGCAGAATCAAATAAACTTAGACTATCCCCAACAGATGTTTGTCCAACCTGTTCTTTAAAGCCTCTAATGATGCAGATTCTACACCCTTCATTTGGAAGCCTATTTCAAAATTTAGCTACCCTAATAGTTAGCTTTTACTAATATCGAAACTAAATCTCCCTTGCTGCAGATTAAGCCCATTGCTTCTTCTCCTACCTTCAGCAGATACAAAGAACGATTGATTCTGATCCTCTTTATAACAGCCCTTAATGTATTTGAAGGTTATCAAGTCCCATTCAGTCCTCTTTTCTCAGGACTAGACATGCCCAGTTTTTTAAACCTTTTCTCATAGTCAAGTTTTCAGAATTTTTTATAATGATTGTTGCTCTCTTCTGGACTCTCTTCAATTTGTCCAGCTCTTTCCTGCAGTGTGGCACCCAGAACTGGACATGATATTCCAGCTGAGGCTTCACCAGGGCTGAGTAGAACAGCAAAATTGCCTCGTGTCTTACACATGACACTCCCATTAATACACCCCAGAACGATATTAGCCTTCTTCACAACTGCATCACACTGTTGAATTATATTCAGCTGGTGATCCACTAGAACCCTGATCCATTTTAGGAGTAATACCACTCAGCCAGTTATTCCCCATTTTATAAGGATGCATTTGATTTTTTTCCTTCCTAAGCGTAAAACTTTGCACTTATCTTTATTGATTTCAGACCAATTCTTCAATTATTCAAGGTTGTTTTGAATTCTACTCCTATCCTCCAAAATATTTGCAGTCCTTCCCAGCTTGGTGTCCTTTGCAACTTTAAGCATACTCTTCACTCCATTATCAAAGTCATTAAAGAAAATATTGACTAGTACTGGACCCACTGACACATCCCAATAGATATGACCTCCCAGTTTGACAGTGAACCATTTATAACTATTTTTTTAATATGGTGTTACAATCAGCTATGCACCCATCTTATAGTAATTTCATCTAGACCACATTTCCCTAGTTTGCTTATGTTACATTTATAGAGCTAAATTCAGCATGATGAAACTGGGCATTGACAAGTAATGTAACAATACCTGCCTTTTACAAATCATTTTTTTCAGCCATAAACCTCAAAGTGCTTTCCAAGAAGGTAAGTATCATATCCCCATTTTAGAGATGGTGAAACTGAGGCACAGGAGAGAAGTGACTTGACAAAGCCCTGGCTAGGATGATTTAACTGGGACTTGGTCCTGCTTTGAGCAGGGGGTTGGACTAGATGACCTTCTGGGGTCCCTTCCAACCCTGATATTCTATGATTCTATGACTTGCTAAAGTTATCCAGGTCAATAGTGGATCTGGGAACAAAGCCCAGGTCTCCCATGTACTCATCAAGTTCTCTATTCATAAGGCAACACTGCCTAATAATGCATAAACCTAATAAAACACATTAATAAATATTCATTCAAGTTTATTTGATATTCTTTACTTTACCTAGGTCATTTTGTTTTAGCACTCTTTCATTATTTCATTTAACACTTCCAGATCTAGACTTTCATATACTGTTACATATGGAATTTATATCTCACCTTGCCTCCAATTAGTGTAATTCACAAAGGGATAAATCAAACTCTCACTGAAACCAGTGAAATGTTTCCATTGACTTCAGTAAGTGTTTCATCTAAGCAGCAGAAGGAAAGAAATCTAGATTCCTGACTTCTTTGAAGTGGCTAGTACAGTACATTCTTTTGTGCTAAGAATCATTATACACAATATCATGTTGCATTTTGTTCTCTTTAACTGCTACAGTTACACTGGTTTCAGACACTGCTTTGACTTGTAATTTGCTAGCTATATATGAAAATAGCTGGTTTGCTTTAGTTTTTTTGCTAAAGTTCTTGATAAAAATGAGAAGTCTTTAATAAAAATATTCTTAGCAAAACCTAAACTCTTTTCAAATCTGGACTCTGACTTAAAACGAGTCAAATTTTGGATTGTGTGGATTTGTAATTTAAGGTAAATATTAAAGGGGACTAAAATGTGTAATAGAATTTGTATGTGGATCTTAGTGTTTCACTCAATGTTTTGACAAAACCTGTATTTTGAACTAGAAAAACCTCAAGATAAGAGGGTTTTTTCCCCACAAATATTTGGGTTTCCAATATTTAAGGAAGTAACAACATTACAAGCGGTGGATTTTAGTAGTTTGAGATAAAAGTTTTGTTAATATGACTAAGGAGAATCTTCCATGGAAATAAGTAATTTGTTTTTGTGAAGTTAGAGGCTTATGATTGTAAGAGAACTGTAGGTATGGAGGGGAAAAGTTTTTTTTTTAAAAAATTAAGTCTTTCACCTGGGGCTGTGGATCTCAAAAAATAAATATTTTTTTCATTGGGAACACAGGTCTGAGAGATTCAGAGACGGAGACATAAATTAGAGGAGTCATATTTGTTGGCAGTGGTGCCTTTGACAGATTCATGACAAGATGGAGGAATAATTTTTGTTAGGAACAGAGGGTTGAAAGATTCATGATAAGAAATAGAAAATTTCTATTTGGAGATATGGGTATAAGACTTGCGATTTAAGACTTCTTGTGGGGAACTTTGGGTTTGAGAGATTCATGCTAAATATAATTTTAATTGCCAACAGTGGCTCTTAGTAAGAATAGCTAATCATTTTGTTGAAGCTAACTTTTTAAAAATAAGATTTTAATGCTATCATGTCAAACGCATTTTTCTATACATACCTTCTTTCCTACCCTGCTTAAAATTTAAAAATACAAAGAATGATGGAGGTTTAAAATCTTCAAAAGGTCAATTAACTGTTTTTCCCCTTGCATTTACTATATCACAATGTTAATCATCTGGACTTCTGTAAGATAAAAGCATTCAACTGTTGCACAAAATATTTTGTTTGTAAATCGATATCCTCACTTTTTGACAAAATACATGGTTTTCTGCTAGTATTATTAATTAGTATAATACCAAAGACCTCAAGCAGGATCTAGGCACTGTACAAACACATATGATGAAATATTCCCTGCCCTAAAGATCTGACAACCTGATTTGAAACAAGATGTGGCAAGTCAGTGTATGAATCACTTATTTAACGTCTCTGTTGTCACTTCCTTTCTCCTGCTCTGTCTATTCTACCTGTTTCAACTGTAAGATCTTCTGTGCACAACTCTTAAATTTTAAACTTTTCTGACTTAATCATAGAGGCTTTTTTCCAGAATGTTACATAAAGAAAAGTGTAATATTAGTAAAAAGAAAAGGAGTACTTGTGGCACCTTAGACTAACAAATTTATTAGAGCATAAGCTTTCGTGAGCTACAGCTCACTTCATCGGATGCATTTGGTGGAAAAAACAGGAGAGATTTATATGCACACACACAGAGAACATGAAACAATGGGTTTATCATACACACTGTAAGGAGAAAAGGAGTACTTGTGGCACCTTAGAGACTAACAAATTTATTAGAGCATAAGCTTTCGTGAGCTACAGCTCACTTCATCGGAGTGAGCTGTAGCTCACGAAAGCTTATGCTCTAATAAATTTGTTAGTCTCTAAGGTGCCACAAGTACTCCTTTTCTTTTTGCGAATACAGACTAACACGGCTGCTACTCTGAAAACTGTAAGGAGAGTGATCACTTAAGATGAGCCATCACCAGCAGCTGGGGGGGGGGAGGAAAGGAGGAAAACCTTTCATGGTGACAAGCAGGTAGGCTAATTCCAGCAGTTAAGAATATCAGAGGAACAGTGGGGGGTGGGGTGGGGGGGAGAAATAACATGGGGAAATAGTTTTACTTTGTGTAATGACTCATCCATTCCCAGTCTCTATTCAAGCCTAAGTTAATTGTATCCAGTTTGCAAATTAATTCCAATTCAGCAGTCTCTCGTTGGAGTCTGTTTTTGAAGCTTTTTTGTTGAAGTATAGCCACTCTTAGGTCTGTGATCGAGTGACCAGAGAGATTGAAGTGTTCTCCAACTGGTTTTTGAATGTTATAATTCTTGACGTCTGATTTGTGTCCATTCATTCTTTTACGTAGAGACTGTCCAGTTTGGCCAATGTACATGGCAGAGGGGCATTGCTGGCACATGATGGCATATATCACATTGGTAGATGCGCAGGTGAACGAGCCTCTGATAGTGTGGCTGATGTGATTAGGCCCTATGATGGTATCCCCTGAATAGATATGTGGACAGAGTTGGCAACGGGCTTTGTTGCAAGGATAGGTTCCTGGGTTAGTGGTTCTGTTGTGTGGTGTGTGGTTGCTGGTGAGTATTTGCTTCAGATTGGGGGGCTGTCTGTAAGCAAGGACTGGTCTGTCTCCCAAGATCTGAGAGAGCGATGGCTCGTCCTTCAGGATAGGTTGTAGATCCTTGATGATGCGTTGGAGAGGTTTTAGTTGGGGGCTGAAGGTGATGGCTAGTGGCGTTCTGTTGTTTTCTTTGTTGGGCCTGTCCTGTAGTAGGTGACTTCTGGGTACTCTTCTGGCTCTGTCAATCTGTTTCTTCACTTCAGCAGGTGGGTACTGTAGTTGTAGGAATGCATGATAGAGATCTTGTAGGTGTTTGTCTCTGTCTGAGGGGTTGGAGCAAATGCGGTTATATCGTAGCACTTGGCTGTAGACAATGGATCGAGTGGTATGATCTGGATGAAAGCTAGAGGCATGTAGGTAGGAATAGCGGTCAGTAGGTTTCCGATATAGGGTGGTGTTTATGTGACCATCGCTTATTAGCAGCGTAGTAAGCTTCAAAAACAGACTCCAACGAGAGACTGCTGAATTGGAATTAATTTGCAAACTGGATACAATTAACTTAGGCTTGAATAGAGACTGGGAATGGATGAGTCATTACACAAAGTAAAACTATTTCCCCATGGTATTTCTCCCTCCCACCCCACCCCCCACTGTTCCTCTGATATTCTTGTTAACTGCTGGAATTAGCCTACCTGCTTGTCACCATGAAAGGTTTTTCTCCTTCCCCCCCCTGCTGTTGGTGATGGCTTATCTTAAGTGATCACTCTCCTTACAGTGTGTATGATAAACCCATTGTTTCATGTTCTCTGTGTGTGTATATAAATCTCTCCTCTGTTTTTTCCACCAAATGCATCCGATGAAGTGAGCTGTAGCTCACGAAAGCTTATGCTCTAATGAATTTGTTAGTCTCTAAGGTGCCACAAGTACTCCTTTTCTTTTTGCGAATACAGACTAACACGGCTGCTACTCTAAAACCTGTAATATTAGTGGATCTGACTGGTGCTTTAAAAGCTGAATGACCATTTGCAAAAACAGACAGTACACAACAGTAAATTTAAAATTGCATTTTTTCAGCCCTTAAAACTTTTACAAAAGTCCTCTGATTCTATTATAAATATAACATAACTGGAAATGTTCAGAAATACACACAGGCTAGATCTGTTGTCACAGCAGGAAATTTCTTATTTTAAAGCAAGTGCCACAGCAGGACCTTCAACTGCCACAGCAACATGTTTGGCTTCTAATATGTAAGCGATTTTTTACGTTTTCCAGCAGCAGTTCAGTTAATTCAAAATTCACCATTAAAATTCTCAATGTTTAATGTAACACTGCCACTATGGTGCAAGAAATGAACAGGAACAATCAGCATTTAGATGACACCTGCAACCCCAAACACATCAAGATACAGCAATCATTTCTTCGGGACACCGAATGGCAAAAAGATGAGCTGGCTGGATTCTAGCGGATTACATTTCAGGTATTTAAACTGAAGATACAGGCCACAATCAGAAAACAGAGAATTGTTTAAAGATGAATACATGCAAATTTTAACCATCCTAACTTTGCATGTCAGAAAATCCCAAGACTAAATATATTGTCATCTTCACTTCATTGAAGTAGGACTCAAAATCCAGCACACTTGTTTGATTAATGGTACAATAGCAGTCTTGTTTTGAAAAAAATATTTGACTAAATTAAACAAACAAACTTACCTTGCCTGCTCTTAGGCCTGCTAGAGCAGGGGTTGGTGTGGCAAAAAGGAAGGGTGAGGTATAGAAGAGAAACCAAGAGAATAATTCCTTAGTTGATGTCATGTCCTGCAGTAAGGAAGGAATGGAGGGCTGGGATAGGTGGAGTTAGTACAGTGCAGAATGATTAGTGAAGAATGATTAACACTATTGTGGGACTGAGCTGCTATCATTTCCCTCCATGCCAGTGTTGCTTTGACATAGATGACATCATTAGAGATAGAAGTGATCTGAATACTTGCTTTAAGTACTACCCCAGCTGAAGTAATACCTGTGTGCATCTTTGTTTGTGGATGTCAGATTTCTATGATGAGCTGAAGGTTTTATATGTTGTAACCACCAGACATAGAAACTTTCTCACGCTGTTATTACAGGTCCATTTTTAAATAAAGACTGGATTTTTTTCTAAAAAATATGCTCTAGTTCAAACAGGAATTACTGCAGGCCTGTTTTCTGCAGGAAGTCCTACTAATACTCCTGGGGAAATTGTGCCAAAAACTAAGATTTTGCACCAAAAAATTAAATTCTAGAAAATTCTGCATATTTTATTTGTTAAAATAATGCAATACAGTCACACCAGTTTCACTTATTTTGGTAATTTATTTAAACTTCCATACAGAAAAAAATCATAGTAAGTGTTCTGCATTTCCTAAACACATGAAAGTTAAATTACAAATACTTGGTAACCAATACCCTGCATTCCAGGTATAATCCTGGATTTTCATTTAAATTACATCTTAGAATACCAAACACCAACATAAATGTAAAGTGGAATATCTCTTTAAATTGCTCAGACTTTCACACATGAAAGTCATATAGATTTTCTAATTATAGTCCTGCATTTTTTTAAAAAAATGGATAAGTAAAATAGATCCTGAGCTTGTGGCACCTTAGAGACTAACATTTATTTGAGCATAAGCTTTCGTGAGCTACAGCTCACTTCATCATGAAAGCTTATGCTCAAATAAATTTGTTAGTCTCTAAGGTGCCACAAGTACTCCTTTTCTTTTTGCGAATACAGACTAACACAGCTGCTATTCTGAGATCCTGAGCTGTTATCTAACCCTATTGTGCCACTTTGGCACAGGAAAAGAGGGGAAAAGCACATAGATTTCCCTAGCTGAGATTCCCTTGCTGGCATTTACAAGAAGGCTCCTTTATAACACTCTGGCAATGAAAAGGAGCCTTAATTGACCAAGAATGGGAACAATTAACTGACAATGGGAACATTAGCAGACTGCCTGCTTAGTTGTTACATTTCTGTTCTGCCTCAGAGACAGAGCCTACCTCACACAACCCTACCCTTCCAAACCCTGGATGCCTCAACAGTGAGAGACAGAGTAGGGGCTAATCTACACTGGCAACTCTAAAGTGCTGCCTTAGCAGCACTTCAATGTGCCTTGTGTGGTTGTGGCGTTGCTGCACATGGGGGAGGGAGTGTTCACACCCCTGAGGGAGAAAGTTGCAGCACTGTAAATTGCCGGTGTAGACAAGCTCTAAGTCTCTCTCACTCATTGGCATACAGCCCCACTCCCAATGTCTCTCCACAGACGCAGACATGCCCAGTCTCCCCCCACTCTTACCCCCGTGGATCTGCGTCTTTGCCGGCTGCTCCCCGCAGATGCACTTTGGCTGCCAGGGAATGGGCGCATGTTCCTCACAAATTTCTTTGCTCCCCAATTTTTCTGTGGGGGAGAAAAGAAATTTGCAGACGGTATGAATGGGGGCACAGAATTTCCCCAGGAGTAAAAGATCATCTCAGTGGTCTCTTCAGGCCTTGAAATGTATGAAGCTCCATTTTTAGGTGGCAATTCATTTATACTGATATTACAAAAAGTGAAGTATAATGTAAGACAAAGGCAGTAACACATTCATATTGTGTAGTGATTTCCACATATATTAAATCAAACAAAGACAGTGTGAGTAACTGAATTAAGGATAACAACCTGAAAGATGACTGTTTTATTAATGGCTTTAGTCTATTTAAACTTAACATTTAGAGCTCCAACTATGCTGCAGATATGAGCACCCATGTTTCAGATCATCATAAGTTCATGATAAATTTCTTAGTCTGCTGAGATGTACTCAAGTTTTAATTTTTTTTCCCCTCTAGAGACACAGTATCGTCACAGTGAATGTCATATAGCTAATTCTGCATTTTCCTAGCTAAATATGACTTACTATAATTACATCTTAAGGGTTTTGGAAATCTGGATTGCTGGTTATGAGTATTATTCTTTGCCAGAGATCATATCACACAAGGTCACAGATTTTTACGGATTCATTTAAGAGTAATGAAATATCTGACACTGAATGATTTTGCTCTGGTATTTGTAGATAACTGAGTTTGAAATTAAATGAATTTAAAAACCTGCATTTCATGTGGAGCCTCTTGAACTTAAGTGGGTGAGTCTGGGAGAACAGGGAAGTTTACCGTTAAACAATACAGACCTTGAGGTGGGTATTTTAGCTCAGAGGATAGGGTAAAAATGCTTTTGAATTTAATTATTCTTTCTCAGAGGCTGTTTAGATTAACAAATATGCATACTAGATATCCAAATAACACAATAGTGGCTGCAATAATTTCCTTTGGGAAACCTATTACTCTTGAGAGAGATTCCTTGTGCTTTTAGGATAATTCAGCTCAAACCAGTAATATCTTTCATAGTGTAAATAATAACTGTCCACTGTATAAGCTAAAAAATGCCCATGGAAAGTTCAACTTTTCTATGGCCAAGGGAGCTTTGTCTCCTGTACACACACATCTCATTCTTGAGGCTGGCAATTTCATTTTTCCAGTGTAATGTAGCTCAAAGCCTTCTGAAACAGAAAAGGTGGATTCGTTCTTTAAAATGTACTTAACATGGAGGTAATCCTTCAAATTAAATCAAGAGAGAACAGAGAAAGAAGAGGGTGAGGAAGCCTAAGAAATGTAAGGAGAACACAATGAGTTTGTGTCTTCTTTGTCCTGGTGTTCAAATGTCTGACATTTGGAGACAATCTAGATGAGATGTCAAGGGAAGTAAGGTAAGATGTAATACATCTCAGTATCGTTTCCTACTAAGAGTTCTGCCAAAATCACATAGGTGTTGGTAATGCATTTACATTTGTGATTTACTGTGTTTAGACTTGTACAGCATGTAATATTAGTTAAATGACATATGGGGTGAACAGGAGTTAGGGGAGTGTACCAGGTCTCGTGTTTCAATAGTCCTCCATATAGTGACCCCATTTTCTATGTGACTCTTACCCAATGTCCGGGGCCCTCCATTGCCAGAGGTAGAAGCGAGCTGCAGTGACTTCAGAACAGTTTTTGCTTCAGTCTGGTCAGTATAGAGTAACATGGATCATGTTCCTAGAGCAGCTGCCTGGTCCACCAAGCAGCTGCCTGGTCCACAGGGATCCTCATAATTCTGTGGTCAGAGTACACCATCCTCCACAGTTTCACTCAGAGCAGCAGGTACCTTCACTTGTACTGGGAGATTTCATGGTGGCTGAAGAAGGCGGGCATTCACTGGAGTGCAGCACTCTGCCAGGAACACAGGAAGCACCTCAGGGTCCTGTACTAGAAAGTGAAGAATTTGTACAGACACTCCAGGAGAGACTTCATATATGCCCATGATGCAATAGGTTGGACTGGGTGCTCTCTAGAACAACCAGTACAGAGCCTGCAGTGGTTCATGACCCCCTCCTCAAGCCTGCTGGTCTCATCGTATGATGGGGTACCCATGATGGGGGAAGCAAGGAGGAAACCCTGGGAGACCTGAAAGATGAACATATGATTCTGCCCCTTTGTCCAGAGGGAGCTGATTGAGCTACCCCCAAGAGGACTGCAAGCCACAGCCGGAACCAGAATCCAAGGCTTATAAATTTGATGCACCCCAACCCTCCCCACCAATATCTCCTCTTGGTCGGGTGCTATATGCCCAAAGCCCAGTCCCTGCTCTTCTCCTCCCCCAAATGGTGCCAGAGCCAGACAGCTATAAATAAGTGATTTTATTGAAATTCCATGAACCACTGTTATGCATTTAGGGGAAGTTCTAACAAATTATTAACAAGCTGTCATTGTTCTCCTCCCCGCCCCCCATTTTTGCATTTCTTGGCTAGAACACTGCCAGCGCTAGTCCAGGGTGGCATGGACCGGGAGAAAGGGAGGGTTGAGGTGGGATTGGAAAGGAAGCAGCTGCAGTAGGGCAGTTGTAGAAAACAGAGTAATTCACAGTACCCTAAAAAACACCCTTCACTGCCCCCCGTTTTCCCAACCCTATGAATGGAAGCTACAGGCAGTGGGATGGAGGTGTGGTTTACGTGCAGGAATATTTGGGTCCAGGAAGGGAGTTAACCCTTTGACTGATTGTCCAAAGAACAGCAGAGCAGTTTTTTCTCCCTGTGAGTGTTGGAAATATTTTTAACCATTCCCAGTCCCTGGTGTTTGGACTCTCTCTGCTCTGAGGCATTCTTCAGGACCAGGGAGAAGTGGGGGTGGGTGATGTAGCTACTGTGGTAGCTGCACAAACAATGCTGTACCCCCAAGGAGAAGGCACTGATGAACTGGTTCCTGGAGCAAGAGACATGCCTCAGGTACTGGGACTATGCCCAGAGAGAATGGGAGTTTGCCCAAAGGGAACGGGATCATGCATTGATGCAATCATGTATTCAACTAGTGGCGGAACACATTCAGGGCCCACCTGCCATCATGACTGCAGCCCCTCCTCTCTTGGAAATTCACCACTTCCTTTTGCTTCTCCTCCTCCTCCAGCTGCTTCTCAGGGTGCTGTTGCTCAAAGAATCCAGGAGCCTGCTGGAGAACCGGCAGAACACCATGTTAGAGGGCTTATTCCTTCACCCTCTCCACTTCCCTGGTCCTTCTCGCGAGAAGAGAGCAGCAATACCCAAAGTCCAAAGGTACAAACAATTCAATGTTTACTGGAGTGAACTTTCAGCAAGCAATGATTCCAATTTCCTTCCTCAGTGTCCCCTTTCCCAGCTCAGACACAACAGAGCCTTGCCTGTGTCCATGTTCCCATTCCCTGTTGCCATTTCCCCACCCTTAGCAAAACATGATTCTGATCCCCCTCCACTTCCTGATTGACTGCAGACCATATAGTAAAACTTGAGTTCTGCAATCATTTTACTGAAATTTAACTAATCAATCCTAACATACTCTAATATGATTATCTAGCAATTATATCCCACCACCTTAATTGGTTTACACCCAACAAAATTAATTATACAGCAGACAGAAACAATCACAGAACCAGACAAAGACTATGCAAACAAACAATAGCAAAGTGGAACTATAACGACAAAATATAGAAGTGAGGATTTCACAACTACATCTATAAAGACGTAAGGGTTTCCCAGCTGTGTCTATTGATAAGGGAGTTCTCATCAAACTAAATTTCCGTTTACATCTTCTAGGCTCTTCCCTTTATCTGGAGGTGATAGATTAGATTACCTTTCTAACAGCCCCAGATTGCCTTATTTCAATATGAGTAATTTGGAATGTGAGGATGTGACCATTTGCTTCCCAGTTTATGGCTGTCTCTGCTGCTTAGCCAAAGGCCTTAGCTTAAGAACAGGGCCTCAGACTGTCACAGTGAGAGAAGGCCCTTACACAGGCAGACAACGATGTTAATTCTTTCTTTTATACCTCTATAACTAGCTAAATGATAAACATATACCTACATTCTTAAAGTATAGGCCTTTACAGACAGGTCTGAATAGCTATATCCTAACACCAGCTGCAGCATCTGAAACAACCTTGCAGAGGAAACTGCCATTGCATACAGGCAGGGGAAGATGAGCCCATGGCCGTCCACCAAGCCCAGTAGGTGTTTGGTCCCCAAACCCCACACAGGAGAAACCCCTGTTTGTCTTGCTGGGCAATTTTCCAAAGACATTCCCCAGGTGGTGGGCAAGGGCAAGGAGATGAGTTTAGAAACAATAAAATGTACACATTACTCGAGGAGTCTGAACTATTGTGTTTTCATTTGCATTTTATTTTTTAAAAAAGGTTTACTGTTTTGTTACATGGGTCACTTTCAATAAATGTTACTGTTCAATTTACTTCTGTGTGTATACTCTCCTTGCTAAAAGAAAAGGAGTACCCGTGGCACCTTAGAGACTAACAAATTTATTAGAGCATAAGCTTTCGTGAGCTACAGCTCACTTCATCGGATGCATTTGGTGGAAAAAGCAGAGGAGAGATTTATATACACAGAGAACATGAAACAATGGGTTTATCATACACACTGTAAGGAGAGTGATCACTTAAGATAAGCCATCACCAGCAGCAGGGGGGGGGAAGGAGGAAAACCTTTCATGGTGACAAGCAAGGTAGGCTAATTCCAGCAGTTAACAAGAATATCAGAGGAACAGTGGGGGGTGGGGTGGGGGGGAGAAATAACATGGGGAAATAGTTTTACTTTGTGTAATGACTCATCCATTCCCAGTCTCTATTCAAGCCTAAGTTAATTGTATCCAGTTTGCAAATTAATTCCAATTCAGCAGTCTCTCGTTGGAGTCTGTTTTTGAAGCTTTTTTGTTGAAGTATAGCCACTCTTAGGTCTGTGATCGAGTGACCAGAGAGATTGAAGTGTTCTCCAACTGTTTTTTGAATGTTATAATTCTTGACGTCTGATTTGTGTCCATTCATTCTTTTACGTAGAGACTGTCCAGTTTGGCCAATGTACATGGCAGAAGGGCATTGCTGGCACATGATGGCATATATCACATTGGTAGATGCGCAGGTGAACGAGCCTCTGATAGTGTGGCTGATGTGATTAGGCCCTATGATGGTATCCCCTGAATAGATATGTGGACAGAGTTGGCAACGGGCTTTGTTGCAAGGATAGGTTCCTGGGTTAGTGGTTCTATTGTGTGGTGTGTGGTTGCTGGTGAGTATTTGCTTCAGATTGGGGGGCTGTCTGTAAGCAAGGACTGGTCTGTCTCCCAAGATCTGTGAGAATGTGATGGGTCGTCCTTCAGGATAGGTTGTAAATCCTTGATGATGCGTTGGAGAGGTTTTAGTTGGGGGCTGAAGGTGATGGCTAGTGGCGTTCTGTTTTCTTTGTTGGGCCTGTCCTGTAGTAGGTGACTTCTGGGTACTCTTCTGGCTCTGTCAATCTGTTTCTTCACTTCAGCAGGTGGGTATTGTAGTTGTAGGAATGCATGATAGAGATCTTGTAGGTGTTTGTCTCTGTCTGAGGGGTTGGAGCAAATGCGGTTATATCATAGCGCTTGGCTGTAGACAATGGATCGAGTGGTATGATCTGGATGAAAGCTAGAGGCATGTAGGTAGGAATAGCGGTCAGTAGGTTTCCGATATAGGGTGGTGTTTGTGACCATCGCTTATTAGCGCCGTAGTGTCCAGGAAGTGGATCTCTTGTGTGGACTGGTCCAGGCTGAGGTTGATGGTGGGATGGAAATTGTTGAAATCATGGTGGAATTCCTCAAGAGCTTCTTTTCCATGGGTCCAGATGATGAAGATGTCATCAATGTAGCGCAAATAGAGTAGGGGCATTAGGGGACGAGAGCTGAGGAAGCGTTGTTCTAAGTCAGCCATAAAAATGTTGGCATACTGTGGGGCCATGCGGGTACCCATCGCAGTGCCGCTGATTTGAAGGTATACATTGTCCCCAAATGTGAAATAGTTATGGGTGAGGACAAAGTCACAAAGTTCAGCCACCAGGTTAGCCGTGACAGTATCGGGGATACTGTTCCTGACGGCTTGTAGTCCATCTTTGTGTGGAATGTTGGTGTAGAGGGCTTCTACATCCATAGTGGCTAGGATGGTGTTTTTAGGAAGATCACCAATGGACTGTAGTTTCCTCAGGAAGTCAGTGGTGTCTCAAAGATAGCTGGGAGTGCTGGTAACGAAGGGCCTGAGGAGGGAGTCTACATAGCCAGACAATCCTGCTGTCAGGGTGCCAATGCCTGAGATGATGGGGCGTCCAGGATTTCCAGGTTTCAACAAGATAATTTGTCAAGGTGTAGCATAGGTTCTCTTGATTCATAGCACAGGAATATGATTTTTTAACTGTCTCTTACCATAACACTGGAAAGAATTCTGTCTCTCCCATGCCACTTTCCTTCCCCACCCCACAAGCCCTAAACATTTAATTTCAAAGAAAAAAGACCAGAGAGCTAAAGACAGTGAACTGTACACCGAACTAACTGCTCCTTTCACCAGCAGCAAAATAAAAAAAAAACACAGGAAAAGTTTATATGCATGTCTTTATGGCTTTGGTTATAAATTAACTGTCCATACAGAAGGGAACAAAACTAAACTAACAGTAAAGACATCAGGCAGTGAACAGTGCTTAATCAGACCCCTGCCCTCCTGTTCCCAGCAAACCTTCAGAACTTGGTTGTAGTCATGAATAATAGGCAATAAGTGCTGTAATCACTGCTATAAGGGATCAGTGTAAAGAAAGAAGTTCCGAAGCCTCTCCCAACCCTTTACAGAACTGTTTTTCTAGTCATTAAAATTGAGTGCTCTGGACAAGGCACTGTTAACACCAGTTTTAACACAAAACAGAAACATTCCACTATGATGGCAGTAGAACTGTGTAGACACCCTGCACAGCACAAACCCACCCCCAAAGGTGTCAGTCTTGAGGAGGCACCTGTGATAGCTTAGACCCCTGACTTCTGAATGCCACCTGATGTACTGGGGTTTCACTGAGCCCCTCTGCTCCACTAGGTTGGATTCCCTCTCCCTGTTTTGTTAAATTAGGCTCTCAGGCCTCTTGCAGCACACACTCAGATGTAGGGCCACACCCAGCTGCAGACACAGACTGAAGCCAGCTGTGTGTGAGAGGATTTACCCAGCACTCATGTGCACACCCCTTATGGGGAATAAATCCAAAATAATACTGTCTTGCGCTATATAGAAAAATCTGTACAGCACAAACTCATAAAAATTGACCCTCTCCCTCAATGTGAAGAGAAATACGTACAACTTCTTGCCCCCCTCCTCCCCAGTTAGAAATTGCACAAACTGGATTTAATAATAAACAAAACAAATGTATTAACTATAAAAGGCAGATTTTAAGTGATTATAAGGGATAGCCAACAGAACAAAGTAGATTACTGAGCAAATAAAACAAAGCACGCATACGAATCTTTAGATCTTAAGGAGACTGGTTTCAATAAGTAATTTCTTCCCTAAATGTTATTTTAGGTAAGTTGCAAAGTCTCAGTACCTTTTGAGTTCCAGTTATTTTACTCACAGACTGGACCCCTGGACTCACCCCTGCCTTTCCCTTCAGGTTAGTTCCTTTGTCCATTCAGGTTTTTTCACCAGTCCTTCTTCTTGGGTAGGCAATGGAGGAGAGTCCCGATCAACCCTCTCCCCAGCCCTTAAAAAGGATTTACTTAGGGTGGGAACGCTTTGTTTGATCCCCATCTCCCTATGGAAGAAAAGTACCAGAAGTGTCCAAAGTGGTATTTTGTATCAGGTCATCTTATCACCTGACCTGGTAGGGTCACAGCTGTGTCCCAGGATGCCTCTCAGGAAGGAGAGAGAATAATATCTTCACAGTCTTATTGTTTCTTTTTAATAAGTCATTCAGGAGGATTGCCGACTGTCTAGTGGGCATTTCCCCTAAGTACACACTCAGTTGTAATGGTTACATAGTCAATATTCCTAACTTTAGATATATAAACAATACATGCATAAAATTTGGATAATCCCATGCAGTAAATCATAACCTTTCAATGATATCTTACATGAGCCGTCTTGCATAAAGTATCTTAGTTATGCCATATTCATATTATAGATAATTTTCATATCATTTCTAAGAAGAATATGGGGGGTTACATCTCAGTGCCCTCACAAATGTCCGTAGTCAATACGTACATAAACATCAGCTGCAGGGGATCAAAACCCCCAAAAAGATAATGTGGGCACAGAACTCCGTGTGCACCTTTCCTGCAGCAGGATAGGGTGAGCTAGTGTCTACCACCATAGTCACCATGCCATCTGGCTCCAAGATCTTCCAGAATGTGTGAACATATTGCATCCTGGATTTCCCTTGTCTGCTGAGAACCAGGACCAGTGTGCACATGGGTAGGATCCAGCTGTATGTGCAAAACTGTTCTGTTCTGTGTTCACTTCATACACACACATTCATCTGTGCCCTCACAAACTTTATGAAGAGCCAAGTTTGCGAAGACAGAGGTGAATGTGTCTGGAGTGATCACTGCTTTGCACATACAGCTGTATCCCACCCATTTGCACACTTTACTGTAAATTTAGTTTTGTTCCCTTCTGTTTAGACAGTTAATTTATTACAAAAGTCATCAAGACATGCATGTTCAGAACTTCAGGTTGGAAGAGAGGAAAGAGCTGAGATCCTCTTGCAAAACAGTTGAGCACTTTGGAGTCCATCCAGGAGAGGACAGTGTCTCACAAATACGCTTTCACACACAGGCAGAGTTCATGATGACACTTATCCTGTATTTATGCTTATGCCAAAAGCAGCAAGAAATGCATTGCAATTCATCACAACATTTTTGCACAATATTTGAACCATCTTATGTGATCATCAGTAAAATAAGTAAATAAAATATAGCTTTTTAACTCCTCCTCTTTTTTTACAATTACTTAAACACTGATATGCCACTTATTTAAAAAGTGAGAAATGTTCAAAATTGTAATTCATTTTTTTCCCCAATTGAAGGATGCTACACTGCAGACTTTAAAGGACTGCTGATTTATCTCGTATCTGCATTACCAGCTTTGCTCTCTTCCAGTTTTACTTTAAGTGCCAGATCCTCACCTGGTGTAAGTCAATGGTGCATTGATGACTGACATCAGCTGAGGAGCTAACCATATGCACTAGATTTTCAAAAGTGTTCAGTCAGCAGCCACAACTGAGAGCAGATTTTCAAAAGCACTCTGAATATTGCAACTATTGAATGCTTTGCACTTTTGAAAATCTGCCCTAAATGTTTAAAACTTTCAATCTTCTTTGGGTATCCAGCAACGATTACTGGAACTTCACAAATATTTTTATATCTATTGTTATGTATTTTTAATCCGCCATTAGGAAATTAGTTGGATGTCTTGGAAACCTAAGTGCACTATATTTAATAGAAACTAGTTAACTGAACTTCCACAAAATCATTACTGACTATCATTTAGAGAATGGCAGGTGGCCAATGAAGTACTCAGTGAAGTTTTCTATACATCCATCTATGGCTTTCAGACTAGGATAGGTTTTGCAGTTAAACATCTTGCTCTGGAACACTCTTTATGTACATAGCAAATTTTAGAAAATGCATATATATATTATGACCTTAGACTGCTCAAAGCTCGTTCTCCTCAACTCTGCCAATGTTTTACTTTGAAGATTCCATTGAAGATATTCCTAATTTACACACTGTAAGTGAGAGGAGAATCAGACCTCTAGCTTTTTTAATGCACCTGCCAATGATTTTTTCCTGACTCTAATGCTTCATGAAGATTTTTACTGACAATCAGTTAAAAATCCCATTACTTCACGGTATACTGTATCACCAATACGCATTTTGGAATTAGCATGTGGTTATCCAAAATACAGCTTGCTTAATGATATATGGTCTCCGAAATGTTACAAACATATTAAAAACAAACACTTTTCATTTTAAGTATAATGTCAAAGTCATTAATCTATTTAATTGTGGAAAGTATTGAAATAAAGTATAATTGAAAAGAAAACATGGATAAAGATTAAAAAAAAAACAGCAAGGATTATTTCATTAGTGTGCGGTGATGTATTTTCTCTCTCCACAACAACCCCTGATTGTTTCTAATCCTAAATTTGTTTACCTGATTGACGGTTCATTATTAAATAATTCATCAGGAATGCACACTGAAAACAGGAAATGGTTAAATACTAGGGGAAGAAAAATAATTTCATAAATATCAGCACTTGAGGCTGATAGGTGAAATTCTCCTTGAGACAGATCAAAGGTTTCATTGGTATTTCCATTTTAAATGTCTCTCGAACCAGAATAATCCTTCCAAACAAAACATTTTTTAAAGTGTGATCACTGTGTGTTATTTGTTTAGCACCAACAATGTTCTTTATTCTGCACAAGGCATAAAGATAAAGTCATTCTGTATTGCATATCTAGGGTCTAGTACATAGGCAACTGAAGTTAATGAAAAACTCTTCTTGAAGTCTATTAGATTTAGAGTAGACATTTATAGTTCACAAATTACTATAATATCTGTCTAGGTGTTGATCTGAAGACTTTACGAAAACAAATGCATGTGAAAGATAACACGAACAACTACTAGAATGTGTGTGATTTTTATATGCTTTTGGATGTCCTGAACATTTTGTTTTTATCTTAGTTTGGCTTGATAAATAATCCTAAAACATGTATATTTTATTTATGGCTGGTAGTTTATTGGATTAGAGGGATCTTTTAAAGGCTCTACCTTTAAAAGAAACTTTAAAGGTTAGCAATGGATTTATTTACTAGAGATTTAGAAGCAATTAAGAACCTGATTATAACTTTTGTGCCCACATCTCTGCTAGTGTTTCATTTATTTCAATAGAGTTAAAATAGCAGAGAATTTGACTTGTGATGTGTATGCAACCCAGAGAGGGTTTATGTGTAATGCAGTAAATTATGTGTAATTGAAGATGTTTTATCTTGCTTGCAAATTATAGGTGCTTACCAAACAGAATGAGCGATGATACAGGAAATACTATTTTTATACATGTTCCCCATAATGGGGCTTGGTTAGAAGTTGGAGTTTTACATTAAGGGTCGTGATGTGAACTTTGGCCTTAAGTCCATGGATTTTGGGGAAATGTGGTTTAGCTGTTAGACATATTATACACACTTGTCTGTTTTTGAATAATCAAAGAACATGGTTTTAATATCTATTTTAATTAGTGCGCAGGGTTGAGTTATTTGGTTAACAAATTGGGGGTGGGATTTTAGTTGAATGGAAAGAACTATTTAAATTATCTTGGATGGATGATAATGGATAACCTTGAAAAATCCCCTTCAAATAGAGGTTAATCACTGCTAGACATAAGATGAGAGCAGGTAAAGAAAAGGACCTTATGGCAAACTAGAAGTTTGGGAATTTAAAGTCTTTTTTTTTTGGTGCTGTAAGGCCCTGTTCCAGCAAAGCACATAAGTATGTGCTTAACTTTAGGCACAAGTAATCCCTTTGATTTCATTTGAAATAAACATTTTCTTAAAATTAAGCATATACTGGATTGGGACTTTAATTAGCAGCTAGTTTCTTTAACTGCATGGTGGTAAAGTTGATTTCTTCACCCCTGTAATTTGAGCCCTTAAATTTTTAAAATATATATATATATATATATATATATATTTTTCAATCTAATTCTTTCCTGGATTTTTTAACAGGATTTTTAAGCTTCTCACAGGTAATGGTAGCAAAAAAAAAAAAAAAAAGCAATAAAACTTCCAAAAATAAAACAAACATCTACATTTGATACATATCCATTTATCCTCCCTGATGAGCTAATCATTAGATTCAAAGTATAGAGTATAACCATAGGATTATACTGTAGGTGGGATTACACTCACATCTGGAGTATTAACACTGATGTGTAAACAGTAGGAAAAAGAGAAAAGGAAGAAGAGATGTTGGGGTGATAGTAAACATCAAAAGCACTTACGAAACCATCCTACAAAACCAATTTACAAAACCCAAGAGACTAAAGGGTAAGACTGAAGGGGGTAAACTTTGGGGGTAAGAATACGAGACATTAAAACAAAGGAGAAACTAATGGATGGAAAAAGAAAAGGAGTACTTGTGGCACCTTAGAGACTAACAAATTTATTAGAGCATAAGCTTTCGTGAGCTACCAATGAAGTGAGCTGTAGCTCACGAAAGCTTATGCTCTAATAAATTTGTTAGTCTCTAAGGTGCCACAAGTACTCCTTTTCTTTTTGCGAATACAGACTAACACGGCTGCTACTCTGAAACCTGTAGTGGATGGGAAATTCCCTCGGCCAGGAGGATAATGAGTAAGGCAAGATTGTCTAGTGGTTAGGGAAGGTTCCTGCAAGTCAGAAGATTTGCATTCTTTTCTGGCCATTCCAAAGACTTCATGTGCAACTTTGGGCAAGACTATTAACCCCTCTGTATTCCAGTTCCTATCTTGGTGAAATAGGCTTACTGCTTTAAATCACTCAAATACCAGGGTGATGAGCACCCTAGAAATGCCTGTAAATAAAAGAAATTTCTGGACCAATAGCATGAAAGAAATTCCCTAGACACTTGAGTAGTTTTAGGGCATAAAAATACTTTGCTATCAAATGGGTAAAAAATAAGAATAACCCAAATATGCGTCCTCAAAGAGGATCCCATCAATTGTAGTGAATTGCATAATCATCCAGAAATGAAGGAAAACTAACTAAATGAAATATTCTCTTGATCTACTTCTACCAGAATTGGCAGTGCTAATGCAGGGACAATTGCTGAAGAATTGCAATAGGAAAATAACTTGTTTTGGAAATGGTCAAAAAGGAAAGACCCAAGCAAGCATCTATAGCTCGTGAAAGCCCACAAGGGAACTTTAATGTTAGACGTCTTAGAAATGTTTGTGTGGAAAAAGTTATAGGTTACGGGGGGCTCTGTAAAAATGATATCTGTATGTATGTGTGTATATATTATATATATCTAGTGAATAGATAATGTGTCAGTAGTAGAAGACATTAGAATCATAGAATCATAGAATATCAGGGTTGGAAGGGACCCCAGAAGGTCATCTAGTCCAACCCCCTGCTCAAAGCAGGACCAAGTCCCAGTTAAATCATCCCAGCTAGGGCTTTGTCAAGCCTGACCTTAAAAACCTCTAAGGAAGGAGATTCTACCACCTCCCTAGGTAACGCATTCCAGTGTTTCACCACCCTCTTAGTGAAAAAGTTTTTCCTAATATCCAATCTAAACCTCCCCCATTGCAACTTGAGACCATTACTCCTCGTTCTGTCATCTGCTACCATTGAGAATAGTCTAGAGCCATCCTCTTTGAAACCCCCTTTCAGGTAGTTGAAAGCAGCTATCAAATCCCCCCTCATTCTTCTCTTCTGCAGACTAAACAATCCCAGCTCCCTCAGCCTCTCCTCATAAGTCATGTGCTCTAGACCCCTAATCATTTTCGTTGCCCTTCGTTGTACTCTTTCCAATTTATCCACATCCTTCCTGTAGTGTGGGGCCCAAAACTGGACACAGTACTCCAGATGAGGCCTCACCAGTGTCGAATAGAGGGGAACGATCACGTCCCTCGATCTGCTCGCTATGCCCCTACTTATACAACCCAAAATGCCATTGGCCTTCTTGGCAACAAGGGCACACTGCTGACTCATATCCAGCTTCTCGTCCACTGTCACCCCTAGGTCCTTTTCCGCAGAACTGCTGCCGAGCCATTCGGTCCCTAGTCTGTAGCGGTGCATTGGATTCTTCCATCCTAAGTGCAGGACCCTGCATTTATCCTTATTGAACCTCATTAGATTTCTTTTGGCCCAATCTTCCAATTTGTCTAGGTCCTTCTGTATCCTATCCCTCCCCTCCAGCGTATCTACCACTCCTCCCAGTTTAGTATCATCCGCAAATTTGCTGAGAGTGCAATCCACACCATCCTCCAGATCATTTATGAAGATATTGAACAAAACGGGCCCCAGGACCGACCCCTGGGGCACTCCACTTGACACCGGCTGCCAACTAGACATGGAGCCATTGATCACTACCCGTTGAGCCCGACAATCTAGCCAGCTTTCTACCCACCTTATAGTGCATTCATCCAGCCCATACTTCCTTAACTTGCTGACAAGAATGCTGTGGGAGACCGTGTCAAAAGCTTTGCTAAAGTTAAGAAACAATACATCCACTGCTTTCCCTTCATCCACAGAACCAGTAATCTCATCATAAAAGGCGATTAGATTAGTCAGGCATGACCTTCCCTTGGTGAATCCATGCTGACTGTTCCTGATCACTTTCCTCTCCTCTAAGTGCTTCAGGATTGATTCTTTGAGGACCTGCTCCATGATTTTTCCAGGGACTGAGGTGAGGCTGACCGGCCTGTAGTTCCCAGGATCATCCTCCTTCCCTTTTTTAAAGATGGGCACTACATTAGCCTTTTTCCAGTCATCCGGGACTTCCCCCGTTCGCCACGAGTTTTCAAAGATAATGGCCAAGGGCTCTGCAATCACAGCCGCCAATTCCTTCAGCACTCTCGGATGCAATTCGTCCGGCCCCACGGACTTGTGCACGTCCAGCTTTTCTAAATAGTCCCTAACCACCTCTATCTCTACAGAGGGCTGGCCATCTCTTCCCCATTTTGTGTTGCCCAGCACAGCAGTCTGGGAGCTGACCTTGTTAGTGAAAACAGAGGCAAAAAAAGCATTGAGTACATTAGCTTTTTCCACATCCTCTGTCACTAGCTTGCCTCCCTCATTCAGTAAGGGGCCCACACTTTCCTTGGCTTTCTTCTTGTTGCCAACATACCTGAAGAAACCCTTCTTGTTACTCTTGACATCTCTTCCTAGCTGCAGCTCCAGGTGCGATTTGGCCCTCCTGATATCTTTCCTACATGCCCGAGCAATATTTTTATACTCTTCCCTGGTCATATGTCCAAGCTTCCACTTCTTGTAAGCTTCTTTTTTATGTTTAAGATCCGCTAGGATTTCACCATTAAGCCAAGCTGGTCGCCTGCCATATTTACTATTCTTTCGACTCATCGGGATGGTTTGTCCCTGTAACCTCAACAGGGATTCCTTGAAATACAGCCAGCTCTCCTGGACTCCCTTCCCTTTCATGTTAGTCCCCCAGGGGATCCTGGCCATCTGTTCCCTGAGGGAGTCAAAGTCTGCTTTCCTGAAGTCCAGGGTCCGTATCCTGCTGCTTACCTTTCTTCCCTGCGTCAGGATCCTGAACTCAACCAACTCATGGTCACTGCCTCCCAGATTCCCATCCACTTTTGCTTCCCCCACTAATTCTACCCGGTTTGTGAGCAGCAGGTCAAGAAAAGCGCTCCCCCTAGTTGGCTCCCCTAGCACTTGCACCAGGAAATTGTCCCCTACGCTTTCCAAAAACTTCCTGGATTGTCTATGCACCGCTGTATTGCTCTCCCAGCAGATATCAGGAAAATTAAAGTCACCCATGAGAATCAGGGCATGCGATCTAGTAGCTTCCTTGAGTTGCCGGAAGAAAGCCTCATCCACCTCATCCCCCTGGTCCGGTGGTCTATAGCAGACTCCCACCATGACATCACTCTTGTTGCACACACTTCTAAACTTAATCCAGAGACACTCAGGTTTTTCCACAGTTTCGTACCGGAGCTCTGAGCAGTCATACTGCTCCCTTACATACAGTGCTACTCCCCCACCTTTTCTGCCCTGCCTGTCCTTCCTGAACAGTTTATAACCATCCATGACTGTACTCCAGTCATGTGAGTTATCCCACCAAGTCTCTGTTATTCCAATCACGTCATAATTCCTTGACATCACCAGGACCTCCAGTTCTCCCTGCTTGTTTCCAAGGCTTTGTGCATTTGTATATAAGCACTTGAGATAACCTGTTGATCGCCCCTCATTCCCAGTATGAGGCAGGAGCCCTCCCCTCACAGACCTTCCTGCCTGTGCTTCCTCCCGGTATCCCGCTTTCCCACTTACCTCAGGGCTTTGGTCTCCTTCCCCCGGTGAACCTAGTTTAAAGCCCTCCTCACTAGGTTAGCCAGCCTGCTGGCAAAGATGTTCTTCCCTCTCTTCGTAAGATGGAGCCCGTCTCTGCCCAGCACTCCTCCTTCATGGAACACCATCCCATGGTCAAAGAATCCAAAGCCTTCTCTCCGACACCACCTGCGTAGCCATTCGTTGACCTCCACGATTCGACGGTCCCTACCCAGGCCTTTTCCTTCAACGGGGAGGATGGACGAGAACACCACTTGCACCTCCAACTCCTTTATCCTTCTTCCCAGAGCCACATAGTCCGCAGTGATCCGCTCAAGGTCATTCTTGGCAGTATCATTGGTGCCCACGTGGAGAAGCAGGAAGGGGTAGCGATCCGAGGGCTTGATGAGTCTCGGCAGTCTCTCCGTCACATCACGAATCTTAGCCCCTGGCAAGCAGCAGACTTCTCGGTTTTCCCGGTCAGGGCGGCAGATAGATGACTCAGTCCCCCGGAGGAGAGAGTCCCCGACCACCACCACCCGCCTTCTCCTCTTGGGAGTGGTGGTCGTGGAACCCCCAACCTCAGGACATCGCATCTCATGCCTCCCAACCAGCGGGGTCTCCTTCTGCTTTCTCCCCCCAGACATATCATCTGGTCCACTCTCCGCAATGGTACCTGTGGAGAGAACATGAAAGCGGTTAGTTACCTGTGTCTGTGTTACTGGAACCCGGACATTCCGCTTACCTCTTCTGGAGGTCACATGTTGCCAAGCTTCTTCACTGGCCTCTTGGCTCCTCTGTGCAACCTGCTCTATATCTTTAGAGCTTTGTGCCCCTAGAAGGCTATCCTGAGTTTGGTCCAGAAAATCCTCAGTCTCTCGTATACAACGCAGGGTCGTTACCTGTTGCTCCAGACCTTCAATCTTCTCTTCCAATATGGAGACCAGCTTGCACTTTGTACAGACAAAGTCGCTTCTGTCCTGTGGAAGAAAGACAAACATGGCACATCCAGTGCAGGTCACAATAGCTGAACCCCCCCCCCCTTCCATATCACCTACCTACTATGAGCTTCCTCAGAGACGTTGGCAAGATGTAAGCCTCACTGGGCTCACTCCAGGCGAACTCCCAGGCAAACTCCTGCTGTGAGCTGCTCTGCTGTCCCCGCTGCTCCGCTGCCGCTCAGCTGGTTCGCGAGGCTCTGGCTATTTTTAAACAGCCAGGCTTCCCTGACGCAAACACACAGACACCCTAATGCCCGCCCCCTGCAGGCTAGCAGCCAATCAGACACTCACTCAGGCTCTCTCCCTGCCCTCCCAGCAAACACACGCTCGGATACTTCCTCAGCAAGCAAACACACACACTCGGATACTTACCAGTCCCAGGCAAACTCCTGCTGTGAGCTGCTCTGCTGTCCCCGCTGCTCCGCTGGTTCGCTGCCGCTCAGCTGGTTCGCGAGGCTCCGGCTATTTTTAAACAAATATTAACATTCAAATATACACTATAGTTTCTTGTTTTTGTAGAGTTAGCAAAACTGATTCACTGCAAATAGCTTCTTGTGTACAGTCATTAAAACATGAAAGAAAAAAGTAGTATTAATAAAAGGAAATGAAAATATTGATTATAAAAAGGATAACATTGAAATGCTACATTTAAAAATTGATCTTCACGAGACATAAGGAAAAACGGCATGAAATATTGAAAAATAATTAGGAGAGTGAGAAATAGAATGTATTCAGTTCAGCAACTCTGAATGATGTGTTTCAAGGGTATTAGCTAACAAACATAACCATTTAACACTTGTTATGAACAATTATAGAAAACTGGGAAGGTACAGATGATTGAAATAAAGCAAATGAATACCATTGATTAAAAAAGTGATCCTGGAATTATCATTTGTTTCATCTCACCTCAAGCCCTTGTACAACAATGATAAAATCCCCAGACGTTCAGTTTAGACAGAGATATAACCAACAGTGAGGATCAGTTTTATAAAGATCTAATCATACTGGGCAAATTTGCCCCCTCTTAAATTTTACAAAATTAATGGATTTAGAGAATGCAGAAGACTTAATATAATTAATTTGATAAATCAACTGATAAAATCATGCTTGACAAATTAAAGTAAACAAGGCTTGGAGATTGCAATATGGAGTGAACACTAGCTGAAAGACCATGGCAAAAAAAAAAATAAAAAATGATAAAAGGCAACCCACTTAAGCCTCGTCTACACTGGGAACTTACTTTGCTATAGTTACGTTTCTCAGGGGTGTGAAAAAATCCACATCCAGGAGAGACATAGCTATATTGACCTATCCCTGGTGTTGACAGCACTAGGTCAGTGGAAGAATCCTTCTGTGAGCCTAGCTACTACACTTCAGGGAGGTGGTTTAGGTCCACTAATGGGAGAAGCCCTCCTGTTGATGTAGCTAGTGTCTACACTTCATAGAATCATAGAAGATTAGGGTTGGAAGAGACCTCAGGAGGTCATCTAGTCCAACCCCCTGCTCAAAGCAGGACCAACCCCAACTAAATCATCCCAGCCAGGGCTTTGTCAAGTCTGACCTTAAAAACCTCAGAGAAAGGAGATTCCACCACCTCCCTAAGTAACACATTCCAGTGCTTCACTACCCTCCTAGTGAAAAAGTTTTTCCTAATATCCAACCTAAACCTCCCCCATTGCAACTTGAGACCATTACTCCTTGTTCTGTCATCTGCTACCACTGAGAACAGTCTAGATCTATCCTCTTTCAGGTAGTTGAAAGCAGCTATCAAATCCCCCCTCATTCTTCTCTTCTGCAGACTAAACAATCCCAGTTCCCTTAGCTTCTCCTCATAAGTCATGTGTTCCAGTCCCCTAATCATTTTTGTTGCCCTCCACTGGACACTTTCCAGTTTTTCCACATCCTTCTTGTAGTGTAGGGCCCAAAACTGGACACAGTACTCCAGATGAGGCCTCACCAATGTCAAATAGAGGGGAACAATCACGTCCCTCGATCTGTTGGCAATGCCCCTATTTATACAGCCGAATATGCCGTTACCTTTCTTGGCAACAAGGGCAAACTGTTGACTCATATCCAGCTTCTTGTCCACTGTAACCCCTAGGTCCTTTTCTGCAGAACTGTTGCCTAGCCATTCGGTCCCTAGTCTGTAGCGGTGCATGGGATTCTTCTGTCCTAAGTGCAGGACTCTGCACTTGTCCTTGTTGAATCTCATCCAATTTCTTTTGGCCCAATCCTCTAATTTGTCTAGGTCCCTCTGTATCCTATCCCTACCCTCCAGCGGATCTACCACTCCTCCCAGTTTAGTGTCATCTGCAAACTTGCTGAGGGTGCAGTCCACACCATCCTCCAGATCATTAATGAAGATACTGAACAAAACCGGCCCCAGGATCGACCCTTGGGGAACTCCACTTGATAGCAGCTGCCAACTAGACATGTAGCCGTTGATCACTACCTGTTGATCTCGATGATCTAGCCAGTTTTCTATCCACCTTATAGTCCATTCATCCAGCCCATACTACTTTGACTTGGTGGCAAGAATACTGTGGGAGACCATATCAAAAGCTTTGCTAAAGGTCAAGGAATAACACGTCTACTGCTTTCCCGTCATCCACAGAGCTATTATCTCATCATAGAAGGCAATAAGATTAGTCAGGCATGACTTGCCCTTGGTGAATCCATGCTGATTGTTCCTGATCACCTTCCTCTATATATGCTACAGTGCATTTAAGTGTAGACACACCCTTAGTTGTTGGGAGAGGTCAACTCAGCTGCAGATTTCCTAGTTGCATGATTTACTTCAGCACCAGACTGAGGTAAGGAGTTTTAATGAACGTTAGCAATGAGATTAGAGCAGCATTCTTGGCTTCACTGTTGATAAATTAGATAAGGGAGGGACTCAGTAATGAGTCCCCTTGTCCATGCTTCCACAGGGAATAGGTAAGTTGCCTACTTCTGTTCCTACTTATGTGCAGTTGAGGGACAGCTTGCCATCCCCTGAATAGCCCTGACCATCTCTGAGGACAAATAGGAGGGAAAGGAGTTTTCAAACAGCATTTCTTCCTTCATATGATACCGAAGAGTAATGAGGAGAACCATGGTCTGTTGTGAGACTGTGGAAGGGAGTGAGGATTTCATGAAGCATTATGGGGAATGTCCCAGGCCAGTATTGTGCCAATCCATATCTTCACCAAGGTTTGGTCAGCCAGAGCTAGTTTTAGATGTTTCTGAAAATCCTTGCCTGGTTTTAGTTTTCTGTGTAAACTTTCTACACAGTCCTGAGAAATGCAGATTTTTTTTAACATCTTCCCATTACAGATAGAGAAACGAGAGGGAGGATGGTGCTGTGTTATACTGATCATGGGAAGAGGCCTCATGTAGTGTGTATTTGCTGAAGTCTTTCTCTTAGGGATATTACATTTCTCCCTCAGATTATACTCTTGCATGGGTTAATTAAATATGGAATATAAAAACAAATTTTACCAGATGCTATATTCTTTTTATCCTTGTGTAGGTTGAGTACAAACCTGGTAGTAAGCTTGTAATTGCTGACTATTTATGTAGATATAATCTATAATTCTTTATAATGGCATACTAACTGGACTAAATATGTGTTTTGATTAAGAAATCTCCTTAACTGCTGGTGTTCTTCAAGTGCTATCCAAAATACCTAAAGGATAAGTTTACTTGAGGATAGGAAGAAAGTTAATTCTGATTGCAAACCACATGCTTAGAAAAGTCTAAACGTTATTAGCACTCTTGCCAGCTGGGGAGAGAAGCTTTCAGAGTTACTGAATTTCATTATCTTAAGAAATAACTTGCTCAGCTAAAAAGTATTCCCAGTGCTGATGATTGCAGAGGGAAATAAATGAATAGATCAGAAATCCTCCACCATGAGGACTGCAAAATCATATCAGATTTTCTGCATTAAAAATATCCTGGGAAGAAACTCATTTCTGTATGTTTTTATTTCCTATATCCCAGTTATTTCTGAAAGGGATGTAAACAGATCAGATGGTAGCTTTGAACACCCATTTTAAGTATAAATGACTGCACAAGGTGCAAATTAATACAGAATCTAATCCAGTATTCTAGTGATATGTTTTGGATTTGAAAGGTTCTTATGCATCAAAGATGTTGCAAGCAAGAGCTCAACTTGGAGGGCTAATGAGGATGCTCATTTTAATAGTTATATTTATAAACATGTGAAATAAATACCTTGTTTATTATTGCTGCAAAAAGCTCCAGGGTTCACTTCTTTATCCTAGGTATTTTCATGCTTATCACAAGTTTGTTGAATGGGAGTGAATGTGAACTGGGGAAACAGGTAGAGTTGGCCAGAAAATGGAAATCTCTTCCAGTGAGAAATTTAACATTTTTTAGCAGTGTTAAAATAAAAGCTTAAAAAAAACAAAGGAAATATATGGAAAGCCATCTCTGAACAGAGGAATAGGCCCACAGAAGACATTAATAACAGTCTGATATAACACAAGATTCATGTGTACTTGCTTATAGTCTTATAGCCCCAGCAGTACTACAATTGGCATAGCTGGAAGGAGTAATAAACAAAATGAAGAGAGACACACAAATGCCAAAGACTACTATAGAGAAAGGTGTGTGAAGTAATATATTTTATTCAACCAACTTTGGTTTGTGAGAGAGACAAGCTTACAAAGAGCTCTTCTTCAACAACACTGCAAAAGACTAATATGACCAACAAGCTAAAGACCTCCTAGAACTACTACTGGCAAAGCCTGCCTGGTGAGCTGCTGAACTATCAGGGAATCAGGTAGAATTGATTCAGAAATTCTGCTGCGGTGCCTGATAGGAATTTGTAGTTTGGTTATCTCATGCCCCCATTCTCTTCTATGGGCCAGGTTCCGCAGCCATACTACATCTCCCATGAAGTGTCATGGCAGCTTATCAAAAGGGGAGACTGTGGTGCACCATGGGAGGTGGAATGCATCCTGTAGGGGAGCATGGGGCACATGAGGCACCCTGGCAGAATTTGAGTCAAAATTTAGGTTTTCATCTGAATGTTATCAACCATTTTTTAAAATGGTTTTTGATTTGTCAAATTGTTGAAATTTGCCATGGGGAAATATTTTTCCCAACCAGCTCTACCACTAAGCCATTCCCTCCTAAGGAAATTTCCTCACTAATCTGTTAGAGATCTGTGTGGTCTAAGATGCCATATGGTACATATTTCTGGATATATTAGTTTCTATATTAGCCTGTATCACAGAGAGTACTGAAAAAAAGTCGGTAATACTGCAATCTCAAAAAGCACAGGGTTATACATGAGTGTTACTTTAAGATGATTAAAGGCCTTCTGACACTCTTCGGTCCACTGAACAGCATTTGGCTGTTTCTTTTTGGTTAGGTCTGTCAGTGGAGCGGCAATTTGGCTGTATTGCGGTACAATTGCCTGTAATATCCAGCCAAGCCTAAGAAGGATTGGACCTGTTTCTTTGACTTTGGGACAATCTCAAAAAGACTAAGTTACCTATAACAGATCAACCAAAATGATACCCAAATGTATGCTGTGAAATAAGGCTGAACGTTAGACTCAGTACTATTCACTAAAAAAGGTATTTAAAAGAACCCTGGGTATATGGCTTAATATTTTGGAAGAAATTTATAAATTCAAAAACACACATCAGAAAATAAGAAAAGAATCTGAACAAACATCGTGTGTAAAATATACGTGGGCCAGGTCAGGAAGATCTATTTCACGGAAAGTAAAATATTTTACTGAGAAGCATTAATAAAAATAAACACTCAAGGGCCAAAACCTCAGCTGATATAAACTGGCATAGCTCCATTGTCCACAGAATTATGCTGACTTAACACTAGCTGAGGATCTGACCCCAAATGTTTACAAGACAGAATTACTGTAGATGTTTTTTTTTGAATGAGGAGAAGAAAAAGTTCTGAGAAACGCAAGAAGAAAAGTCAAAGAACATAGTCCATTTATCTTAATTTTTCTTTGAAGAAACAGACAAAATTTAAATAGGAGAAAATGAAGTGACAGTCAGATCCATATCCAAATCTACACTTCTGTTTTTGACCTCTGATCATTTGAAATGGCTTGTGTTCTTTCTGGTACCAGTTACAATATATTATGGACTAGAGGAAAGTTTAAGATTCTACATCATTGAAGATTTGAAATAACTAATGTTTGCTAACATCTTTAATAAACTCAAGGCTATTGTCTTAATAGAAATGCATCTCCAAGTATTCTTCAAAATCTTTCTTGAAGAAAGTCAAAGAAGATTAATCAAATTATCTCTGTAAAATCCCAGAGAAAGAGGTCACATTTAAAAAAGTTTCCTTTGCATTCCTTTCAATCTTAGTTTGGGTGGAGACAGGCTAAAAGAAAAAGAGAGAGTGTAGACAGGGGAATAAGTGGCCAGCTTTTAAAACAGTGCATATTTCCTTAAAGTAAACACAAATTGTACCTGATGATGCAAGGAAAAATTATTCTTAAACAGTATAGGAATTGTTGATGAAGTACTGCCATCTTTTGGTTATACAAATAAAGAATATGGGGAAAGGATATAACTGTCTTAGAAGTATCCAGGCTGAAATATGAAAGTGTTTTCTTGTGTCTCCATATTGACCTACTTTGCTTTTTTGGATAATGTTTTTTAGCTAAAATTGTCCATTAATAGGCTTCTTTGTTACATTTTAATACCACACTCCTATTAGTGAAACAGACACAACAAAATGGTTGCAAAGCTGATGTAGGCCTTGTTGACTTTGAGAACAAGCTAGTTTAAGTTAGACTGTCTGTAGTTTCTAGTTTCTGTACCTAGCCTTACAAATTAGTGCTAAGTGACTAGTGATTGAAGTGCTATTACTTTTTGAATGCATTTTTCAAGCATCGTTTAGTAAATGATTTTGCAGATGACATTTATTGCAGAAGTGTTATCTGGCAATCAATTGCATGTCTTAAATCAACATGGTATTGGGTAAATAAAAACATACTTCCCATTTCTGAGTTGATTTATAAATCTAACTGTAGTAGTGTGAGATTGTGTTTATATGTCAATATTTAGAAGTCACTTATATTCACTTAAACCTGCTAATTTATTTGTACAATTTTCCATTCATGTTTACAAGAGGCAGGTAATCCCTCACTCTTTTGCAGCTGTGTTAATTGCAAAATTTTCAGTCCTGTTGCAGAGGTTGAGATTGAGGCCCATTTGAAAATGTTGCTCAAAAAGGACTTTTTCCCCCACAATTTTGTCTCAGTTTAATTCATTCACTTTTAGGAAAATGAGAGAGGGATTTATTTTTAGGCTCCCTCCTGTGGTCACATGCTCAGGTGCAGTATCATTGCCTTGTGCCACATTGTTGATAGAATCTGGCCCTAAATATTTTGTATCTGGACCTTGGAGAATTGCAGTGCAACTGAGATCCTCCAGTGCTGTGTAGCCATTGTAGGTGTGTATATCCCACTTCTGCATTCCAAGCTGTCAGTATAGGGGGCATTATTGGATGAAATGGGGTATGGCCTAAATTCCCCTATCCTGTGCCAGTCCCCAGCTGGGATTTCACCTGTGCAGGTCAAAAACAGCCTAGGGTATATTAATGATATTATTCTAGCTTACAAAGGCAGAGGGTAGAGTGTTAGGGTTTATATTTATGTGTTTGGGGGAAGATAGAGTTGTAATGGCAGTGCTTAGTCTCCAGGTGGGAAAGGGGATAGATTCTCTGAGGCTCTCTGTTCCTTATCACAGATTTAGCAGATTGGTCTGGAAATACCAGCCTAGCCCTAGTGGCAGGGATGCCAGGGATGTTGTTTAATGGGAGAGTGATCTTGATTTAAACCCGGAATTGAGAGAGTTTTAGTTTGGGTAAGGCTAGTTTCACTTTCGACTGTAAATATTTTGAAAACCTATAGTCTCAAGCAAGGCTATTGAGTCTTGATTATCTATGTCTGCATGTGTGTTTATTTTCTGGTAAGTGCAGCAACATGGGGAGAAATTTTGAATTAGTTATGGTGATTTGTACTAAAAATGACTTAAAGGTAGGTCACTACTCCAAAGAAAGTCTTGAATTCTGTTACCAATTATACTTGTGTAAATTCAGAATAACTTCACTGAAGCCAGATATATACTAGAGGGAGCAGAATTTGGGCGCAGAAATTGTTATTTTGACATTCAAGGACAGCTAGATTAATTTTGCAATCTATTAATAAAAAAAAGTTGTTTCCTTTCGAAGTTGATTAACAGGTTTCAAAGAAAGTTATGGAAATTCATAGGGAGATAACCACAAAAAGCTGTTGGAGCCCCCAAAAAACCTCCCTATGTATTTCCATAACCGTATCTAAAATATCTTCTGTATCAAAGATTCCCAGACTACAAAGGACATCACAAGACATGAGATACTTGTTACTTTACTCCACAAAATTAAGAACTTTCTTTGAAACCATGTCAGTCAACTTAGAAAGAAAACACATTTTTTATGAATAGATTTTAAGGCCAGAAGGGACCATTATGGTCATTTCATCTGAGCTCCTGCATAACATAGGCAAAAGAATTTCACCCAATAATTCCTGCATCAAGCCCATCACTTCTGTTTGTGCAAGAGCATATCTTCTAGAAAGCCATCCTTTCATGACTTAAAGAGGTCACTGCTGGAGAATCCATGGCTTCCCTAAATAACTTAGCAGTTAATTAAGGGATTCCTTTATTGCCACAAGCTGGCAACCCGAATCAGCTCACAGTGCTGTGAGAGGAGCAGCCTGGGCTACAGCCTCCATCCCCTCACAGGAAAGTGGGGAGTTCAGGAAAGGGTGAGGAGTGGGCAGAGCTTTGGCTCAGCCCCTTCAATGTGTTCACTAGTGTAGCTAAGCTGGTTTGCAAAGGAAATACCCTTCACAGGGTATATACTTGGCACAGCCTGCTTCCTGCTCAGATCAGGGAAACCCCAGAAGGTGCCCATAAGCATGACCATACGCTTTCCAGTCTACTCCAGGGGCAACACAAGAACATGAGACTCCTTGCTTGAGGCTCATGGGAAAGCCATGAGTGAGCCCTATATAAATATCTGTGATACAGACAATTTTCCCCAAGAATCAATTTGCTATGAATGATTGTGAGGATGCAATGTGCTGTAAATGCTCCTCTAAGAGCTGTAAAGAGATACACATATCCAGGGAAATTACAAATGAGTAGTTTAATGAGAAAAAATTGAAAGTGGTAACTCCTGCACACTTTCAGTAGTCATATATTCTCCTTTCAACATGTACACATAATTCCCACTAATATTAATGGAAATAATGCATGTACATTTAGAAGAAAAATACCCTTAAGCATCTGTCACTTTCCCAGCCTCAGTCAGCTCCTGCAGGATAGAGATATCACCAGGATATTAATAAATCCTCTCTTACATGCATATCTCACTTTATAATTGTGATCACTTACAATTAGACATCCTGGGCCTTTTTTTCCCACTGAGGCCTCAATCTGGCTACCACTTCTGCCTACACACACCTGCATGCACATTTTCTCAGCACTAACATCTGCACATAGTGTGACAAAGTTCCTCCTCTACCTTGGTGGGTCCTGCGTTTATTGCCTCAGAGATTCACAGCAGCCCTCAGTTTGGCCACTTTCATGGCTCAAATCTGCCATTCACTCAGATAACCTCATCACTGGCCAGCATGGGGAAAAAAAAGTAAGAACAATCCTCACAGTTTCTGCTGATCCACCATGTAGGTCAGGGACCAGCTCAGAGACTTTCACCTCTGGTGGAAGCTCCTGTGTTGGGTCAGGAGTTGGAAGGTTTGGGGGGAACCTGGGCCCACCTTCTACTCTGGGTTTTAGCTCAGGGCCCTGTGGACTGCAGCTGTCTAGAGTGCCTCCTGGAACAGCTGCACGACACCTACAATCCTCTGGGCTACTTCCCCTTGGCCTCCTCCCAACACCTTCTTTGTCCTCACCACAAGAACTTCCTCCTGATGTCTGTTAATGCTTGTACTCCTCAGTCCTCCAGCAGCAAGTCCTCTCGCTCCCAGCTCCTTACGTGCACACCTAACTAACTGGAATGACAGCCTTTTTAAACCAGGTGTCCTGATTAGCCTTAATTAATTCTAGCAGCTTCCCAATTGGCTACAGGTGTCCTAATTAGCTGGCCTGCCTTAATTAGCTCTAGAAAGTTCCTGAGCATTCTGGAATAGTCCCTGGGAAAAGGGACCTGCTTAACCTGGAATTAATGTACCTACCCACCGCCTCTCAGCTCTTCTAATCAATCCAGCTTTATTGTAGAAAGAGGAGTTTTATACAAAGAAACTCTTTCTGGTGGACACCAGGAAAAGTAACATCCTCAGAGACAGTTCCAACTAAGTACCAGGTCAAGCTCTTGAGCTTAGCCCATGATCATCCTAGTGACCGTGCTGGTGTGAACAGGACCAAAGACCGTTTGGGGAGGTCATTCCACTGGGAGGTAATGGGCAAAGAATGTTTCTAACTATATCCGGTCTTGTAAGGTATGCCAAAGAGTGGGAAAATGCCAAGACCAGGTCAAAGCCCCTCTCCAGCCACTCCCCATCATTGAAGTTCCATTTCAGCGAGTAACTGTGGATATTCTGGGTCCTTTTCCAAAAAAGGCACCCAGAGGAAAGCAGTACAAACTGACTTTCATGGATTTTGCCACCCAGTGGCCAGAAGCAGTAGCTCTAAGCAACACCAGGGCTAAAAGTGTGTGCCAGGCACTAGCAGACATTTTTGCCAGGGTAGGTTGGCCCTCCGACATCCTCACATATGCAGGAACTAATTTCCTGGCAGGAACTATGAAAGCCTTTGGGAAGCTCATGGGGTGAATCACTCGGTTGCCACCCCTTACCATCATTAAACAAATGGGCTGATGGAGAAATTTAATGGAACTTTGGGGGCCATGATACATACATTTGTAAATGAGCACTCCAATGACTGGGACCTAGTGTTGCAGCAGTTGCTCTTTGCCAACAGAGCTGTACCACATCCCAGTTTAGAGTTTTCACCATTTGAACTTGTATATGGCCGCAAAGTTAAGGGGCCATTAGAGTTGGTGAAGCAGCATTGGGAGGGGTTTACACCTTCTCCAGGGACTAACATTCTGGACTTTGTAACCAACCTACAAAACACCCTCCAAACCTCTTTAGCCTTTCTAAAGAAAACCTACAGGATGCTAAAAAGAGCAAAAAGCCTGGTATGATAAACATGCCAGAGAGCGTTCCTTCAAAGTAGGGGACCAGATCATGGTCTTAAAGGCGCTCCAGGCCCATAAAATGGAAGCATCGTGGGAAGGGCCATTCACGGTCCAAGAGTGCCTGGGAGCTGTTAATTATCTCATAGCATTCCCCATCTCAAACCAAAAGCCTAAGGTGTACCATATCTAAGGTGTACCAAAGCCCTTTTATTCCAGAGAATTAAAGGTTTGTCAGTTTACAGCCCAGGGAGGAGATGACGCTGAGTGGCCTGAAGGTGTCTACTATGAAGGGAAAACTGCTGGTGGAGTAGAAGAGATAAATATCTCCATGACCCTTGGGCGTATGCAGTGACAGCAGATCGAGGAGCTGTGCACTAGCTACGCACCAACGTTCTCAACCACCCCAGGACTGACTGAACGGGCATACCACTCCATTGACATAGGTAATGCTCACCCAGTTAAAGTCCAACCTTACAGGGTGTCTCCTCGAGCTAAAACTGTTATAGAATGGGAGATCCAGGATATGCTACTGATGGGTGTAATCCGCCCCTCTGGCAGTGCTTGGGCATCTCCAGTGATTCTAGTTCCCAAACCAGATGGGGAGATACATTTTTCCATGGACTACTGTAAGCTAAATGCTGTGACTCGCCCAGACAACTATCCAATGCCATGCACAGATGAACTATTGGAGAAACTGCGATGGGCACAGTTCATCTCTACCTTGGACTTAACCAAGGGGTATTGGCAGCTACCGCTAGATGAATCTGCCAAGGAAAGGTCAGACTTCACCACACATGTCGGGCTGTATGAATTTAATACTCCCTTTCGGGCTGCGGAATGCACCCACCACCTTCCAAAGACTTGTAGATGGTCTCCTAATGGGATTAGGACAATATGCAGTCACCTACCTTGACGATGTGGTCATATTTTCAGATTCCTGGGCAGAACTCCTGGAACATCTACAAAAAGTCTTTGAGCACATAAGGGAGGCAGGACTAACTGTTAAGGCTAAGAAGTGTCAAATAGGCCTAAACAGAGTGACCCACCTTGGACACCAGGTGGGTCAAGGAACTATCAACCGCCTACAGGCCAAAGTGGATGCTATCCAAAAGTGGCCTGTCCCAAACCAGAGTGCAGACAATGGCGTAACATTATATTTCACTGACTGACCAGTTGTTTTCCCTCTCAGACAGTTTTTTGCTGAGAAACACTACAGGGTGGAATTCTTTATCCGGTCCTTCCTGCACTAAAACTGCTCCCACACCACGCTCGGACTCATCTGTGGTTACTAGGAACGGTTTGTCAAAGTCTGGGGCCCTTAGTACAGGGTCAGACATGAGCATCACTTTAAGTTGGTTAAAGGCCTTCTGAAACTCTTTGGTCCACTGCATGGCATTTGACTGTTTCTTTTTGGTTAGGTCTGCCAGTGGGGTGGCGATTTGGCTGTATTGCAGTACAAATTGTCTGTAATAACCGGCCAAGCCTAAGAAGGATTGAACCTGTTTCTTTGACTTTGGAACAGGCCACTTTTGGATAGCATCCACTTTTGCCTGTAGGGGGTTGATAGTTCCTTGGCCCACCTGGTGTCCAAGGTAAGTCACTCTGTTTAGGCCTATTTGACACTTCTTAGCCTTAACAGTTAGTCCTACCTCCCTTATGCGCTCAAAGACTTTTTGTAGATGTTCCAGGTGTTCTGCCCAGGAATCCGAAAATACAGCCACATCGTCAAGATAGGTGACTGCATATTCTCCTAATCCCGCTAGGAGACCATCTACAAGTCTTTGGAAGGTGGCGGGTGCATTCCACAGCCCGAAAGGGAGTACATTAAATTCATACAGCCCGACATGTGTGGTGAATTCCTTTCCTTGGTGGATTCATCTAGTGGTACCTGCCAGTATACCTTGGTTAAGTCCAAGGTAGAGATGAACTGGGCCCATCCCAGTTTCTCTAATAGTTCATCTGTGCATGGCATTGAATAGTTGTCTGGGCGAGTCACAGCATTTAGCTTATGGTAGTCCACGCAAAAATGTATCTCCCCATCTGGTTTGGAAACTAGAACCACTGGAGATGCCCTTGCACTGCCAGAGGGGCAGATTACACCCATCTGTAACATATCCTGTATCTCCCGTTCTATAGCAGTTTTAGCTTGAGGAGACACCCGGTAAGGTTGGACTTTAATTGGGTGAGCATTACCTGTGACAATGGAGTGGTATGCCTGTTCACTCACTCCTGGGGTGGCTGAGAACGTCGGTGCATAGCTAGTGCACAGCTCCTCAACCTGCTGTCGCTGCATATGCCCGAGGTTCACTCTTCCACACCACCAACAGTTTGCCTTTCGTAGTAGACACCTTCATGTCACTCAGCGTCATCTCTTCCCTGGGCTGTAAACTGACAAACCTTTAATTCTCTAAAAAGAAAAGTAGTACACGTGGCACCTTAGAGACTAACAAATTTATTAGAGCATAAGCTTTCGTGAGCTACAGCTCACTTCGTCGGATGCATTTGGTGGAAAAAAACCACCAAATGCATCCGATGAAGTGAGCTGTAGCTCACGAAAGCTTATGCTCTAATAAATTTGTTAGTCTCTAAGGTGCCACAAGTACTCCTTTTCTTTTTGCGAATACAGAATAACACGGCTGCTACTCTGAAACCTTTAATTCTCTGGAATAAAAGGGCTTTAGAAAATTAATATGGTACACCTTAGGCTTTTGGTTTGAGATGGGGAATGCTATGAGGTAATTAACAGCTCCCAGGCGCTCCTGGACCATGAATGGCCCTTCCCATGATGCTTCCATTTTATGGGCCTGAAGCGCCTTTAAGACCATAACCTGGTCTCCTACTTTGAAGGAACGCTCTCTGGCATGTTTATCATACCAGGCTTTTTGCTCTTTTGAGCATCCTGTAGGTTTTCTTTAGGAAGGGCTACAGAGGTTCGGAGGGCGTTTTGTAGGTTGGTTACAAAGTCCAGAATGTTAGTTCCTGGAGAAGGTGTAAATCCCTCCCATTGCTGCTTCACCAACTCTAATGCCCCTTAATCTCATGGCCATATACAAGTTCAAATGGTGAGAACCATAAACTGGGATGTGGTACAGCTCTGTAGGCAAACAGCAACTGCTGCAACACTAGGTCCCAGTCATTGGTGTGCTCATTTACAAATTTATGTATCACGGCCCCCAAAGTTCCATTAAACTTCTCCACCAGGCCATTTGTTTGATGGTCGTAAGGAGTGGCAACCAAGTGACTTGCCCCATGAGCTTCCCAAAGGTTTTCCATAGTTCCTGCCAGGAAATTAGTTCCTGCATCTGTGAGGATGTCGGAAGGCCAACCTACCCTGGCAAAAATGTCTGCTAATGCCTGGCACACACTTTTAGCTCTGGTGGTGCTTAGAGCTACTGCTTCTGGCCACTGGGTGCCAAAATCCATGAAAGTCAGTACGTACTGATTTCCTCTGGGTGTCCTTTTTGGAAAATGACCAAAAATATCCTCAGCTACTCGGTGAAATGGAACTGCAATGATTGGGAGTGGCTGGAGAGGGGCTTTGACGTGGTCTTGGCGTTTTCCCGCTCTTTGGCATACCTCACAAGACCGGACATAGGTAGAAACATCCTTGCCCATTCCCTCCCAGTGGAATGATCTCCCCAACCAGTCTTTGGTCCTGTTCACCCCAGGATGGCCGCTAGGATGATCGTGGGCTAAGTTCAAGAGCTTGACCCAGTACTTAGTTGGAACTACGAACTGTCTCTGAGGACGCCAGTCTTCCTGGTGTCCACCAGAAAGAGTTTCCTTGTATGAGAGTCCTCTTTCTACAACAAACCTGGATCGATTAGAAGAGCTGAGAGGTGGTGGTTTGCTCCGGGCTGCTGTCGAAGCTCTCTGGACGCTTTCATCTACTTCCTGTTCAGCCTGGAACTGTTCCCTTGATGCTGGAGCCATCAGTTTCTCATTGGATTGTGGACATATGCTTGGTCCCTCTGGAAGCGATGTAGGGGATGGGGCTGTTTCCGTTGCCTGTGAACTGCTCTTCGCTGGTGCACTATGTTGGGGTTCAGGCTCCGGCTGAGCCTCTCATGTAGGGTTATCGGCTGTTGCTGGTCAGGTTCGATGAGGCCCTCTGGGGTTGGGGTTGCAAGTACTGGATTCAGTGCTGGCCCTGGGTCTGGTGTGGGTTGTTCCGCTGGTTCCGGTCCTGGGACTGGCTCTGTCTGGGTCTCTGGGACTGGATCCACTACTGCTGTTGCAGACATTGGCCTTGGGTCCGGGTCCATTACCTCTGACTGGGTCCTGGTAGAAGTTTCCAGAACAGCGCTAGGCATGACGTCTGGTTTAGTCTGGCTGCGGGTGACCATTCCCATCCTCTTGGCTGACTTCACATGATTGGCCAAGTCTTCCTCCAACAGCATGGGGATGGGATAATCATCTTAGACTGCAAAAGTCCATGTTCCTGACCAGCTCTTATACTGGAAAGGCAAGGTGGCTGTAGGCGAATTGAAAGAGTTTGACTTGAAGGGTTGAATCATCACTTGGATCTCTGGGTTGATTAAATTGGGGTCCACGAAGGAAGCATGGATAGCCGACATCTGTGCTCCAGTGTCCCTCCATGCAGTGACCTTCTTCCCGCCCACACTCACAGTTTCCCTCTGCTCCAAGGGTATCTGGGAGGTGTATGGGCCTAAGGACATCTGGGGTGATTCAGGTGCAATGAACTGTAATCTGTCGGGGTTCTTGGGGCAGTTGGCCTTTACATACCCCGGCTCGTTACATTTAAAACATTGTCTAGCTGACGGGTCACTGGGGCGAGGTGGGTTGCAGGAGAACCGTGTGGCGGGACGATAAGGTGGCTGGAGGGTTCCTTGGGGGGTAGGTGGGGCTTTGGGTGGCCCCCAGTAGTAGGGTGTGGTCTGAGGTGTCCCTTCTGGCATCTGCTCCAACTGCCATCAGTTTTTTTCCTCTCTGCCACCTCCACCCATTTGGCTCCAATCTCCCCCACCTCGATTACAGTTTTGGGCTTCCCATCTAGGATGTATCTTTCTATTTCCTCAGGAACACCCTCTAAGAATTGCTCCATTTGCATTAGGAAGTGCATATCTTCTGGAGATTTAACACTTGCTCCTGATATCCAGGCATCCCAATGTTTCACAATGTGGTAGGCATGTCGGGTAAATGACACATATGGTTTCCACCTTAGGGTTCTGAACCGCCGACAGGAATGCTCGGGGGTTAGCCCATTCTGACTCTCGCCTTGGCTTTAAATAGTTCATACTAGTTCATGCGTTCCCTAGGCATTTCAGCCGCCACCTCAGCTAAGGGTCCACTGAGCTGTGGCCTCAGCTCTACCATGTATTGGTCTGTAGAGATGCTGTACCCAAGGCAGGCCCTTTTGAAGTTTTCTAAGAAGTCCTCAGTATCATCGCCTGCCTTGTAGGTGGGGAACTTTCTGGGATGGGAAGCGGTACCTGGAGAAGGATTGCTAGGGTTTGTTGGTATATTCTGCTGAGCCTTTGCCTTCTCCATCTCCGGTGCATGCTTCCTCTCTTTTTCCTTCTCCTCCAGTTCTTTGTCCTTGGCCTCTAGTTCATTGTCCCTTGCCTCCAGTTTTTTGTCCTTGGTCTCCATTGCTCTCCTGTTGGCAGCCACTTGGTGTTGTTCTGCCTCTTTCGCTGCCTCCCTGTCTTTGTTCTTTGCCTCCATTTTTCTCCTGTGGGCAGCTTCTCGAGCTTTTTCTGCTTCTTTTATTGCCTCCAGTTTGGCTAACTCCAATTTGTGTAGTGTCTTGGTTTCTGTCATCTTTACCTCTCTGTTTTTAACTAACTTTACACCCGAGGTTTAAAAATAAAACAAACAAAACTTGGCTTGTAAAATTTTTTGTGCTGTAATAGGATACCTATATTCTCTGATAATGATTGTCAGCCTACAGAAAAATCCAAAACAACAACAACAACAAAACCCTAACACCTTTGACTCCAGGCAAATAGGCAGAAAACCCCTCTAGTTGCTCTTAGGTAAAAAAAAAAAAAAACAAAAAAACCTTCAGGTCTGTGAAGACTGGTGAATTTCCCTGCAGGAGGTTAACTATCCTGCCTTTAGGTAGAGAAAACTCCACCTCACAGAAGACAATTCCCTTTTGTCTCTGCTCTGGCCCCAAAGCAGAGAAAAAAAAACAAACCTCTAACTGTTTTCAGTTTAACCTGCTTTCCAGCAGCCCAAAGGAAAAAAAAATATTTCCTTTTCAAATCTGTGCTTCTGGTTCAAAAAAATCTCAAAATGATTTCAAGTTGATCCCACCGCTCTGCCACCATGTCAAGGTTCCTTCCCCACTCTGAACTCTAGGGTACAGATATGGAGACCTGCATGAAAACCTCCTAAGCTTACTTCTACCAGCTTAGGTTAAAACTTCCCCAAGGTACAAACTATTTTATCTTTTGCCCTTGGACTTCCACTGCCACCACCAAACGTCTGGGTTTATTTTTGAGAAAGCGTTGTTTGAAAACATATTTCTCCCAAAAATTCTCACCATAACCTTGCACCCCTGCCTGGGGAAGGCTTGATAAAAATCCTCACCAATATGCATAGGTGACCACAAACCCAAACCCTTGGATCTTAAGAACAATGAAAAAAGCATTCAATTTCTTACAAGAAGAATTTCAATATAAGTAAAAGTAAAAAGAATCACCTCTGTAAAATTAGGATGGTAAATACCTTACAGGGTAATTAGATTCAAAACATAGAAAATCCTTCTAGGCAAAACCTTAAGTTACAAGAAAGACACAAAGTCAAGAATATTCATTCTATTCAGCACAGTCTAATTTCTCAGCCATTTAAAGAAATCATAATCTAACGCATATCTAGCTAAATTACTTACTAAGTTCTAAGACTCCATTCCTGTTCTGTTCCCGGCAAAAGCATCACACAGACAGACCCTTTGTTTCTCCCTCCCTCCAACTTTGAATGTATCTTGTCTCCTTATTGGTCATTGTGGTCAGGTGCCAGTGAGGTTATCCTAGCTTCTTAACCCTTTACAGGTGAAAGGATTTTTTCTCTGGCCAGGAGGGATTTTAAAAGTGTTTACCCTTCCCTTTATATTTATGACAGAAAACCATTCTGAATTTGATGTTGAATGTAGTCAAAAGTGAAAATAAAAGTGATCAGACAGAATCACCTGGTAGGTAGCTCTCAGTAATCCCCTATTTAGCCTCATATAAAACAGATGGAATATTTGTCTCTATTTGATATAAGAAAAAACATCTGTTTTATTCATTCTGCTTTTTTTTGTTTTCGTTTAAAACATATCAGTCTCTATTCTGAGGTTGTTCTGAGAAAGAGGGTGCCAAAATCCACACAAACAGACTAGGAACCAGATCTTCTATTGGTGTAAATTGGAGTGCTTCATTGACTGAAGTAGAGCTAGGCAAGTTTACACTATCTGAAAATCTGGTCTAATTCACTTTGTGTAGCCATACGTGTGTGAATTCAAAGTGGATGTAAAATGCTACCATCCTGACTTGGCATCTACTTGGCACAGGTGCAAAAGTGTGAAGGGGTAGGGAATAAAACCTTCTATTTGCAGATTTCTATTGGCTTCAACATCTATTTGCAAAACAGCAAAGAAACAATCAAATACCAATTGAATACAGTAGCCAGGACAAAAATGAATGATTGACTGCCATTCATAAGTCCTTGTGATATCTGCTACTCAGCTGCTAATAATGTGTCTTCTCGTCATTGTGGTGTAGTAACTCTGACTGTCTTATGTTCCAAGGAAATACTCATGCTAGAATGGTTTCAGCCCTTACAACTTTCTTCTTGAAATGGTGTGATTGTGATTATGTTGACCTTCTATCTGCCTATTTGCATAAATTATCTAATAACCATACAGATTCGCACTTAGGAACCTTCCTCCACATTGTTCTGAGAATTCCACAATACTAAGACATCTTAGATTTAATCTTTAATTATTGATGTTAATAAATGTATTTATGAGTAAAACAGAACCATGGATTTGTTGCGGGGAGCATAACATGATTAGCAAGATTTGGGGACTGAAATGAGTGACCTAAAATGTACTGTTGCTGATGTTAAGCACTTAAGAGGCCATTCTTTCTTAAGAATTGAAGCCACTGCTGTGTGTGAAGAACAAGAAAAAGAACTGCAGCTGGGGATTAGGATTGAACACCACTTGAGGGATAAGGTCCACAGAGCTTTCAGTCACTGAGACACTGGGCTGTATTCATCAATAAAGATCACCAGAAACATCTCAATGAAATGTTCCTTACTATGGCCCAATGTATATTTAATTATTTATTAAATAAGGGCAACAGCTCCAACAGGAGAAACTGACTGCTTAGTCTTATGAGGCCATTCACCAGGGATGTGAGGCACCAACGTTTAAGTCCCTGCTCCAAATAAGCCAGACCGAGGCTTAGAACCCTTGATTTCTTATAGACCATTTGAGTGGCTGCACCAGAAGGCTACAGGCTACTCTGGAGCACTATTCCCTCTAAGCTGAGCGCGTGTGCGTATGCACATAGATCCTAAACTCCACGCACATGGCGAAACACCGTGCACACAAAAAATGAAATACTACATCGGAGCCAGGCAGAAATATAATTTACAGGCGACTTTTGACATTGTTCGCACATCTATCAACACAGCCAGATTCTACTAGCTGGCCAGGGGAGAAGGGATAATGTATAAGCATTTTACTCGCTTGGGCACATTTGCCTCATGGTGCACAAATTTGAACACTGCTTCAAAAATTTGCACAGAAGACATTTTCTGTGCACACGGCCTTTCAAAAATTAGAGGGAACATTGCTCTGGAGTATGCTCCTTTTATTTATTTATTAAATGAAAAATTTCTAATGGTCTCAAATTCATTCTGAGGCAAAATGGAACTTCAATTTTTTCATGAAGTAGAATTTTGTTTTCTACTAAGCCATATTCACTACTCTCTTGCATTTTGTATAGCTATTTACATCTATGAAAAGCAGGTAGCATTTTACACTGAATCTGCACAGCTATAAATGACTGCACAATGTGCAAGGCAGTGAAAAGTCAGTCCAGGTGGGATTCAATAGAAACTAACCTGCAGGACATAAGAAATTTTAAGGACTGCATGTTATAAATAAACAAAAAAAAAAAGATGACATTGTAACTTTTGTTCTTTCTCAACTATATTTTGGATAGATTGAACTACACATCTCTATTAAAATAAGCAGCAAGTTTGAATCCATTACTAGTAATTACACTGAGTTAAATGATTAATTAAAATGGAAAAGTTGTACCATGACAGCTGAATTAACATTATGACATAAAAATGGTGGCACTGGAGACTATGTTATAGAAAGGCTTACTATTGTAGTAAAATAGGTAGTTAAATTAGGGTTTAATCCAAATGAAATGACAATAATTGAAATAAACTCACAATTCAGGGACTCTATAGAAAGCATCAAATATTAATCCTAAAAAAAGCACATAGAAGTTAGGCATGAAAGGTAATTGTTGTTACAATGAGAAGATAAAATCACTACTGCTGTAGATGCATAAAGACATTTTATGGTAAATTGGACATAAAGCTGTTTCTGAAAGTATAGAAGAACTAAATAACTGACAACACAAGAAATGAGAATCAACCTGTTACAAATTGTTGTGCAATTAGATTAGGAAATTGTCTGTACTATCTTGTTCTCCAGGTGATCTTTCATGTCCATTTGCTAGAATCTTACATCTGTTTAAACAAAAATTCATGAAAAAAAGATTGCATTGAGTGACTGTCACAGTTGTGACTTAAACCCCTTAAAGAAATAGATTATAGAGATAAGGTCACAAGTCAATACTGACATTTTATCCACTTAACCCTAGCTGTGCCTAAGTTTTGCAGCCTGCCTGATACATAGCACTTACTAGCAGCTGTCTGCAACAGCTTGGTACATTGGTATGAGTTAACTGTGGGCCAAATCCTGAAGTCCTTTTCAGTTCTTACTCAAGCAAAACTACCCATGGCTTCAGCTGGAATTTTGTCTCTGTAAGAATGGAAGGATTTGGCCCTATAAATACTCAAGGCTCTCAAAGCAGTTTCCAGATATTAAGGTTCAGAACATCCCTTATGAAGCCAGTTGGTATGATATTCTCTTTTACAGATGGGTAAATTGAGGCCCCTGAAGGGTGTGTGTAATGGGGTGTGTTCCCTGCATGGGCAGTGGAAGGATTAACTGAAGCCTGAGAGCAATTAGTGCTCCCAGTTGCACCTGGAGAGTGAGCGAGGCCCAATCTAGTATTAGGCCCAGCTGAGGAGGAACTGAGTGACTAATACAGGAAGAACTTCAGGGAAGTAGAAGATTAAGGGGGAGAGTAGTACTTGAGATTAGAGCTCCGGTAAAGGGTCAATAGAGACAGTTGGAAAGAACAGGATATGGGTGAGTCTTGACTAATGGCTCAAAAGCTAAGGAGGTAGCCCTGGCATCAATCTTCTGGGTAAGAGAAAGATGTAGAAAGAGATAAATAAGGATCCAGACCTCAAAGATGAAAGCTCTGGGAAGTGTTGCTTTGTACAAAGAGCAGTGAAGTGAACCCAGGAAGGACAGGGTAAAAAGGCCTAGAGAATGGTTGAGCTAGGAAGTTGTCCAGTGAGACAGAAAGGAATGTGACCATAGCTGCTGGTTATAGGGATCATGCATAGGAAAGCAGAGAGAAGGAGGTTGTGGGTTCCCCTGTTGGGAACTGAGGAAGTTGGTATGAAAAGCCCCTTAACTCAAGAAGTATTAAGACTATTGAGACAGCATTGGGCTGAAGACCTCGCACAAGGTTTTTAGTTTGGTTGGTGGGACTTTGTTACCCTGGAAAGTGAGGTGGAGACTGTAAGTGAACTGGCCAGAAAGCCATATCACAATAAAAAACAAAAAAAATAAACAGACCACTGCAGGGCTGGAACTGCTGTCAGAATGATGTGCTAGAGGAGGAGAGCTTGCTATACCATTCCCAGCCAGGAAGGGGAGTGCCAGCTGGTAAATTGCTCTTCTATAGTATGCTTGTATTGTGAATTGATAAAAGAGCTGGGAATATAATAATAGACCACTCTTAAAGAGTGCTTTTCATCAGTAGATCTCAAAGCACTTTACCAAGAAGGTAGGTCTGTATCATTATTCCCACTTTAAAGATAGGAAAACTCAGATATAGAAAGGAAGCAATTTGCTGAAGGTCATCTCGCAGGCCAGTGGCAGACCTGGGATCAGCACTGATGTTTCCTGATTCACAATCTAGTTCTCTACCCACCTGGGCAATACTGCCTTCCTAGGAGTATTGGTTCTCATTTTTTGTGCTCTAGCCATTATTTGATATTTTGTTCCTGTTAAGGATAGAAAGCAAAATGCTTCCGTCATGCAATCTCACTTATTACAATGTTAGACTTGTACCCATCTAACTCCATTGCTCATAATGCTGGTGTGGAAGTTTAGACATAAAATGGAATTTATTTGTTCTTCTGGAATAAACTCCAGATCATAATGATGGTTTTAAGGAAAACATGGAAATACACAAAAATACAAGCATCACCTCTGCTAGCACAGGGAGGTATAAAATAAATCTTCCTTCTCTATCTTGGCTTGTTACACCCAAGAGAGGTTTGAACTGAGTGATAGCAGGTAGCATTGACCCTGCTTGGCCTCCCTCAATTTTTATGCTGGAATGTCCACACTTGAAGCTGGGGTGTGTGATTTCAGCTGGAGGAGACCACCTGTGCTAGCTCTGATCAAGCTAATGTGCTAAAATTAGTGTAGCTTTTGCCTTGGGAGGGGCTACCCCCCCCAGAGTAGAAGTTTAGAGTCTTGGACAGGTATATACTAGGTGGGGTTAGCCCTGCTTGCACCACGATGGTTACACTCTATTTTTAGCACAATAGCTCAATCAGAGCTAGCATAGGTAGGTCTCTTTGAGCGGTGAATCACACTCCAAGCTTGAAGTGTAAAGATACCCTTAGACTCTCCAACCTTTTCCCCAGGAGCCCTAAGGTGTCTTTTATGGAGAAGGTTTCAGAGTGTTAGCCATGTTAGTCTTTATCAGCAAAAACGGGGAGTCCTTGTGGCACCTTAGAGACTAACAAATTTATTTGGGCATAAGTTTTCGTGGGCTAGAACCCACTTCATCGGATGATATGCTGAGTCAGCCATACACTAGCTATATCCCAGCAGCTCTTTCCCAATGCTAGCTGCTTGGGAGGCTTCCAGCAGATATGGTGGCTGCTTTCAACTATGCAGCCTCCACACTGGCAGATCAGCTGGGGTGCCCTGAATGTAGATTTATTTGAGAGGAAACTAGAGTGAAAATGGGCTGAATCTAGCCCAATGCCTCTGTTTAGCATACCATGATAAAAATAAATGGTTATTATGTGTGACAGATGTGGCAGTTTCCTGCCATATCCTGGACAAACCTTACTGAATTAAGTTTAAGTATCTTAAAGTTCATTGTATTAAAAATACAAATGTTTATATATTGTGGGATTTAGCGGTGAGATGTGACTAATGTAAAACCAGCGAACCTTCAATGGACACTTTTAAACAGTCTGCCAGACAAGAATGAACTTTTAGTTGAGTGGGTTTCCTAGGAAATATCTGGGATGTGGGGAATGAAAATTCCCGTTTCTGAACCCAATCTTTGGAAGATATGCCCTGAGGAGAAATCCATCATCTAGTTACCTGGTCCCAGGATCAAAGGCCCAAACTATAAAAAGGATTGATTCATAGATTTATGGGTGTGCTTGTTCTGAGATAAGGCTGTTATGAATTTGGAACCACAAGAAAACCCCTACCAGAGCCCTTGTGGGCAGCTCATTAGCATGTGTGTAGGTTTGTTCTTTTACTGTTCTAATTTTTTTTTTCCTGTAAGGATTTCATCTTTAGAATAAATGTGTTTGCTTAGAAAGAGCTGGCTTCCTCAGGCCGGCAATGTAAAGTGGTCTGGGCCCTTTAAATTACTGCTAGAGACCCACTGCTGGAGCCCCAGGGTATCGGCGGCAGCCGGGAGCCCCCAGGGCTCCGTTGGCAATTTAAAGGATCTAGGGCTCGGCTGCAGTAGCGGCTGGCCGGGAGCCCCAGACCCTTTAAATCACTCCCAGAGCCCTGGGCTGCCACTGCTACCCGGGGGTGGAGGGGCTGGAGTGGCAATTTAAAGGCCCTGGGACTCGGGCCACTGCAGGGAGTCCCGGGTCCTTTAAATTGCCACTGGAGTTCCATTGCCAGAGCCCTGGGGTAGTGGCAGCAGAGGGAGCCCTTGGGGCTCCGGCAACGATTTAAAGGGCCCGGGGCTCTGCTGCAGTAGTGATGGCTGGAGCCATGGGCCCTTTAAATCACTGTCAGAGCCCCGCTGCCGGAGCCCTGGGGTATTGGCAGTGGCCGGAAGCCCCGGAGCTGGGGTGGCGATTTAAAGGGCCTGGGGCTCCCAGCCGTCGCTACCACAACCGGAGCCCTGGGCCCTTTAAATCTTGATTTAAAGGGCCTGGGGATTTAACGGCCCTGCCTCCTTCTGGTTGAGGCCCCGCCCCCCTGCTCAGGACTCTGGTGTACCTGTAAGTCCTTTAATTTACTTTCACCCCGGAAAGATAGCTGTGGGGTAACTTATAACTGTGGGAAATTAGAAGTGTTCATAGCCCCTGAAGAAAAAGCGATGTGCAGATGCTAGCTGATTCCTCCCCACCCTCCATTTGTGGGACTTTGCCAAAAAATGGGACACTGGAAAAAAAATCCCCCCTCGCACTCCTCCCACCCCCCAATAAAAGGCTATTTTGGGGTTACTTTTATTTTTTCATTCAAAACCTTTGAAGCCCCACTCCACTTAATACCTTCTCCACTAGGTGTGGAGGCCTGAGCAGGCTGTAAAGTTGGTGGATGTACTCCCTGGGGAATACTCTGGGATAGGGTTGCTTTAACCCAGTGGTTCTTAACCTAGGGTAGATGTTCCCCTGGGGGTACACAGAGGTCTTCCAAGAGGTACATCAACTCTTCTACATATTTGCATCGTTTTATAAACAGAACTAGTGAAGTCGGTACAAACTAAAATTTCATACAATGACTTGTTTATACTACTCTATATACTGAAATGTAAGTACAGTATTTATATTCCAATTGATTTTGATAATTATCTGGGGAAAATGAGAAAGTAAGTAATTTTTCAGTAATAGTGTGCTGTGACACTTTTTTATTTTTTGTTTGATTTTTGTATGCAAGTAGTTTGTGAGGTAAAACTTAGGGGTATGCAAGACAAATCAGACTCCTGAAAGGGGTACAGCAGTCTGGAGAGGTTGAGAACCACTGCTCTATCCTCTCTACATCCCTTAACCAGCCAAGTATATCTAGAATAGTGTGTGCTCCACCAATGCCTATACCAAAGGATTCCAAGGTGGTCGAAATCTGCTGACTTTTCAGACACTGTGCATTGGCAGGACACACTGGCCTGCCCATGGCAAGCAATTGATTTTAACTTGCCAAAGTGCTCAGATACTGTTTAATGAATCCTTTCCATTTAGCCAACAAGGTGAAGCTTTCATGCATTAGATCAGTAATATCAAGGCACAATGTATAACTTTCACTGTAGAACCTTTTACAACATGTGCAACCACTGGGTGGTTAGGAGGATGGAGTCTCAATTCCTCCTGGCATCACAAATATTTTTAACTATCCTGAGGATGTCCCCCATGATGCAGTTGCAGGTCTGATGCAGTCTCACCTCTGTTTCTGCCATCTTTTTAATGTGGTTGAAAGACTGAATCAATTGCAAAGCAGCAGGAATGAGGGAACAATTAAATGTCCCTTTGTTTTGAGATAGCTGAAACAGTAGAAGCCACAGCGCAAATCAGACTAGGTTCCCAGGCAATGGATTGCAAATGCACATGTTGGGAATTGACTGGATTACAGGATTAGTTTTTTGCTCACACGCAATAGGAAAGCTAGGAGAACCCTGAAGAGACAGTGCTAATGTGGCCCTGGGATGAAGCCAAAAGACAGCTTCTTTTTGGGCAGAATGTTCATTGGAGGCAGGCTTGGATTTCTTAACAAGGAAACTGCATCCATGTCACTAGTTTCTACTCTATTAAAGGAAACAGACCTCTCTCTCTCTGTTGTAAATAAGTAGGATTACCCCAAAGAAGTACCAGACTCTCTCTTTTTTTTCCCCCTCATCCTAAAGGCATCAACCTGGAGAAGCCCCAAATATTGACTAACTGCTCAGGCTAAAAGAGGCAAAAGTAATCCAAACAACAGCACAGTTCTCAACGAGGAGTCTGGGGCCCCCTGCGGGACCACAAGCAGGTTTTTGGGGGACTGCCAAACAGGGCCAGTGTTAGACTTGCTGGAGTACTAGGTAGAAAGCCGAAGCCCCATGACATGGTGATGAAGCCTAAGGCCCCGCCACCTGGGGCTGAAGGTGAAGCCTGAACAACTTAGTTTCGCGGGGCTCCCTGTGGCATGTGGCCACATGCAATTGCCCCGCTTGCTACCCCCTCATGCCAGCCCTGGCTTTTATATGCAGAAAACTAGTTGTTGTGGCACAGGTGGACCATGGAGTTTTTATAGTGTGTTGCAGGGGCCTCAGAAAGAAAAAGGTAGGCAACCCCTGGTATAGCACAGTAAACAGTTTGCCAGTAAATTAACAAATTAGTTTTTAGTTACAAGTAGTCATAAGGATAACCTAAAAAAACTAAGCTATCCATTTGCTTTCATCTGATAGTGCTTTTTGCCTACAGGTTTGATTTCTAAGTCTGGCTATTTTTTTTCATTAGTTCTTTCACCCTTTTTAATGATTCTCCCTGCCTGATCTCCTCATTTGAAATAAGTTATTTTTTTGGAAATACCACTCCCCCCTCACTTCCCCCCCCCCCCCAAAAAAAAACCCCACCAAACAAACAAAAACATTGAAGAGAAATCTAGAAGACTGGGAATTTGGGAGAAATCAGGTACTAAAGCTAAGTTAGGTGGGGAGAGGACATCTTGCATTCCACAGCTACAATATTTTTCAGTCATGGATCAAGCAGGATTTGACTCTAAGTTTGTCAAGTATTAGCTCACCTTGGGTGGTGTGTGTGTTTTTACTGAGTTCTCTGAAAAACATTTTTATACGAAAAATGCTGAAATCCTGGCCAATACCAAGAAAATGAATGATCTTACATTTAGACAAAATACTGTTCTGTCAGTTGGAATTAATTCCTTGTGAAATAGAATGATGTAAGCAGTACACTAGTCTTCAGTAAGACACAAGTTTAAGACTAAAAGTGGAGAAAATAAAACCCTTGAAAAATCAGCATAAAATTGTTAAATAATCTCTTAAGTGAATTATGCAAGCAAGAATTAACTTAAGTCACTGATAAAGTGATAATTGTGTGAAGTGCTGGAAAAATATCAGACCTAACTTCATCTGATCATAGTGCTGTTTTTTGTCTATATCATAGTCATGTAAACTATGAATTGTGTTAACCAGTGAAGTGAACTCAGGAGCCAATTAGAATCTACAGCATAATAGAGGAGTTGATTGTGATTCTGACCTCCCCATGTAGAAGGATCAGTTAACTGTGGATGCAGTTGATGTAATTTAGGCTTCAAAAACTACCCGACTGTTTGTGCCATGGTGATGAGGACAATATAAATGCCTACCATATACAAGGTAGTTAAATCTGTAAGTGCCATCAATTGCACTCACAAAGAATGGTGACCATAAAATTGCACCTTATTGTTTTTGCCCACAAAATGCAGAAGTCCAGACTTTGAGGATGACTGAAAAATCAGGCCCAGGAAGTGAAAAACATTATTTTTATTTGAAACCAAAGAGAGGCACCCACTGAATTTTATAAATGCAGAATCAGACAAGAGAGTATAGAGTAAGGGCAAGATTCACATAGGTGCCTAATTATCTGTTCAGACACGTAAGTCCAACATTTAGATACCAGTGATATTTTCTAAACCCTGCTCAGCTGTTGTCTTATCGTGGAAGTTCCTAAAGTTCCTTAAGCAGCTCAGTTTCCATCTGACGCCACGTGCAAAGCCACTGAAGTTCTGATGCTGCCCCACAGCTAATGAACTGCTTGGTGTCGTAGGTCATGATTAAGCTTCAGTGCAGGAGTGGTGCTTGGGTGGGAGGGGAGGAGGGGGACTTAAGGGGGCTACAGTGACTCCAAAGTTTTCCATAGCCACCCCTCCAAGCCAAAAGGTCAAATGTTACTCAGAAGTAAAGGTGGCATGGCATAGTTTGGCACTCTTACTTCTGTGCTGCTGCTGGCCACAATGCTGTCATCAGATCAAGGTGCCTAGCCAGCAGCCACGGCTCTCTGGCTGCCCAGATCTGAAGGCAGAGTGGAGAGAGCTGTGGCTGCTGGACCAGCAACCAACTCTGAAGGTAGCACCACCACCAACAGCATGAAAAAGTAAGGGTAACAATGCCACTCATGCTGCTGGCATTGGTGCTGCCTTCAAAGATGGGTGGTGCAAAGCAGTGGCTGCTGGCCAGGTGCCCAGCTCTGAAGACAGCGCCACTGCTAGCAGCAGTGCAGAACTGCAGAAGTAAGGCTAGTGTGTGCCCACATGATGTATAGTGCAACCCCTCCATTTTTCTCTCTAGCCCACCAGGAAGAGGCTGGCACCACCTCTTCCCCAGTGGGATTCTCAAATGAGATGTTCCTCTGACTTTCTTGTCTGCAAGGCCAAATCCAGTAGGCGTTCTCTTAGAACATCTGTCCTGCACAACAGAACAGCTGGAAATTTTTGAGGATGGCTGGCTGTCCTATGTGTGTATATTAAATAGCCTGATGGTTAGGGCACTTGCCTGTAACATTGAAGACCTCAGTACAAATCCCTGATCTGGAAGGATTCCCAGTGTGTCATATACTAGATGAGTGCATTAACTACCCAGGTATGCTGAGGTAGGTGCCTCACTTGCTGGGCATTGTTCCACTCTATAAACCATTAAATATTTACAACCTGACTGTCCCACCTCAGTGCCCTAACCATTGGACTACAGATCAATCTCTTTTTCTCTCTGGTCCAATTAATATTTAATGTATTAATATACAATATTTAATAGTGTACAGGGAGCTTGGGTGTCTAACTCAGAGCTGTGAATTCCACACTATGACAGGACACCTGGGACTTTAGGCATTCCAACAGCTCCTTTTGTGACTCCTTTTGGGTAATGTATAGAACTGTATATCATCTGTAAAATAGTCCCTGTCATTTCCAATGGTAAGTCTTTATCCTTTGCTCTGTCATTTTTCATTCCTATTTGGCCACCTCAAGCTAAACTTAGATTTGGAGAGCTAAGAGAGACTTTGCCTAGTCAGTTTATGGATGGGAAACCTGCTATTAATTTATTTGTATGTATCTGTCATATGGTATTTTATGATCTTCTGAGTCAGTACTGAACCAATCTCACTATGGTGCAATGGGGCATTGTGTTCCTGGAGGTATTGACTCTTGGATGCATCCATAATCTTCTAGAGATGACAGGTTTCAGAGTAGCAACCGTGTTAGTCTGTGCCACAAGTACTCCTTTTCCTTCTGGAGATGGTTATAGTTGTTTTTATAGTTATAGCAGTGTCTAGAGACTGTAAGCAGGGCTCAATTGTCCTAGGCACTGTACAAACACATAGCAAAAAGAGGATCTAACCCCTATCCATGATTCAAGTCCAAATCGTAAATCTAGTCTAGATTTGAAAACCAGCTCTTTAATTTAACTTTGCAGTAAACCAGACATTTCCTTCTTCTCTCAAATGCATGTAAGGGTAGGTAGCTGCTTTATATCAAGGAACTCTAATCCAGCAAGAGAAGATAACGGGATTAGGATACATGTATAATGATTGATAAATTAGAATTCTTAAATATTAGTTTTAAAAGCATGAACTGTTTGAATGCAGCCTATTTTGGAATTTGTAACCAGGCGTTGCATGGTTTTGGAGCAAGGTTAATTGTGAACAGTTTACAGAGTTCTTACTGATTTGTGATTAGGTTTTCCCCTAGTTATGGATTATAACTGGGGATTTCTTGTAACTATTTAAAGTTGCCTAATGGAGAGCAAGTTGGGGAAGTATTATATAAAGATAATCAACATCTTTCCATATTCTGTCCCCTGCTAGACTCATGCACAGTATAACAAAAGGCAGAATTTGACCTCTTTCATGGAAGAAAAGGACATTGGCCAAATTCGGACTGGGATTACCTGATTGTAAATTAGTGCTGGAATATTACAGAGGATAAATGGCTCATTAGTTAGGGCATTAGCTTGGGAGACTGTGGTTCAATTCCATGCTCTGCCACATACTTCCTGTATGACCTTGGGCAAATCACTTGGTGTCTCTGTGCCTCCATTCCCCATCTGTAAATTGGGAACAATAACTCTCTCCCACATAGGGGTATTGTGAGGATGAATATGATGATGAGGAGGAGGTGCTCAGTACTATGGTAACACCTAATCTAGACAGGTGGACTGAGTTCCAACTTCTTGAGCCTAATCTTAGGATATCAGACTTTTAACTTCTATTTTCTGCACCTACTGGGTTAGATTCTGTGCAGCTGGTACATCCCTGTAAGCTGTTCTAAATTGTGTTGGATTCAGGGCTAATGTAAAAGTCGCCTCAGGAACAGGGATCTGTAAATGATTCCTTAGCAGCTCTCAACTGCACTGAGCACTTATTGGAGTCTGAATGAGGTCAAACCCATTATCTTTCAATCTGCTAGAAGCTAATAATGAGTATCTGAGAACTGTTTTATAATGTCTTTAACTTGGGTATTTGTGTTGTCCTATTTAGAGAGTACAGAATTACAGGTCTTATTATGAAACAATGGGGAAATGAACACCCACTGGCCATTTAGATCATTCCTGACCCGTAGCTACATGCACAGGCTATGATGCTGCGGTGTGAGGTATAGAAAAGCAAATTAGCTAGCATCTTTTACATAGGAAAATTTAGGGGTCATTATGGATAAATCCATGCACCTCTAACCCAATGTGTAGCTGCAAAGATAACAAATAGTATGAGATGAATGTAATATACATCAGAAACATGATTTATATTACCCTCTGATTAGATATAACTAGAACACACTGGAGAGTACTGAACAACATCCAGTATTTTGCATCATTGTAAATGAGTCCAAGGTGTGATGCAGTGGATAATCAAGCCCTATATCTTAAAGACCTAATTAACCTAGAGTGTATGCAGCATTGAGCAGCAAGAATCAATTATTTTACTTGAAAGCTCAGTTTGAGGGGAAAGAAGGCAAATTTAGTTAATAAGGGACATTAACTTTTTAGTGACCTCATGGAAATTCCTAAATTCAGGAAGCTAAAATTGATCCAGATACATTTCTTATGCTGGTATAGAAGACATCAGCAGAATATAATCTAAAAGTTGGGATGGTGGGAACTAAAACTGAAATTCAAGCACATGTTTTCATTCACAGCATGAGCTAAATTGTTAATAAAGGAATCAAAGTAGGAAGCATCACTGCACTCATGAAAAGACCTCAATAGTTGAAGTTACAGTAAAGAAACCAGATACGTTGCAAGGGCTGAGAGTTTGGGCAAAGAAAAACTATCTGGTAAATGATGATTATATGGGACCAAAAAAGATCAGTAGCTCATTTACAACCAGTGAATTCCAAAACAGTGGGTGAAATTCTCTAGACCACACCATCAGCTTTTTGATGCTTTGATAATGCCAAGTGGATATATGTGGGAGTCTCCAGTGTGGGAGGCAGTCTCCAAAAGGGAATGAACCAACATATCCAGAGCCAGCCCAACTAACTTTAGCTTGTGGATGGTCCTTTGATGGGAGTTTGGCACACAAACTGTGCTAATTTGTGGAAGGGACAGGATCTCCCTCTTCTGGCCACAGCAGGGCTGCTATACTTATTGTTGCAAAATAGTTTCTATTATAACTCTCCATTTTCAGTTGCTCAGTTTTCTGAAAGCCTCGACTTTGGGATCTATATTTCCCATGCATTGTTTTTGCCCCAAAGTCAAATTAAAGTTTTAACACAACCTCTCACCACTTGAACAGAGAAAAACATACTATCCCAGATCTTAAACTGCTCTACAATTTTTCTGAAGAGGCTAGTGCAAAAGCTGGCTACGGGTAAGCTTTCCAAAAGCATTAAGTGATCGAGTCCCACTACCATTCGGTCTAAGTCATTTAGGTGCCTATGGAAATTCTATCTTAATCATTTTGGGAAGGATTTTCAGAAGCATACAACATTGCCCAAACTCTTCTCCAAGTGAAGCGAATGGGATCTTTATCATTGATTTCAATGGGATCAGAACTGTCCTGTTGAGGTCTTCTGAAAATCTCCTCCTCAAGTTTAAATGTACTTGCATGCAGCTCTTCAAATGTAATACATTCTTTGCTAAATGTAAGTAAATGTGGTTGCAAAATGACAGTCATGAACATCTGTAAAGCTTTCAGAACAAGTGCAAAATAAAACTGTTAAGGTGGAAGTGTTTGTGGGAACTGAGTGCACCACACGAGCATGCAGAGCTAAATTGCCTATGCAGTGAAATGTCTAATTGGATGGATTGCTCAGAAAAGGAGAAAAGACCAGGCTGACTTTATACAGGTTTCAAGGAAACGAGGTGCTGGTTTCTGCTGTTACTGAAACTGGAAATATACTGAAGTAAAAAACAAAGTATTGACACAATTGGGCCTTCAGTACCAATGACTTCTCCTGCCTTCCCCATTAAAGTTCTGAAACCTTAGGAGACTTGGGAGCCATGAGATGCTTAGTGACCTTTTTTCTCCTAATTGTCCTTACCTTTTGCATGCCCTTCCTAATTTGATCAAAAGATTATCTTTAAAGAGGTCCTTGGAATAAATGAGAGCAGCCTTCGGGCTGCTCTGTTTTAAGCTAGCTACTTGTGTCTCCAAGAGGGCATTCCAGCAGCACAGAATTGCTGGATTGTCAGGATGCTCTTGCCATACCCTCTGTAGCCAGCCATATCCCCAAACACAAGCCACAAGGAATAGTGGGTGACTTATGAACTGCTGTTTGCAGCTGTACACCACACAGGGCTAATCCTCAAGAGGCTGGTTAGTAGCTTCAGAAGTCCAGTCCCAGAGTCTGAAAAGGAATCTAGACTTGCAATTAAGAATTATAACACTTGAGCAGAAGTTGAAGAATTCAGTAAACAGAGAGCTGTTACTGTTCATGGAATAAAATCTGTGCCTCTTAATAGAATTAGGCTGACTGTCCTAATGTTTCTCCACAATATCTGGTGACCTTCCATGCCAACAAGATGAAGGCTGGATTCATTTAAAGCCTACAGCATTTGGCTCGAACAAATATGCCAAAGCAATTTTTTTAATCAATTACCCGTGGGAAACCTGAAACTATGCAATTCTGAGTCTCACTTCAATGTAATTTCACAGAAAAGTAGTATCCTTCATTATAGGAAATAATTGAGATAGGGATAGGCATAATGTGTTAAGAATTGGTTCATCTAACTGTAATATAAAACTGTTATACAGGGACAGGCAGAAGGAAACAAAACAAAACTCTTCCTGAACAATCTCAAGACCCTGTTGTGATAATTTGGAAAAAAAAATGTTGGTCCAACTGTGAGCTCCATTGTAAAGAGTCTATGTAAAAAATTAAGATGTCACAATAACCTAGAAAAACATATGTTAATGAGAAAAGGATTGAAAAGGAGACAGATTAAATTAGTTTAAACCAGTTGTTCTCAACCCACAGCCCAATCAGGGCCATAGAGAGGTGTGTGTGATTAAAAAATGTATTCTTTGGATACAGCCCACCTAACACACAGAAACCCGCATATGTGGCCCACAATGGTAAATAGGTTGAGAACCACTAGTCTAAACAAAAAAGGCCTATTAATATATTTAAAGATTGTGTTTAAGATCATACTTTGTAAACAAGGCATGTGGGTTAGTGAATCAGTGAACCAAAATTGATGTGTTGGAAACTAGGCCTACTTGATGGACAAAATAATGAGGGGGTAGGCTATTCCACCTATCACTCCTTTCTGGGTCTTTCTTTTCCCCTTCAAAGTCTTTCTTTAGAGAAGAACTGACAAGCTACTGGAGTGAGCTCCATCATCATGGCTCTGTCCCCATTGTTTTCTGAGATTCTGGGTCTTTGTCATCCTGATCTTGAGATGTCCTTACCAGACCAGAGCCGGCCAGAGAGAGGGATCCAGATGGCATCACCATCACTACAAGCTTCAGCTGAATCTCAAATATCACCCAAAGTAAAATGGGATTGGACTTTAATGATAGGAACAACAGTTCAAGTTCATCTTTGTTAACTTTTTACCCCAAAAGACAGTTACTCTCATTTTTGATATGATCTAAGACTGTTGAACAAGGGTTTTTTTCCTTCTAAAACTTTATCCAGCTAAAGGGAAAGCAGACAAGAAATGAATGCCTTACAAAATACTTTACATTTCAAATGCTTTAACTGTTTTTTTTTTCTTCTTTTTTTGTATCTTTAATAAAAGAGTTAAAGGGATTTTAGTGTTATTTGCCATGGTTATAAGCAGGCTGAGATCTCTGTATACCAAACCCTGGATCTTGTTTAATGCTGGGCAGTGACATGGTTATGGTAACACCTTTAGCCCATACATTCAATCTAAATTAATATGACAACCCTGTCTCTAGACACTGCTATAACTATAAAAACAATTATAACCATCTCCAGAAGGAAAAGGAGTACTTGTGGCACAGACTAACACGGCTGCTACTCTGAAACCTGTCATCTCTAGAAGATTATGGATGCATCCAAGAGTCAATACCTCCAGGAACACAATGCCCCATTGCACCATAGTGAGATTGGTTCAGTACTGACTCAGAAGATCATAAAATACCATATGACAGATACATACAAATAAATTAATAGAAGGTTTCCCATCCATAAACTGACTAGGCAAAGTCTCTCTTAGCTCACCAAATCTAAGTTTAGCTTGAGGTGGCCAAATAGGAATGAAAAATGACAGAGCAAAGGATAAAGACTTACCATTGGAAATGACAGGGACTATTTTACAGATGATATACAGTTCTATACATTACCCAAAAGGAGTCACAAAAGGAGCTGTTGGAATGCCTAAAGTCCCAGCTGTCTGTCATAGTGTGAAAAGAAAAGGAGTACTTGTGGCAACTTAGAGACTAACAAATTTATTAGAGCATAAGCTTTCGTGAGCTACAGCTCACTTCATCGGATGCATTTGGTGGAAAAAACAGAGGAGAGATTTATATACACACACACACAGAGAACATGAAACAATGGGTTTATCATACACACTGTAAGGAGAGTGATCATTTAAGATAAGCCATCACCAACAGCAGGGGGGGGAAGGAGGAAAACCTTTCATGGTGACAAGCAGGTAGGCTAATTCCAGCAGTTAACAAGAATATCAGAGGAACAGTGGGGGGTGGGGTGCGAGGGACCCCCCACTGTTCCTCTGATATTCTTGTTAACTGCTGGAATTAGCCTACCTGCTTGTCACCATGAAAGGTTTTCCTCCTTCCCCCCCCTGCTGTTGGTGATGGCTTATCTTAAGTGATCACTCTCCTTACAGTGTGTATGATAAACCCATTGTTTCATGTTCTCTGTGTGTGTGTATTTAAATCTCTCCTCTGTTTTTTCCACCAAATGCATCCGATGAAGTGAGCTGTAGCTCAGGAAAGCTTATGCTCTAATAAATTTGTTAGTCTCTAAGGTGCCACAAGTACTCCTTTTCTTTTTGCGAATACAGACTAACACGGCTGCTACTCTGAAACCTGTCATAGTGTGGAATTCACAGCTTTGAGTTAGACACCCAAGCTCCCTGTACACTGTATTAAATATTGTATATTAATAAATTAAATATTAATTGGACCAGAGAGATACATGAGTGATCAGTAACAGAGGTAGATGCAGAAATGGCAAAGGAAAATGAGAAATAATTGACCCTAAAGCCGAGCTGCAATAGCAAAGAGTGCCTAACTATTTTTCAGAGTAGCAGCTGTGTTAGTCTGTATTCGCAAAAAGAAAAGGAGTACTTGTGGCACCTTAGAGACTAACAAATTTATTAGAACATAAGCTTTCGTGAGCTCTATTTTTGTTAGGCTTCTCCATCTCTACTAAATTGTGCCCCCCCCCCCCCCGCACCAAGGTGTTTTTTGTTTTGCAGTGTAGATATACCCTTATATGCTGTATTTCCTATACAGATAGTGGCTGGTAGTGATATTAGAAAAAAAATATGATTTTTTCCGTAAAGAAGCCAAAGTATTTTCACTCAAAGTTCTGTATTAATATGCCTAGTAAGGAATCTTTATCAAAAAATATTACCAGAATCTTATTTTGGTGTGTATTGTTACAGTCATACTTGCTCATCGATATTTTGAAATAAATTACCAAAATAATTAAAACTGGAATGATTATATTGTGTTATTTTGATAAATAAAATATGCAGAATTTTAAAATATTATGTGCTAATTTTTTAAGTATTTGATGCAGAATTCCCCCAGGAGTGTGTACAAATGCATACTGAAAACACAGTCCATGTTGAAACTTACATTCTAAGTCTGGCAAAATAGGATGGATCCTACTGATAAGGGGAGCTTAAGGTAACAATGAGATCATTATGAACAGTGAGATAAGCAATAGCTGCAGGCGTCCCCACTGCAAAGAATAATTTTAAGGAAGGACTTGACTCTATGGTAATACAAACAGATAATAGAGCTAGGCAGAGAGAGACACTTCTGTTTCCCAGAGGATTTCAATATTTCTAATGCTGGTTTTGTTCCAAATTTGGATGAAACCAAAACAAAAAAATCCACCACTCAATGTGTGAACCAGCTTCAGAGTAGTTAATGTGGTGGGCTACCTCTGTGCTGCATAATCCGGGGTCCCTGACTCTGAGGCAGTCCGACAGGCAGGCTGCCATGGAGTTAGGCAGGTAAACTGACAGGAAACCACATAGGTTTCCATTAAAGCACAACTTGTTTTTTGTTGGAACTTTGAATCTAGCCCTCTCAGCAAACACTTCATCGTTGGAAATTACCATTTCATCAAATCCAAGTGTTACTGGAATTTTTTCAAGCGCTCATAATTTACAATGTTTTTGCAGATTTTTTAGGGGACCTCTTTCCACACACATCAGTCAGCATGGAAGAGAATGCAAATGTGTGCATTAGAAAAGTTAACCAATGGGCAGTCAGGATTGGCATCACTGGCAGAGTAGAACTACATGGATCAGCACCATGATCTGCAGCATGGGTATCCTAAGCAACATTGTTGATCTACATCTTTGTTTGTTGTATTTATATATATATATATATATATAAAACAAACTAGCCATTCCTGGTTGCAAAAAAGTCTCTTGAACTTTTACCAACTAGTGCAGGAGGAAAAGGTAAGGAAGTGGATAAACACACTTAACAATATTGATTTTTCTTCAGCAACAATAATATGGAAACATCAGGAGGACAGATTAATTTCAAAGGCATTCTTACATCAATGAAAGCCTAAGCAAGCAAAATCCTTCTTTCCTCAAAAGCAAACTGAATGGAATCTAGCTCAGATTTCAAGCAAAAATGGCTCCAGAGAAATTCTTTGCCTATAGCGTGTGCTGCTTATAGCACTAAATCTAACTTTTAAACAAGAGCTGGCTTTAATCCTAGCAAAGCAACTAGAAACATTAAGATTCACAGAGATAAATATACATTTAGGTACGAAAGTAAGATCCTGTTTAGTGAATGTTAGCAGACTTTTAATGGAAGGATGCTAAATTAAGTAAACAGTTAGCGGAAACCAATGGTATGTCTATACTGCAATTAGACACCCACAGCTGACTCGGGGTCACTGGACTCAGGCTGTAGGGCTGTTTAATTGTGGTGGAGGTGTTCCAGCTCAGTATGTAGCCCAAGCTCTGGGACCCTCCCACCTCACAGGGTCCTAGAGCCAAGCTCCAGGCTTAGCCCGAATGTCTACACTGCCATTAAACAGCCTTGCAGCCCAAGCCCTGAGAGCCAAGTCAGAGGGCATGACCAGTCACGGACTTTTAAGTGCAGTGTAGATATACTCGAAAAGACATTCTCCCTAGAGCTGTTTCTATCACCGATATTAGCCCACTGGAGTCAATGGAGTTACACCAAAGGTGACTTTAGCCCATTTTCTCTAACACAAGCATTTATAATAAATGATGCATTTCAATTCTTTCACATGGATCCTCTGGGTCTTTTGATGGGTCGTTGTCATTAAGGGGGTTGGATGTCTTTTTATCTTGTTCCAGATCTTTTCATTTTTTGTATGTAACATTGTGTTATTGTTATGTAGCCTGAGCTTAGGGTGGTCACAACCCCTCCCCCTCCCCTGGAAATTAAACATAACTGTCCCACCCAGTTTATATGGTGTGGAGGGGAGCAGAAGGTCCCAAAGAAGTCTAGCAGAGAAAGATGGTTATGTATTCTCTGCATCCATTCTGACTACTGGATGCGTCTGTGCCATTGGACAGATTTTCAAAAGTGCTCAGTATCCAAGAGCACCCACTGAGAACAAGAGCTACTGAGTGATCAGTACTCTTGAAAATTTGGTCACATGGTTGTGGGAGGTGGGACCAAAAGGAAGAGTCCTAAAGAACTGCTTTATAAGGCATGTTCTTGTCTCAGCGCAGCTACACAGATGATGAAAACAGCATTGCATTGTATTGCTCTCTCAGAGGTGTTTGATATCTGGTCACATGCCAAAGGCAGCAGAGCACTTTGGCGACCCATGTAGCTGCTTTTGGGCTCAGTTACCACCACAACGTCTGACACTCACAGAATCTTTGTTGGCAAGTGTCACCATGCCTTGTGTATCACAACTGAGAATAACAAATTCCGGAAAAACTGCTGAGAAATAGGGTAGATTAACTGCCAGTTTTGGGGTGTTTCTCTCTTAAGATATATAAAACTAGCAACAAAAGTAAACTTCTGCTTCACCACACTGGCTAACAAGAAATCAGAACAGCAGTTTTCTTAGGCATTCCAGTCCTTGTATCACCATCAAAAACACTAGACTTTAAGATGAGTGGTTCTTTACAACCAATTTCATCAAGTGAAAGTTTCTGATGATCCCAAAGAATCAGCCACACACCCAGGTCAATATAACTCAGGTCTGACCCAATAATCATGCTGTTGCTAATCCTTTAGTATCTAAAATCTAAAGGTTTATTTACAAAAAGAAAGAAAGGTGAGAGTCAAAATTGGTTAAAGGAATCAAATAATACAATAATTGCTAAACTGTTGGTTCAGGCTTGTAGCAGTGATGGAATAAACTGCTGGCTTAAGTCAAGTCTCTAGTTGCTTCCAAATTATTGGAAGGTTCTCAGTCCATTGGTTAGAATGCTCCCATTAGTATAAGTCCATAGTTCAGGGGTTTCAGCAGGACAGAGGCTTGAGCAGGAAAGAGGCAAAATAGAGATGTTTCCAGCACCTTTATAGCTTCTGCCATGTGGAGGGAAATCATTGTTTCAAACAAAGCCCTCAGCACAGCTAGTGGAAAATCACAGGGAAATAAGATGGTGTTTGGAGTCACATGGGCAAGTCCATGTCCATGCATTATTTTGCTTAATCACAGCAGAAAAGTCCGTTAATTGTAGATGGGCGTCTTCCATCGTGAGTTGAGTGTTCTTTAATGTGCCATTCACTTGACTAGTCCCTTCCCAATGTGCTAGCTAAACACCTTGTTGGTGTTATCCAGAAGCAAACACCTTAGAAATAACAGGTACATAGTTAATATTCCTAACTTCAGCTACAAAAATGATACATGCATATAAATATCATATTCAGCAAATCATAACCTTTCCATAGTCATCTTATATGCCACATTTTGTACAAGATGTGTTGCAATTATATAACAGTGGTGGCAACAATGATGTACGTGATCATAGTTTAATCAGATAACATCACAGCAAGCCCCACAGATGCCTGTCCTTTGTGGGATTTGCTGCTATGTCCTGGCACTCTTCCATACAGTCCCATCTATAATGCACAATAGAGCTACCAGTTTGCTGTTAAAAGAGCATGTCTCTTATCAGACCTGCATTGCCCTCTTTTTCCTGAAGATTACCACAAGGGAAACTAAGACAATAACTAACCTCTTGTTAGTTTTAGTGTACTGTAGTAGAGAATTCTGAACTGTATGTAAGAAGTGCTAAAGGTAGTTCACTGGGTAGTAGTAGAAAGCAAATACATTATCAATAAAATTGCTCTTTTTAATGAAATACTGTAAATAGCACAAGTCACTTCAACTTCTACAACCTCCTCTTCTCTCTGTCCTTCTCATTTCACATATCACTTCCCTCAACAGGCTCTAGTTAAAGTTTTCTTTCCTACCCACTCATTTATCACCTCCATGTGTGACTCCAAGAACAGGTTTCTGGTGTCTTTTGGAAGATGATAGAACTTTCTCTCAGTTGCACAGATCTCTTGCTTACCTATCATCCCATGTCTTATCTGCTCACACCAATCACTCTCTTCCACAACGCCTTCCACAAAAGACCACAAAAGATCTTATGCCTTTTCTTTATACATAGCCTATGACTGCAGAATATTACAACACATCTTAAACAGAGCTTACCAGTTCTTTATCAGTAAACTATTTAGGAAAGTTTATTTCAAGTGTAACCATTCCTTGCCTCTTGTATGCTTTACTAGCTCTCTTGACTGCAGTGACAAATCCTACTTTCCATACAAGGCACTGAAAACCAGCCTACTAATTACAGCCAAGCACATTCTTCATCCATGTTTGGAAACTGCCTAGTACATTTTGGAAGCTATCACAATTCTAATAATTAATAATGTATACTAATTTTGCATGTCTTTTTTTCCACCCAAAGAAATTACCTATTGTTGTAGAACCTTCATGTGCATGGCAAGAACAACTACAGAAAGAGATATTCCAAGAAATTCCATTTGAGAGGAAACTGCTGGCATAGAGGAGATGGGCTACAGTAACTACCATTTTCTTTCTTGTTCAAAACAATTATTACATATCAAAGTTTTATTTCTCAATAATATAGTTATAATTGCTCCTATGCATGTCTTACACAAAATGTTAAAGTGCTCTCACTGTGAGTAATTCCAAGAACTCGTGTGCTTTGCACTATTTTTATTACCCCCAAATTGAATAAGAACACTTTATAATGTGAGAAAGATATAGGCAGAGAAACAATTATAAACTCATATAATAAATCATTCCCTTTTCATCCGGCCATCATGATAGGTTTGCCAAAATTTCTGAAGCACTTCTGCATTGCTGTTATTTCCTGCCAGTTTCAGAATATCAGGTAATCCTGATTAATAAAATTGAATGATTTTTTAAATGAATGAACATATCAATTTGGATTTTCTTTTATAGTACCAATATGTACGTGTCATCTCACTTGGTATATAGGTGCCAAAAGTGAGCTGATTTGATCTGTAGTTCTCAACCTTTCCACTTACAAGATGATACTCTTATACTAAAGCTGTATTAAAGTATAATTCAGGAAAGTAGGTGTATGGCATGAGTTCTTATCCTGGATTTCCAGAGTGTTCTTTCCAATGTTCACATATTGTTTAGTGACAGTTCTGTGCCCACTTTCCTTGAGTCCCAATGTCTCAGGTTAAATTCTTAATTTTGACATTTCATAAAGGAAGATGTTCTCCAGAAGAGAAATACGATTAGAGCTCTCATCCTAAAACTTTCTGCAAAGTGGAGTAAATTCTATTGCACATGCCAGAACTGAGTACAGATGCTTGACTTAGAGGAGTTTCATGGGAGCTTAGTGGAGGAATCAATTTTCCCCCATCCCCAAACCAGGCAGGAGCAGTGGAGCCACCCGTGTGATACATAGCTGCCCTGCCTCTTCATTTGGAAGTTTGGTGAAGGTCAGTAGATTCATAGCTGTAGATCTACTGTGTTCAACCCACAACTCCCAGTCCTCATCCTCTCTGTATCCTCCCCTAATTCTGTGCATGCTGTGTCATATAAGCATACCACTTCCTCAGTCAGGACTTTTCTCAGCAGTGAAGGGGCTGGGATGGGGCAAGATGTTCCATAATATGGGAATGGGTTATGATTAAAGTATAATTCCATATACAAAATATTACTAATGTTACTTTCCTGAGAGTCTCACTAACAGTAAATTGAAGGCCAGGTTCAGATCCCGTTAGTCATAATTAACAGAACTTTACACAAGGAATGGTTCCATTTATTTTAAGGTCATTACTGACAGAGCAAGGTGCCACTCACTGTCAGTACCTGGCCATGAGTTCATAGGTAGGTTTTTCATACTGAGAGGTAGCATTCAGTACAATTTGATTTTACCTAGTTGTATTAGCATAAACATATTTTAATATCTACACTGCATCAATGATTCTCAGCATATTGCAGAACAGTTGCTTTATCCAGACAATATGCATATCACACATTGCAGTAAACAATTTGCAGCCATGGAGGATTAGTTTGCCTTTGATATAACCATATATACTGAATATTTTTCATAATAGAACATTAAATTAATGGTGCAGGGCTGAATGTGAAGTTATACTGCTGTAAATCTACAGTAATCCCTTCCCCAGATTTATGCTAGGATTTGTGAGAACAGAATATAACTTAAATTCTATCTAGCTATCACACACAAAACTATGTTAAAATAACATTTTTAAGGTTTCAAAGTCAAACGCTCAAATGTTAGGAAATGCCAGCATTAAGACTGTCAGTGCCACCTATTTGATGTTCCCCCTCCCCTACTCCACAATATATTCTAGTCCCAGTCTCACTCCCCGGACTCCTCATCCAATCTTGATCTTCCCTCCCCCATCCCCGGTTCCTTGTCCAATCCTCTTTGCCCAGCCAGTCCCACATTTTCCTCTTACATTTCAGTGCCCTGTCAGTTCTGTCTCTTCTTCCCCCGCCTCCATTTCTGCCCATGTTCCCTTGTCTCAGTCCCTTTTGCAGCTCTTTCCAGTCTCCTCTACTCTCCAACTCCTCATCTGGTATCAGTGTTCTCTCCGCTCCAGCCCACTGGCTTCCATTTTCCCCTGGTATTCTCTCACCAGGTCTTAGTCCCAGTGTTGTCTCCTCATCCCATATCTGCCAGTCCAAGTCTCCCTTCCCCTCTTCAGATTCCAGTCCCAGCCTCCCCACCCAACCAGTCTTAGACTACCCTCCCCCAAAACCCCGTCTACTTACCCAGAATTCCATCCACAGTTTCTCTCCCCTTCCCATTCCCTATCTGACCAGGTTCCTTGTACCTGATTTATCTCATCTTGGTCCAGTTTTTGTCCTTTCTGCATTTGAATCAAAGTTTCCTCCTCCACACTGCCTGAGTACCAACAAGGGGTCATTGAGAGCACAGGAGAGACAGGCTCCATAATCTCAGTTCTAGCACCTGGCCTGGAGCAGCAATTAGAGGGGAAATCCTTCTGAATTGTCCCTGCCCCCACATAAATGGGGACTGGAGCATACTCAGTCATTCTGTGGGGATCATGCATGCATTATATGGTCAAGAGTAGGATCCATGTGAGGCTTGAACATGCTTAGTGAACATGGAATCAGCTGTTAAACCCTAGAGAGTCTCTACTGAGCATGCCTGAACTGCAATTTTCCAAAGTTTTATAACTAGGCCAAATTATGGGCAGATTTTCATGTGGACAGCAAAAGGCACTCGCCCACACACACAAGTATTTCAGATCCCTGATCCAAATCATAGAAGTGCTAAATCATTCCAAAGGAAAGGTCTCGAGAATTTTTTATCATGGGTAAACAGTATTTCCCCCTAGGCTCATTCTCAGAAAAGTGTTAACCATTTTGGATTAAACTTTCAAAAAACAAAAATAATAAGGACAATGAATTCATGATCCTGTACCACTGAAGTCAAAGTCTGGATGTTTAATTCCTATAGATTGAATGTGTCCTGCTCTGAATATCACTCCCCCAGATACTAATATTTCAAATTAAGATTGACATTGAATAGTGGGGTTCTTCAGAGATCAGTACTAGGCCAACACTAGTCAAGATTTTCATTAATGACCTGGAAGTAAATACAAAATCACTGCTGATAACATTTGCGGATCACACAAACTTGATAGAAACCTCTCTAGTTTCCTGTCAACTCACGTGACAGCAGGCCCACCGACAGCAAGTCTGGGCCCCAGGGTCAAGGCCAGGGCCATGGCTGTCCATGAGGGGCAGGGCCCAGGGCAGAAGTGATGAATCCGTTGCTTCCAGGACGCTGTCACTTCCGGGACCAACCACGCTAGCCAATCGCGCCAGCCGGTGGGCCCCCCAAATCGCTGGGCCTGGAATGGCCACGTGTGCCTTGGAGCCCTGCGGCCTGCCTGGGTGATTTAAAAGGGCCTGGGGCTCCCGGCTGCCACCGCCACTACGGCAGCAGCAGCAGCAGTGGATGGTAACCTCTGGGCCCTTTTAAAACACCCGGGCCCCTAGGCAATTACCCCCTTTGCCCCTCCCGCCATTGGGGGGGCCTGCCTGACAGTTTGCCTTGGAGCACTTGCTCTTTTCCATTTTGTGGAGCACTTTAAAAATGTGGTTTTCATTTGGAATCAGAATGAAACCAAATTTCAAAGTATCTAAATCTTCTGCAAAACAGAATCACCTTTCTCTATCCAGCTCTAGTAAGTATCTTCACGGGGAGAAAATTAGCAGGAGTGTTATAAACTAGACATGAGAAGTAATTCTTCCACACTACTCAGCACTGATAAAGCCTCAGCTAGAGTACTGAGTCCAGTTCTGGGCACCACTCTTCAGGAAAGATATAGACAAATTGGAGAATCTTCAGGAGCAAGCAATAAAAATTATTAAAGGTCTAGAAACCATGACCTATGAGGAAGGATTGAAAAAAAACTGTGTTTGTTTAGTTTGGACAAGAGAAGAGTGAGAGGGGAACATAAGTCTTCAAGTACATAAAAAGTTGTTATAAAGAGGAGGGTGATAAATTGTTCTTCTTAACCATTGAGAATAGAACAAGAAATAATGGTCTTAAATTGCAGCAAAGAGATCTAGGTCAGATATTTGGTAAAACTTCCTAACTGTAAGGGTGGATAAGCAGAGGAGTAGACTATTGAGGGATGTTTTGGAATCTCCATCACTGGAGGTTTAAATAGCAGTTTAGACAAACACCTGTCAATGATGGTCTAGATAATACATAGCTGTTCCTCAGTGTAGGGGACTGAACTAGATGACCTATCGAGTTCCCTTCTAGTCCTACATTTTTATGACTGTGTGAAAATACCAGGTACTAAAGGGATTTTTAGTCTAGCAGAGAAAGAGCCAATGGCAGGAAGCTAAAGCCAGACAGATTCAAATTAGAAACAGGGAACAAATTTTTCACAGTGAGGGTGATTAACCATTGGAACAAAGTGCCAAGGGAAGTGGTGGATTCAGCATCTCTTCATGTGTTCAAATCAAGATTGGATACCTTTCTGAATTATATGCTTTAGTCAAACAGTTTATTGGCTCATTACAAGGGTAACTGAGTGAAAGTATCCTGTGATATGCAAAAGGCCAGATTAGGTGATCTTATGATTCCATCTTTTTTCTTATAATCTGTAAATAGATTCCAACATATCAACACTATGAACCTGAGAGTACTATAAAATTTCCTCCATTACTTTATCCTGGGAAAGCATTTATTCTAAACTAAGGCATACTGCCAAAGTAACGTGATATCTTTTTTGATGAGATTACAAGTTTGTTTGATGTAATATACTTGGACTTCTTTAAGTCATTTAACTTGGTAGTTCATGACATTTTTATTAGATATCTAGAACAATACAAAATTAATATTGCACACATTAAATGGATAAAAATTGGCTGAATGGTAGATCTCAACATGTAATTATAAACAGGGAATCATCATCAGAGGGGTACTTTTCTCGTGGGGTCCAGCCAGGTTTGGTTCTTATGCTGTTTAACACTTTTATCAATGACCTGGAAGAAAACATAAATCATCACTTATAAAGATTGCAGATGATAAAAAAGTTGGGGACTGGTAAATAAGGAAAAGTACAGGCCACTGATGCAGAGTGATCTGGATAGCTTGGTAAGCGAAGGCCATGCAAACAATTTGTGTTCTGATACATGTATACATGTAGGAAAAAAGAGCGTAGGCCATATTTACAGGATGGAGGATTGTATCCTGGGAAGCATTGACTCTGAAAAAGATTTGGGGTCATGGTAGATAAGCAGCTGAACATGAGCTCCCAGTACAAGTTTGGCCAAAAGGACTAATGCAATCCTGGACACATAAACAGGGGAATCTCAAGTGGGAGTACAGAGGCTATTTAACTTCTGTATTTGGCACTAGTGCAGCTGCTGTTGGAATCCTGTGTCCATTTCTTGCATCCACAATTCGTGAAGGATGGTGATAAATTGGAGAGAGTTCAGAGAGGAACCATGAGGAAGATTAAAAGATTAGAAAATATGCTTTATAGTGATAGGCTCAAGAAGCTCATCATTTAACATAACAAAGAGAAGGTTATGAGGTAACTTGATTATAGACTCTGAGTATTTACATGGGGAACAAATATTTAATAACAGGCTCTTCAGTCTAGAGAAAGATATAACAGGATCCAATGGCTGGAAGTTGAAGCTAGACAAATTCAGATTAGAAATAAGGCATACATTTTTAACAGTGAGGGTAATTAACCATTGGAACAATATATTTGGGGTCATGGAGAATTCTCCGTTACTAGCAATTTTTAAATTAAGATTGGATATTTTTCTAAAAGATATGGTCTAAGACTTATTTTGGGGAAGTTCTATGATGTGTGTGATACAGGAGGTCAGACTGGATGATGACAATAGTCTCTTCTGCCTTTGGAATCTATTAATCTATCTCCCCTCACCATGACTTCTGGTTTTATCCCCTCTTAACCTCTAACTATAGAAGACATCTCTAAAAATGTCCTTGTGATATATCCAAGGTAGGAGTATTTGTTTATTTTTTAAACACTGTCTTTTTTTAATTGCAAACTGCTGAGGTGTGAGGTTAGGGGAAGCATACTGATCAGATATTCTAATCAATGAGACTTCAGAATTGTCCACATTCTATTCTAGATTTACATGAGTCATCTACTCACTGATCCTTCCATCATATTTATTTGAATTTGATGAAATTTTACAAGTTACTGATAGAAATAAAAATATAGTCTTCCTACAGTGGGGAAAGTTTGCCCTGTAGTTCAAACCAATATGTTCTTGCTGTAAGGCATGACACAAATTATTTAACTGTTCCTTTAAAAACCCTGGGAAAATATTAATATACCATAATAAATCTAGGTTTACAACCTAACAGACATTATTCCCTAGAAATAACATGAATCTACCAGATAATAGAACTCTGAGTAAAGAAAATTACAGATTGGGAGATTTTTATGCCATTACCTTATAGGACATGGCTTTGGACTTTTTTTGTTTGGTTTGGTGTTTGTTTTTAAGAAAAAAATACATTCAAGCAATCCCTATACTTGCTTTTAAACAAATTTGTAAAGTTTATGGACCAGAACTTCAGTTGCTGTAAATTGGTATAACTCCAGTGAGGCTAATGTAGTTCTGCCAATTTACACCACCAGAGGATTTACTACTAGATCTTTAGCAAAAAAGCATACTAACTAGAGTCACTGGAAAAAATGTCTAACTAATTTTGAAGCACGTAAAATATATGGAAAATAACCAGCCTCCTTACAACCTTTTTAATGAATCCAAATCTGGTAGTTGTAGTTGTCCCATTAAGCATCCTTGACCCATGGACAGGATGATGGTAGGTCATAGTGTAATGAAACTGGACATGTGTAATTTAAATGGATTATTCTAGTAAACAGCTCTATTTATGGTCATAAAAAAGTTGAGTGTGTCATAGTGTGGCAGATTTTCATTACCAATCTGCCTAGGGCCACAGTTGATCAGGCTGTGGCCACAGGATCTTTTTGGGGAGGAGATGATGAGGCATATCAAGTGTCTAAATTTTAAAGCTTTATTAATAAAATAATAAAAGAACAGCAGAGAGTGCTGGGAACATTCCCACATCACTCAGGGGAAGAAAGAAAGTGTTAACGCCCCAAGTCCTAACCCATTTTCATACTCACACATGCACTACCCAAGACTGGCCAGGCCTGGATGTAACGTCAGAAGAAGAGGTGGGGGGAAGGTGGATGGGAATGCTGTCTTTATTCCCAGGCCGTTCAAGTCTGCTGTTGCTGTCCAAGTTGCTCCATTTCTCAGGAGGGTTTTAAGTCCTGGGCTCTTTGGGGTTGGGGGGGTATTCCACTCAGGGACCTCTGCTCCCGGTGCTCTTTGTGCCAGTCCAAACCAGCTTGCTATGCCCTCCTCGGTTTCCCAAAACATCTCGGCTCTGGAGACTTTGTTTTCCCTTCTATTGGCCTTCGCTATCACCATCTCATTTGCTCTCACTGTTCTCACTGCTATCTCTGCTGAACTTAGTTCTCCTCTTCTCACGGCTGGGCAGCTGCTGATTTCTCATCAAGCCCATGACCTTGGGCCGGTGCCGGCATCTTTTCTTCACAAGGAGATAGCTGAAGTGTTGAGTTTACCTGTTCTCTGCTCTTCTTCTTTCTCTCTTCCCCTCCCCCTCCGGCCTCTCGTATTCTGCAAAGGAAACTTCCATTCTCACTCACACATCTTTGACACTCCCCAAAATGCTTTGTGATGCTTGCAACAGTGTTAGCCGCATATAATGCTGATCTGCCTTCCCTGGAGACTCCCGGGGGGGGGGAGGGCATTTGGGTGTGACAATAGCACATGGACACTTCCAAATAGATGGGGGCAGATCCTCAGATGCTCTACTGTCATAGCTTGATTGACTTCAATGGAGCTATGAGAGTTTTCACAGTTAAAGATCTAGTCGAGAGTGAATACATCGGAATTCATCTACTTGGATTAAATGAAACCCTGATATATTTTACTCTAGCTCCAAAAGAGTTATAATGTACAGCAATGTATGTCTGATAGTTTACAGTAAGTGTGTATTAATGATTCAGATAAGAATTGACCCAAACTTTTGCTCACAATACACCCAAAGCTTTCCAGAATTTTCTGTCTAAGTATTGAGGCCAAATTTTTAGGCATTGCTGTGCTCAGCGTTGCAACACCTAACTGGTTTAGGAGTCTAAATATTTTCCCACGTGATTTAGGCACTTAGTTGATGGAATTTAGACTCTTATCAATGTCATTTTGGCTCCTAAGTGCTTCGATACCTTTTGAAAATGATTTTAGGCATTTTAGTGCTAAGTACAGGAATGCCTAAATACCTTTAAAAATCTGGGCCCTAGTCTGGCAGCAATTCAAATTCCCCCTGGGGCTTTTGGAACCATTTAAGCTTGAAAAATGTCTTCAAGTTTCATTATTTCTTTGGTTTTTTTTACTTGTGTCTGATTAGAGTCCTGAGTTCAGGATGGTTGGACTATCAAATCTAGTTCTTTATTATTTGCATTACAGTGGTGCCCAAAAGCTCCAGCCAGGATTGGTGCCCAATTGCTAGGTTACATACAAACACGCAAAGAGGCATGATCCCTACCCCCAGGAACATAACATTTTGCTAAGATTTATTCAGGTGGAATACTCTGCTTTCAGTTACCCAGGTTTAAATCTGGAGTTCTATGATTGCTTTGAATAGAGAATGTCTGGATTTACACTAGTGTTAGTAAAAGCAAAATTTGGCCTTCACAATTTGATCCAAAGCCCATTGAAACCAAGAGACAGACTCCCAGTGTATTTCTACACTGTGATAAAACACCTGCAGCCATGAGTCTCAGAGCCCAGATCAGGTGACACTGGCTTGTGGGGTTTGGGCTGTGAGGCTATAAAATTGTACTGTAGATGTTCAGGGTTTGGCTGAGCCCAGGCTCTGAGACCAACTTTCTCATGGAGTCTTGGACTCTGGGCTCCAGTCTGAGTCCTAATGTCTACACTGCAATTTTATAGCTCTGCAACCCAAGTCAGCCATGGGTCTTTTATTGCAGTGGAGACTCCTATTGACTTTAGAAGGCTTTGGATCAGTCCCCTAATGCTTCCTGAAGGTCTTTAATAAAATACAACTCTGACCCTTTTGAAATGTTTCTCTTTTGGCTGTGGCATGGTTGGCTTCCTGGAGAAGGGATAAGGTTGGATTCCCTTGTATTACTTCTCCTGGCTACATTTTTAGGTGATATCTAACATTCCCACAGTCTTCTGTGAGGTAACATTTACTCTTATGTGTTTGATTATCTGTTTAGTTTTGTATTGGATGACTCCTCTGTTAAATATCTGCTCACATGCTAAATTTGTTAGTATTTGTTTTCGTCTGGTTGTGACACACAATATGCTGCTGCAGTTTTGTTAGTATATCGCCGGAGAACTGTGTTATATGATACCAGATGTACTGTGTTTTGCATCTCAGTACAAACCTAACATTGTTCTTTTTCCTATAGGGTAGAATTGCACCCACTCTGATTTATACAAAACTCTATGTGGTTTTTATGTTTGTAATTTTAAAACTGCTAAATAAAATCTTAAGTAGAAAATAAAAACAAATTGTGGCCTCAGTTTAGAATAGGCAATATTCAGAGCCAGTGTCTGCTCTGTTATTGATTATGTATTCTTAAGATTTATAGTGAAGTTAGATTCAATCTATAAAATGCAAGCTTAAAGCTAGAGTAAAAAAAACCAAAACACAGAAACATTATTCTGAAGGAATCTGGAAACGAATCATGCAAGAAGAAGCCTGTAAATGATAGTAGATGGCAAATTTGAGATGATTTTGCAATGAGTAAAATGGGGCAGTGTGATCTAAAGATGAATACACAAAATACTTCAAAATATCATGGTGAATAATGTAATAATACCTTTCTATTCTTAAATTCTGCACACTTCATTATGTGGAAAATGCATACAAGTAGGAGGGAGCAATGAATAGGGCACTGAAAGTATTGACTTATGAGCAGAGCTGAGTGAACACCTCATAGCAAATAACTTATTCTGCAAATAAGTTGCATTCTTCCTTTTCCTCTTCATGAATCACCCAGGAACTAACTACTTTGTATGGCTTTGTGTAGTAGAAATGTTTTGGCACCTGTTTTATGCAAACAAATTTCATATAAAATGATTGCAAACTATTGCTTGGCATATACACTATTCATAATTTTGGATGAGCACAGTCTTCATAGTCATGAGGTAGTGGATAAATGAAATTTATAAACAAGTGGAGGGGAGGAACTAAGTCAGTGGGGTTGTTAAAAAGTTTCCAGGTGATATGCAAACATATCTGAGGTGAACCTTTGTGCAAGCAAACATTTTCATGAGCACTTGTGAGACTTATTAGTCTGCTAACATTCTTGCAAATCAAACCAATCAAACAAAAAAGAAATTGTTTAGGGAAATGTTTGCAGAAAATTAATAAAAAGGACATGAACACCATTGAAGAGAGGTTTTATTCATATGAATGTTTTCATATTTGCATTATTTAACCAGCTCTATTTGTGAGAAAATACTAAAACAAGTAAATATGCACAGATGATTCTGCAGGGGTATATGGATAATCATGTTCAAATTGTTAAAGGAGGAATAATTTCACAAAGGACAAAAAGGAGTCACTAAGGCAGGTATACAAAAATTTAATCAAAGCAAGGGGATGAATTAGGGGAAAGGCACATTTATGCTGAATAGTTGGAAAACTTCTTGACAGTGTGATCTAGAAGGCTGTTGGGAAGGGGGAACTGCTGCTCCAGGCAGCATAGAGCATGCTGCTCATTCATTCACCTCAACTGAGGACTCTTGGGGAGACTTGGAGGGAGGCAGTGGGACCATGTGAGAGAAGCTTTTTGGGCAGAGCCACACCGCTCTCTACTCTTGAGGGTAGGTCCAGCAGATGCCCTTCCTGACCCAAACAGTTCTTTGAAGCATGGGTGTGGGAGTGACTGCTGCCCCTGCTCAGGAATGTTGGCATTGCAGGCACCCCAAGGATAAGGTCCTTTTGTCTAAGGAAGTGTGGATGGCAGAATCTCAACCCCCCACAGGAACCCACTACTTTGGGTTACCTCCCACACAGCACTCTACTCTAGGTGATGGCTGAAGCGAAAGGATCCTTCTTTAGTCACCTAAGGAAGATCAAGAACAATTGCTTTGAAGACTCCCTCCCCTTCTTCTCCATCCATTCAATGCCCAGCAGAAGCAATGAAATACAACCACCTTAGGAGGAACGCAGGCCAGGGGCTTCATTCTGTCCTCAGCAACCAAGAGATTGGAAGTGACAATGGGGCACCCCTCTTCTTTCCCTGCCTCCTGAAGACTGGGAGCAGCAGTTCTTAAAATGTAAGCTCTTTAAAACAGGTACCATCTTTTTTTTCCTGTTTGTATAACATCTATCACAATGGGGTTCTGGTCCATGACTAGAGATTCTAGGCACTATGGAAATACCAATGGTATAACCCCTTTGGAGAAGCCTCTCAGGGAGTCAACCAGACAACAGCAGTTATGATGGCAGACATTTAGGCAAAGTCTATTTTGCCAGACTGCCTAGGGTCCAGGATGGACAGATAGCTGACTAGCAACACTACCAGAACAAATCATAAGCCACAGCCCAGAGACAGAAGGGTTTGGTTTTACTTTCAGTTTTGGCTGTGTCTGGGGAGAGAATGGAGTAGGGAGAGAAGCATCACATCCAGAGAGGAGCCTTCTACCCTCCATGTTCCCGCTCAAGTGAAACCTTGGATTTCTGGGACATTGAACAGTGTCATTTCAGCAGAGACCAGAAACCTAGGAGGCTGAAGAGAGGGTCAAGGTCAGACTACCAGGAGCCAGCCTAACTGCACATTGGAATCCAGACCAGAGAGCCATAAGGGCAACATTACCACCTTTGGTGTGTATACTTCGTATATTCATTTTACAATTTTGCTTCAAGTTGGCCACTAACCTCAAGACTACACTACCCATCAAAGATTGAGTCTAAACTCACTGGTTGCCTGGGCAGATGGTCAGAGGGAGCACAGAGGTTTGGACTGGCTGTACATCTTGGGATGGGTAGAATTTATGTATTGTTGTTTTTGTCTTTTATTATCCTAATTCCTTTTTCTGTTGTCCTCTATCCTGAGTTTCCCATACCTAATAAAGACCCAGTTACTGTTTTATTAATCTGGCTGACATACCTCTGTAACAGATTGTGTAATAAATATTTTCCCAAGGGACAGGCCCTCTGTGTTCTCTACACTAGGAGGTGTTTCCTTGGCGGCATCAGGAGCCCATATAGATGAAACCAGGACCCAGACCCCTGACAAGAACAGAGAGACGGCTGCAGCCACATCTCAGGGCTGGGGTTACATAATAAATACAATAATAACAATACCCTAGTCCCATTCCCCCCTGCCCTAGTGACATTTCAGTTGAGTTGTCTTGTCTGATATCAATATTTGACCAATATAAATATCATTTCCTTTTTCAACCCCTACATGGTATTAATTCCAGACAACTAAACGAGTAATACTATCCCTGCTTTCCATTCATGAGAGAAATTAATTGTCATGGAAATGCTCTGGATTATCAATCAATGCTTTACAAGTTTTTTCAGGCAAAACTGTTGATAAATATCATCTAGTTTCATAACGTACTACCAATATATTAGCAGGTGAAGTCACTTTTTATGACATTGTATAGTAATTTTCTAGTGGGTTTGTGAAATGTTCTATTTTTGCAAAGTGGGAAGCATTCTGTAAGCCAGTCAGCATAATTGTCTGTGGTTTCTCTAAGATGTACCAGAGAAAGATTTCTGGTGAGGAAGACCATATTTCACAAGCTCAGCATTTAGGGTGATATTTTCCCATAATTTATTTGGTATCAAACACAAGCCACATCGGTGTCAACAACTGAGAAATCTTTTTTGGAAATATTATGGATCAAAATATTAGCATCTATTACTATTATATCTCAGACAGATGCTCTAAGAAAGTTTAAGTGGGATCCAAAAGTCAAGGAAGGCATAAACAAAACTGTAAAATGATGCATCATCTGCATGAGAATGCTATCTGAGTCCATAACATGTAATAATGAGTGCTAATGAAATAAAGTACAGAGAGAATAAAAGAGACCCTGAGATGAGGCACTGGCAAGAATTATAAAGTGATTCAAATGGGCGCTGTCTAAACCATGTAGTGAATGATCAATCAGATAAAGGCTATTCAAGCCAACAAAGATCAACTGAGGTGAGCCCCAAACAGACAGCTCAGTCTGTCTAACAAGATTTGATGATTAATAATGACAAGTGTGGCAGCAGTATCTGGTGTTAATAAATAAATCTCACCAGAGGCAAGAACACCTAGTTATGAGGTCATTTGCAGAGCAGTGGCTGTGCTGTCCTGAACCAAGATTGATTGTTAGGCTAGCACTTATTACAAGTGAGATATGACACACATGCATTGACCTTAGATATAAATAAATGGGATATTAGAAGTAGGTCTGCAATTACAAGGTAGATACACAGATTATTTGTCTAGTTTGACAGCACAATCCTACTTTGCTAATAGTTTCTCCTGCATTCTTATTGGATATATTATATAAGTGAAGAGTGTGGATGTGATTTCTGAGCTATTTGAAAGCAGACCTGAGGAATTCTGAATGGAAAAGGAGAGGTAGAAAAATAGAATATTTTTGAAGATTCTATTAATCTAAGATACATATATACAAGTAAATCATATGGCCAAACTTCCTGATATGCTGAGGACTGCAATTTCTATTAAACTTTTAACTTCTCTGAATCAGGACAGTAGCTCTAGTACAGTATTGCTGTAATATTATCATTGCTCTTCATTATGTTAGGTATAAAGAAGTAAGAAATGTTGGTATTGTTTAATATGTTCAATTAGTTGTTTTAATAATGTACTTTTGAAATAATGTTAAGTGAATCACTGGCTTTAATAGAATTTAATATGGTGTATATGAACTATGATCCTTGGACTCCATCTTTGTAAGCGAACTTTTGTACAACTTAGACGCTGGAGTCCTCTGGCTCAAACTGGACTGAACCAGCTTTTCCCATCTTAGAGATGATATAAGATCTTGCTCTGTGCCTGCACGGTGCTGTCCATTCCAGCGAAAGTGCGTGCATGGTCAGGTCTTCCTAACTCTCCAAAGCTACATAGAAGAGTATCTTGTATCGAGCAGCAAGGTTGAGAAGGAAAGACCTGTCTTCACTATCCCTGTCACAGTGAATCGAATCCATCTTACCTGTGGAGGTCCTGCTTTCCTGGTGTCCAACATCCCAGAGGGTCTCCCCGCCTGCGATGAAGTCCAACAGTCATTGGGACTCCCCAGTGGTCCTCCTCAAAGGCTCTCAATCAGCCAGAGAGTAGAAGGTCCTGGGCCTCGCATCTGTGCACTGTGTCAACTGTGCCTAAATCATAGGAAAGGTTTCTGTATTGGGGTTTCGTTTATTGTTTTTCTGAAGACCAAGGGAGGTTTTGTGGGTCTGAGCTTCAAGCTCCTAAAGCCAGTCACTGAATCACTGTATGGTTAAGTTTGTGTTTCTTCCCCTCCCCCCGCCCCATTTTTCCCAGTTTTCTGTACCTTTGCTATATTACCTTGTCTATCTTTATTTTTATTATATCACACAGGGACGGAGGGACACCCTTATTGAAAGCTAAATCCACCGGTGACAGACATGAAAGGGAGCTGAGTCTGTTCTTCTGAGAAAAGGGGATTTCCTTTTCTATCTTTTCCCCTACCAATTCTCAAGTATTTTCTCTCTGAAGCATTACCTTACTCCCCTTGAGGTAACAATTATGACTCTTCATTGCATCATAGCATTGGTCAATATAATTTGCAACCTGAGCAACAATCTGCCCAACCTTTGTTGCATCCACCTTTATTGCCAAATTCAAACAAAATTTCAGCAGTATTGTCTTGAGTATCTTCTTTAATTAAATCTACTTGCTGAGTCATGCTCAAGCACATGAGTAGTTGAAGGCACACTTTCTTAGGACAAAATGGACAAAGAGTATTCTTCCCTCTCACCCCTACCCCATCTGTGCTCTGCTCAGCAGTTTCAAAAGATGTGAGTAATATTCCCCTTAAAGAGATAAATGGGGCAAACAAAAGAATGTTTTGTGTATTGCTCCCAGGTGTGCTGAAGTCTGGCTGAGTGAATGCTATGCCTGGGACGGGGGATTTAACATGATACTCTGGGTATGGCCACAGAAATAACTGTAGCAACGTGTTTCCCCTGGTCCACACACATTAGATATGCAAGTAGGGTGCAAAATGAAGCAGATTCAATATACTTTAAAATAAACAACTGATTACAAGAGGCTAGAGGACCAAGGTGCAGAGATTCCTGATATTACAAAAGCAGGATCCTGACAAGTTGTCTCAGTGATTATTCCTGCCTCATTTTTGCATAGGTTTCCTTCATTGCTCTCACCCTAACCATATACTTAAGATTTCTGTTATTACCCATTTGACTACTGTTTTATGTATCTTCTTCCAATGCAGGTACTCTGATGGTACTCCCTCACCAGGAATGAAAGGCCTTTTCGTGCCCAGTCTTCTGATTTTTGTGGCACTATTTGGGCTATGTTTTTTCCTACTTGTATCTGGCTTCTGGCCACAGAGTTGCTCGTTTGGTGCCCTCAGTAGAGATATTGCCATGTATAACTATTGGCTCCTTTTGGTTCCGCTTCTAGAATGTTATGTGTATGGTTTGGAAATATAAGACATCTTCCCTGTGTCATATTCACACTGACTAATACTGGTTACTGATATAATTGCCTTGGAGGAGTTCTGGTTCCTCCAAGTCACTTCATGTGGCCACCACTTGTCTGTTCTGCTCCATGACTTCTAACAGTCACGGTGTGTTTTTTGCTGTTAGCAGCAGATTCACTGATATCTTTGGTCTACCTGTGGCAGATTGTCAGCTATTTACAACCATTGCATTATGATGTCTACCTACTGAGTTGCTATTGACTCCCCTTCCACCACCTCTCTCCCCCGCCCCGCCCCAAGGCTTCTTTTCTGATCTCTCACACACTTTCATCTGAACATTTCTGGCCATGTGTGGGTTGCCAGTCTCTAGCTAATTCTAACTGCTTTCCTGCTCCTTTTTTCTGTTTAAGAACAATTTTTAATATGGTTCTCTTAAGTGTGCATCCCAAGATAACCTGATCCTACAGATAAAATCCTAGCTCTATTGAAGGCAGTGGCAAAATCTCATTGATTTCAAAGGAGTCAAGATTTCACTTTACATATTTAAAGTGGAAAAGACTTGGTTTTCCACCTGACACACTTTTTCCCCATTGGTCTTAACAGAACTCCTTGACAGCAAACTCCTGTAAATTTAACACTGCTTCTTACAGAGCGCCAGGTCCTATATGAGCACCTCCTGGGAGTTATTGAATGCCTTTCAACTTCTACTCCCATTGAAGCTGAAGGGAATTAAGAGCACTCAGCACAGGATTAGCCCCAAGATGATTAAAGAGGAAAAAGTGAAATAAATCCTTAAGAATATCAAGGAATTTTGCTACAAGGACCAGAGACAGCTGTCAAAACTGGATTTACTTACACAAGATCAAAATTTGTGACCGATTATTGAATATTTTTTTGAGTTTAGGGATGGAAAAAATGAAAGGGTATGAATTACATAAACTAAACTGTAGAAGAAAATTAAGTCGAAAACAAAGATAACATAACTAAGGCCACTTTTATTCTTTTTTGCAACTGGATGGACTTCTTAAATACTGTTTACTTCTCAAATACAGTAACACATGAATAAAATGGAACATGTTAGAGTAACTTTCTATCCCTAGGAGTAATAGAGGAATAGAAGAATTAATTTAGAGTAGTAACATATCTCTACAACACAGCAACAGTAGACTGTACTTTTATAGAACATAAGAATGCCCATACTGGGTCAGATCAAAGGTCGATCTAGCCCAATATCCTGTCTTCTGACCCTAGCCAATACCAGAAGCCCCAATGGGAATGAACAGAACAGGTAACCATCAAGTGTTCCATCCCGTCACCCATTCTCAGCTTCTGCCAAACAGAGGCTAGGGACATCATCCCTGCCCATCCTGGCTAATAGCCATTGATGGCCTATCCTCCATGAACGTATCTAGAACTTTTTTAGATTTCAGAGTAGCAGCCGTGTTAGTCTGTATTCGCAAAAAGAAAAGGAGTACTTGTGGCACTTTAGAGACTAACAAATTTATTTGAGCATAAGCTTTCGTGAGCTACAGCTCATTTTTAGAGTTAGGGATTAGCTTTCTATTTGGGATCAATAATGTATTGTTTGAGTTAACTGCCTAGTAATTTCTAGAAAATTTTGTGGCAGAATCTTTCAGATGGATCTGAGTATAACAGAACTTTGTAGGCCTTATGTGGTGATAATGAAATGACTGAAAATTGAATAACCAATGAGAAATTGTGAACTCAGGTTCTTAACAAATCCTATGTAATAAATTTCCTTTACACTCTTTTTGTGGTCTTGAGCACATTTAGATGTTGTGATGCAATAAGAAAAAATATAAAAATGGCTAAAAATTCCCTTTGCCTCCTGCCTTGGGTGTTCATTACAAAGCCATAAAATATTTTAAAGCACCTCTTTACCCCGTGGTTTCCTTACCTAATATTGAAACAATTGTGGAACAAATCCATAATTTTAAAGGCATCTTCCTCTTATACTAAACCAGGAGAATTCAAAATACACATACAATGGCATAATATCCCATAGAGTATGGTAAGGAGAGCACTTACATTAGACCTTGAAGACATATATTCTAATCAGATTTTGTCCAGGTTTTTCTGAAAAAAAAAAGTGTATGCTAAATAGAACATCAAAATGGTGAGACCACAGATTATTTCATCCCTGTTCAGCACAATCTCTGATGATTGTATTCATTCAGTGTCCCAATTTCTCCTTTGTATGAAATGCTTTGCGTGTATCAAGGAGACATAGCTCCCTATCAGTAATACTTATAAAGTCACCATACTTCAGCTAATACTAATGGATAGCAAAACTTGAGTTTTAAGTATCTTCTAATGCGGGTGTTTGATTGTGGGTTTAACTGATGGATAGGTCTTTCAGAAAGTAGCCAGGGTGCAAATGGAGTGTGGGCTTGGACATATAAAGTTAAACTTTCAAATATGAAGCCCATATTTGCCCACCAAAAATGTAGTTGTAAGGCTATCTTTGTGGGTGCATTTTCTTGATTTGTATTGAACATCTGGGGTAAATGCCCCATCTCAAACAAAATATATTAGAATTGTAAAAGATATAGAGAAGGGGAAAATTATTGGGATTATGTAATAGCTTCCATTTGAGGAGAAATTAAAAAGACCATGCCTGTTCATCTTACAAAAGAGACAAATTATATGGACAAAATGAATAGGGAAGTGCTATTTACCGCTTCATGTAACATAAGAACTCAGGGTTGCCTTATGAAATTATTAGGCAGCAGGTTTAAAACAAACAAAATGGAGTACTTCTTCTCACAATGCATAGTCAACCTATGGAACTTGTTGGCATGGGATGTTGTGAAGACCAAAAGTATAACTGGGTTCAAAAAAGAATTAGACTACTTAATGGAGGATGGAGCCAGGAAGGGCTATTAGACAGAATAGTCATGCTCCAGGTGTCCCTAGAACTCCAACAACGAAAAATTGGGATTAGATGACAGGGAATGGATCACTTGAAATTGCTCTGTTCTGTTCATTCTCTTTGAAGCATCTGGCACTGACAACTATATGAGATAGGATGCTGGGCTAGTCAAACCATCGGTCTGACCCAGTATGGCTGTTCTTATTCTCTTATTGTGTGCTGAAATATGGGTGTGTGTTAACACACAGTCTCTACTCTCTGTTCTCTAAAATAGTTTCTCCTTGTCACTCAAATTACTATGGTGAATTTATTCATAGAACAGATTGGGACATACAATGGTTGTACTTTTAAATTTCTCTTATTTTTAAATATGTTATTGTTTATTTTATTTTATTGTTGAGTGGTATTTCCTATTTACATAATTGGAAAGTTCACTAGGAATTGAGAATATTTCAAAAGGCAAAAAGCATATTAGAAGATACTTACTTTACAAGAGGTGTCAGTCAGGTTTTCAGTCTAATTTGCAAGAGAATATTTGATTTTTCTAGATACAGTCCTCCTTTTGAAATCTAGTAGCTGTTATAGTCAATATTACACTCACATTTTAGAGGGGTATTTGTAACTGTAGATGTAACTGATTTATTTATGTGTGTGTGCGTGTGTATACACATTTTTTTTTCTTTTAAGAGGCAGGTTTTGAAAATATTGGGAAAAAGAAAGAGGCAACTCACTGTACTTTTTGTGCAAAGCACGCAGTTCAATGACAATAAGAGGTTGGTTCCTGTATATTATTAGAGTCCCTCTTCATTAAAACACAGATGAAAAATAGCTCATTTAAATGCCACAGGCACAGGGCCAACAGACACAAAAAGCATTTGTTAAATGAATGAAAAATGGCAAGTGCTCAGAAAACATAAAACATAAACACAAATGTAGAGGATACAATAGCCGAAGAATTTTTAAACATATTTCTCAGCTAATTCAGATGATCAAATAACTGAAATTGAAACAAAGGGTACCCTTTTACGTGTTATTGTTTTCCACTCCGTTTCAGTCAATTGCCTTTTCTCTCCTCCTCCAAATTCCATTAACTCTTCCATCAACTCTTCCAGATACAGTGCTTGGAAGTGATACTTTAATCTCTTACAGATACTTTACTTGTTTCCAAACAAAGCAAATTTACTAATCCCCCACGAAAACTGCACCTATGCCATGTATCAAATTTCAGTCTTCAGCTATATTTTGCTGTCGCCCATTTCAAGAGTCTGGTTAGAATTTCTCTACTCTGGGTAAAAAATATTTTGTTCAGTCTCTGACTCTGAAGCACGCCCAGTCCCATATAGTTCAGGAAATAATTTATCAGGACCAAGACACCTACATGAAGTCAGGTAGGCAATAATACAGAGAATTACTTTGATGCCACTTGGCTAACCTTGGTGATGCTGGGATTTGTGAAATAGACACTCATTCACACTGTTGTCACCTCCTCCAATGTTATCAAAAGTCTGATGATATTTGGTGTTTTCCTTAAAGCTCTAACTCCAGAAGTAATTTGGTGTTCAGAACATCTCAGCTTTCATTTAAACAAGGTAGTTTTTAGTACTCATGGTTGTGCAGAAAAGCTGGAAAGTCTGAACCCTAAATGCTCAAAAACAAGGAGGCAAATGAAGAATACACAAAAGGTTTTTTTTTTTAAGTCATTTTTTTTAAATCATTATTTTCAAGTCAATCACATGATTTTTGATGACCTGACTCATGGATTTTGAGCATGAAATTAGTCATTTATGCACCCTATTTGAAAACTAAAGTGTTTCTCAGGAACAAATCATAGCATAGCAGAGTTTTCAAGGATTTGCTTCAAGACAGACTGGTATGGAGAAGAACTCAAAGAGCCAACTCCATATAGGTGGGACTATGGCTAGAAGAAGAAGACTCATGCATTTTTAAGCATTTGAGGTTTGCAGCTGTGGATTCATAAGCTCTATATTGTCACCCTCTGCCAACTAGTAGCAGATGTTGGGTTTGAAGGTTTGTTTCTTGTTGGAAGAGAAAACAGTAATAGAGTCTGTATTTTTATTATTATTAATTATTATTATCATTAGTAGTAGTAGTAGTAGTACAGTTTGTTTTAGTTTCACTGTATACACCAATCCTTCAGCATAGGTCTCACAAATGGAAAGAAACCTTCTTTCATGAATCTCAGCCAAAAACACCAATGCCTGATTCCCACAGGCAACTCTGCCCCAACAATTGACTCTAATTAGATTAAGGAAGAGTAAAGTCCTTTATTGGCTGCCACAGCTCCCCCAACAGAAACTGAATTGCAAAAAGTAACAATAGAAGCATTTTTCTAAAACCTAAACATGGCTTGCATGCTAATAAATATAACTTGTAAGACTAGGTATAACAGCATCACCTGATGACATCCACCATAGCAACACACAAACACAGATTTCCCTTACCAAAATATTGTTCCATATTCTTTAAGTCGTATTTTTAAATGATTGACAACTAAACAACGTTGAAAATGACAAAGTATAAACTTATTTTTCAAAAGGGGAAGACTCTAAAGTCACAAAAGGTAAAAAAAAATACAAAGACCACACCATTAATTTCCATATATCCTGATCTGTGACCCACAGGTGAGAAGGGTAAGGCATTTCTAGAGTAACATAACCCATGATGAGGGCTCAGAGAAAAAAAACATGGCCAAGCTATTGCTTGTGCTAATACCTCAGCCTTCTGTACAAATTCCCTGAGATTCACACAGATGGTCTATGATATTCCTCAGAAAGTCATGGCTGTGGCTTCTTTGCACTTTTCTGGCAGCATACAAAAAAAACCCCTTAAAGCTCTTTTAATTGGACTAGCTGAAGACTTGGGGCATGTTGGGGACATGAGTGAAGCAACTCTACACAACATTTTTCCCGGCTGCTGGAACAGTTCCTTGGGGCAGTTGGTAGCCAGGCACAGGTCTGAACATCTCTGAGGCAGCTCTAAGTTCTGCCAGGGACCAAACCACAGCTGGCCCCCCCCTACATCTGGGAACATAGGAGTGACATAAAACCACCTCACCTCCATCCACCTCCTATCAGAGCCTATGAAGAGCATAGCTCAGCTGGACTTCTGCGCGAAAAGAGTTTTCTGAGTAGCATATCTTCCCGCACTGTGGAGGTGATGACCTGAGACTTTACAGGACTAAACCTGTAAACCAAAGTGGAGATATGGTTGTGGGGAAGGATGAGTAAAGAACCAAAATGAGAGTCAAATAACAAATAATAGCACAATATCTTTAAATCATTTGTTAAATGATATTTAGGAATTAATGCAATTGTCTGTAGCCTCAGTTTTGTATTTTCATATAAGAAGTTGATCTACAAACATGAGAGATCACTGCATTTCAACTGTCTGAAAGTAAACTGTGACTAGATTTAGCTGGGACACTCTTCATTCAAGGACTCATTTCAATGGAATTTATTTCAATAGATTTCTTCCATGGCTGTGTATCCATGAAGACCTCATGAATGCCTCTCCCATGTGAAATGTTTCAGTAAAAAGAGATCAGTGGAGTTATACAGCCATAGCTATGCATATGAAAAGAGTGAAATTGGAGGGAATACTTTTAAACTTTATATTAAATTTCCATTTAAAATTGGTTAACAATTGATTCTTGACCTATGATCCTGTCATACTTCTTTAATAACACTATAGGGGTATAATATCAATAGCTTGAAACATGTGGACAAAGAGGAGAATGCAAATAATTGGGTTATTAGGCTTTGACATGATTTATTTATGTGAGGCCCAGTGTGATCTGCTTATGCTAAGGAACTATTTTTAGTGAATCAAACAAAGCTAAGGGCTTAACCCTAGGTTATGAATTATATCTTATCATTCTGTGTGGCAAACAAGTAACCACAAAAGGACAGGTATACCGCAAGTTTGCAAAAGTCATCTTGAAATAGAGGAACAGGTTGGGGGCTTCTGCAATATTGTAAGTAGGCTGAGACATCATTGTCATATATGATTTAGTAAGAAATTGATTGACATAAATGGTTAAGTCCATGATTGGAAATATAATTATGGACACCTAGAATGCTACCTATAGATAATGAGCAGGTACAAATGTTATTATGTTCATAAATCATGGGTAAATATGGTTATGCATCTGAGTAGTTGCATAAGGAAGAGGTATAAAAGATCTAGCACTCTTCCCTAAAATTTGGGTGCTTTGGGTTCCTGAAATGGTATGAACTGATTTGTGGCATTCTCAGGTGCTCTACTGACTGTTTTTTTCTATCTTTGTTTTCATTGCTGAGGTGTGAACATATTATATTCATGCTCTTATGAACCATTATGCAGTTTATTGCTCTGTGAACATAAGAAATAAGAACAAGAGTACTTGTGGCACCTTAGAGACTAACACATTTATTAGAGCATAAGCTTTCGTGGGCTACAGCCCACTTCATCGGATGCATAGAATGGAACATATAGTAAGAAGATATATATATATATATATATATATATATATATATATACATATAGAGAAGGTGGAAGTTGCCATACAAGAAATAAGAATGGCCATACTGGGTCAGACTAATTGACCATCTAGCCCATTATCCTGTCTTCCAACAGTGGCCAGTGCCAGATGCTTCAGAGGGAATAAACACAACAGGGCAATAATTGAATTGAAGGATCCATCTCTTGTCCTCCAGACCTATGTTTGGCAGAGGTTCAGGGACATACTGAGGATTGGCTTGCATCTTTGACCACTCTGGCTAATAGTTGTTAATGGACCTATCCTCCATGAACTTATCGAAACCTTTTTTGAACCCAGTTATACTTTTGGCCTTCACAACATCCCATGGCAACAAGTTCGAGAGGTTGACTGTGCATCGTGCGAAGAAGTACTTTCTTTTGTTTGTTTTAAACCTGCTGCCTATTAATTTCGTTGGATGACTGCTCTTTCTTGTGATATGTAAAGGAATAAATAATACTTCCTTTTTCACTTTCTCCACACCATTCATGATTTTATAGACCTCTATCATATCCACCCTTAGTTGTCTCTTTTCTAAGATGAACAGTCCCAGTCTTTTTAATCTCTCCTCATATGGAAGCTGTTCCAAAACCTGTAATCATTTGTGTTGCCCTCTCTGTACCGTTTTTAATTCTGAGATGGGATGCCCAGAGCTGCATGCAATATATTCAAGGTGTGGGCATATGATGGATTTATATAGTGGCATTATGATATTTTGTGTCCTATTATCTATCTCTTTCCTTATTATTCCTAATATTCTGTTAGATTTTTTGAGTGTCGCTGCACATTGAGTAGATGTATTCTGAGAACTATCCATAACAATTCCAAGATCTCTTTCTTGAGTGGTAATAGTTAATTTAGACCCTATCATTTTGTATGTATAGTTGAGATTATGTTTTCCAATGGGCATTACTTTGCATTTAACAACATTGAATTTCATCTGCCATTTTGTTGCCCAGTCACCCCGTTTGGTGAGTCCCTTGTAACTCTTCGCAGTCTGATTTGGACTTAACTAACTTGAGTAATTTTGTGTCTTCTGCAAACTTTGCCACTTCACTGTTTACCCCCTATTTCAGATCACTTATGAATATGTTGAATAGCTCAGGTCCCAGTACAGATCCTTGGGGGACCTACCTATATTCTTCTCTCCATTGTGAATACTGACCATTTATTCCGACCCTTTATTCTCTTTTAGCCAGTTACTGTTCCATTAGAGAACCTTCTCTCTTACCCCATGACTGCTTAGTTTTCCAAATAGCCTTTAGTGTGGGATCTAGTCAAAGGTTTTCTGAAAGTCCAAGTAAAGTATATCAACTGGATCACCCTTGTCCAGATGCTTATTTGACATGCTCAAATAATTGTAATAGATTAGTGAGTCATGATTTTTCTTCACAAAATCTATGTTGATTCTTCCCCAACATATCAGGTCCATCTATGTGTTTGATAATTCTGTTTTTTACTATAGAGTCAACCACTTCACCTGATACTGAAATTAAGCTTACCTGCCTGTAATTGCCTCTGGTGCCCTTTTTAAAAAGATCAGAGTGACATTAGCTATCCTTCAGTCATCTGGTACAGAGGCTCATTTAAGCAATAAGTTACATACCACATTTAGTAGTTCTGCAATTTCATACCTGAGTTCCTTCAGAGCTTTTGGGTAAATACCATCTGCTCCTGGTAACTTATTAATGTTTAATGTATCAATGTGTTCCAAAATCTCCTCTATTGACACTTCAATCTGGGAGAGTTCCTCAGATTTGTCACCCTAAAAAGAATGGCTCAGGTGTGGGAATCTCCATCACATCATCTACCGTGAAGACCAACACACACACATAATTTGTTTAGTTTTTCCACAATGGGATTGTCTTCTTTGAGTGTTCCTTTAGTACCTTGATTGTCCAGTGGCCCCATTGATTATTTGGCAGGCTTCCTGCTTTTGATGGGCTTAAAAAAATTGCTGTTAGTTTTTGTGTCTTTGGCTAGTTGCTCTTCAAAGCCTTTTTTGGCCTGCCTAATAATGTTTTTACACTTGACTTGCCAGAGTTTATGCTCCTTTCTATTTTCCTCAGGAGTCTTTGACTTCCAGTTTTTAAAAGATGCCTTTTTGCCTCTAACCGCCTCTTTTACTCTGTTGTTTAGTCATCATGGAATTGTTTGTCCTCCTATGCTTTTATATTATTTTAATTTATTTTATGGTGTACATTCAGTTTGAACCTCTATAATTGTGGTTTTGATAGTTTCCATGCTGCTTCCTGACATTTCACTCTTGTGACTGTTCCTTTTAATTTCCATTTAACTAGCTTTCTCATTTTTGTTTAGTTCCCTTTTTGAAAATAAATGCTACTGTGATGGTGGTTTGGGACATTTCCCCCTACAACCATGTTACATTTAATTACATTATGGTCACTATTACTGAGTGGTTCAGCTATATTCACCTCTTGTACCACATAGGACAAACTCAAGCATTGCCTCTCCCCTTGTGGGTTCCAGAACTAGCTGCTCCAAGCAGCAGTCATTGTCTAGACATGTTATCTATGAATCCTGTCCTGAGGTGACATGCACTCACTTACTAGGGGAATAGCTGAAATCCTCTGTTGTTATTGTATTACTTTATTATATTAATGAGTATATTACTTTGGTTCTTAAGTAAAGTTTTGCTTGATGGTATATATCTATCTATTTCAAATCACATCAATCCCACAATTAACAAGAAACTTCTACGTAGCCAAATTGGAAAGAACCTGTTATAAACAATAAAGACTATAAGTGTGATAAATGTGAAGTTTCAGTATCTGACAAGGCTACAGAGTTAATAAATGATTAATAGCTGTTATAAGCATGTTGCACAGATTATAGATGGTTATAAGCATATCAGTAGAATGTATTATAAATAAATTCAAGCTATGATAACAAGAAATCTATTGACCTGTTGGATTCAGTTGATACCAACTGATTAACAATTTATTAAAACATCTATTAATCCTTTAAATCTTCATAAACTGTTATTGATAGTCCTTAATATTAATTGTGCCCAGAAATAATTCCATAAAGGGAAATGAGAACAATCGCTGGAATTCCAATGTCCTCTATCAGAGCTATCTTTTTCCTTGGGGGAGAATGGGTTGCATGATGTAGGCATCTAACAGGTGCTTTCTCTCTCGTTATTATATGCCTATGCACCATTAAGTTATTTTAAAAGGCGTTAAAGTAAGTGGAGAACTAAATAGCAATTGATTTGTGAGTTAAGAAGGTTTGTAAATTGCTCATAGCAATAACCAATTTTGTTTTGCTAATGCTGTATATTTGCCTAATGTTTTGTCTCTATAAAACACTAAAAACCTAAGTCAGCTTTGTCCAAACATTGTTTCCCCTTAGGCCAGCAAGTATTTTGCACATTGTGCAAGTATTTTGCACATTGTACTATGGACCACCAATAGTAAGGAGATTTTTTCTCATATGGAAGAATTTCATGCCAGTTATGGTTTGCACACCTGTCTCCACACAATTTCAGTAAATTAGTGTTCATTTCACACTTTCAAAGCATCCTCAGTTATGTTTCTTGCACTGATGTAGCAATATTTATATGTTTGTTTTTCTTGGGCTATTAAAAAGAGAACTCCAAGACTTGCAAGGATATACACACTCATTTGGCTCAGGTATGTTTCATCTTTATTTGTAGCTGGTCCTGTAATATTTTGAAAAAAAACCCACATTTATTTGTATACATTTCTGTAGTTTATACTCTACCACTTAATGCCTATTTTGTCCATTTCTACTTTTCACATTATTACTATGCATATATAACTCAGTCAAAACACTTTGCTTGAGCTACATATATACACCAAACTCTACTCCCCAAACTCCTCTGTACTATCTGCTGAAACGAAGCTGCTAAAATATCTTATACTTACCTCCAATTAGTAGTAAAGAAATATAAATGTTAAATAAGGCACTGTACAAAAATGTAGCAAAAGTGTAAACTTGATCAAAATATCTGTCTCTCTCTGAATATGAAATCACATGATCATGCCTTCATGATGTGATGTCGATCGACGGGTATACCTCAAAAGGTTTGGAATCCAGATTGAGTTTTGATAGTCACTTGAAGGCTGGCATGGTTATCCCCATCTATTTCATGCAGCATAACTAGACTGCTCCCTCCTGACAGTACATGAGACACAAGCCACCCCAGAAGTGGCAAAGAGGAGACGAAAGGAAGCAAGGATATGTCCCTCCCCCTCCATTGGCCAGGCACACACGAAGATAAAGCCTGTACTATCCAATGGAGCTGGGCAAGAGATGTGTGTTTATTGAGGCATAATTCTCCCTAAAGTTTCTGCAAGGGCAGTGCAGTTTTTATTGTCCCCAGATCATAATTTTAATCTGACCAAAAATGTTTTACAGTTTCAAGTATTATTAGATAGAAAATGCACTAGATTATCCAATTAACCAAACAAACACACAAAAATCCACACTCAGCAAAACATGTCAAGGTTGAAAATTTAAATGCACAAAAATTAGGTATTTCAAATATATCTTAATTCCCATAGAAATTATGATGTTGCGAAACAAAGAGAGAAAGACGTCATGATGCACAAAAATATATATATGGAAGAAGACAGATTTATGGTTATTGTAGTGATCACACTTTACATTGTGTGACTTTCATTAACTTTTTGGGGGGTTGGGGGTGCTTATTCCAGGACTAGAAACCAGACTCTCCGTCTTCTTATCCCATATCCATTAATAAATCTTTCTGTAACCTTAGATAAATCACTTACACTCTCCTTTAGCTTCCTCATCTGTAAAATGAAGCTAATAATACTTATAAACCCTACATATGTGTTGTGAACATAGAATGATAGAAATATAGGGCTGGAAGAGATTTCAACAGATCATCTAGTCCATCCCCTCTCCCCTGTATGCTGAGGCAGGACCACATATACCTAGATCATCACGGACAGGTGTTTGTCTAACCTGTTCTCTTAGAAACGTCCAATAACAAGAATTCCACAACATCCCTAGAAAACCTGTTTCAATTTTTAACTATTCCTGTAGTTAGAAACTTTTTCCTAATATCTAACCCAAATTTCCCTTGCTGCAAAATAAGCCAATTATCTTTTGTCCTAAACTCGGTGGAACCAGAGATCAATCAATCAATCAACATCCTCCTTTATAACTTTTATATATTTGAAGACTATCATGTCTCCCTTCAGCCTTCTCTTCTCTAAACATGCCCTTCAACCTTTCTAAATAGATCATGTTTTCTAAACCTCTTTTCATATGACTTCATTAACTAGTTAAATTTTGCAAACTGCTTTGACAATGAAAGCTGTTTAAAATGTTAACTACTTGTACAATATTCTCCCATAAATCTGAATTAATGTATTTGTAGTAAAGTGGTCAACAAGGGCTAACTTGGTTACTCAGAAGATTATGCAATGGAGCCATGTTCCAGCACTCCCTTACTTCCTGTTTAGTCAGTGGGAGTTCCCCCCACCCCATGCTGTTGTGATGCAGTTAAATAAAGAAGCAAGTTCCCAGCCTGCAGTCCTGTGAGAAAACTTATTTTTCTTTACAGAAATATTTTTCAATTGATCCCTTTCATTATAAAAAGGAAAAAATGAATATACAACTATGACACCTGCAAGTATACATGGGGGATGAATCTGTCCAACTATGTGCAATTAATTTGAGTATGCAATGTACATTGATTACACTGACAACACCATTGTACATTCACACACACCATGTGTAGGGAGAGGTGCATAATTGTTAATCTGAATGCCAACTTTTTGAGAAAACTGAACAAAAGCACCTTCTTTTCTCCTGCTTTGGGATCTTAGGGGCAGAAAAACTACCAACAAATTAACATCCAACGTGTGGGGTACTTAAGCTTCAAACTGATATGTGACCAGTGATATTTGCTTTCAACAACAAGATGAATGTGGAAAGACTGGAATCTAACTTGGCATTTTATACCCAGACACAATCTATTGCAAAACTAGTTTATCTGCTTGTGTAACCTTTGGTGGGCTAGAGTTCACTCCATTACCCTTCTCCTGTGCCTAAAAACCCCCCAACTCTCATAGAAGTGTAGCCAGAGACCCAGAGTTTAATCTCTAAGGATTTTCAGCAAGGATTGCACAGGATCAACCGCCCCAAAAGGAACTAAAATGAATTTAATTAAATAACTTTATAAAATCTTATGATAAAGAAACAAATAATAATCTAATGTTTACAGCATAACATGGCTATTTTATAATCCACAGACATTACCTTCACAGCTATACATAAACAAAGAAAAAAATTAAAATCAAAACAGTTCAGTATCCACAGAAATACAGAGAGAAGAAATTGAAAGTTCCCAAAAGCTTAGGTTTTGTTCACCTAAGTCTCAATTAGAGTCTTTGATCACCAAATCTATACAGTCTGCTGACTCTAAAACAACATCTTCCCTCCACTTGCTTGTAGGAATCTTCAGTTGGAATCCATGCAGACTCTTCTTCTGCTGAAATCACTACTAGCTGGTCAGCTAACTGATTAACCAAACACTCACTTAAGTGTATAGATTTAAAGAAAACCCTGCTGTAAAATGCTTCAGGGTTAGAGACAACAGCCTGCTTTCTGGTCCTGGGCTCAGCTTCTCCCAACTCACACAGGGGACAATGCCTTCTGCCAAGTAGCTGCCCTGACTGCTTGCCCTCATGGAATCTGACTCCAACAACAGGAAACCTATTGAAGCATACCCAAAACTACCACACCCAATTCCAGAAGCTTCTGGATGTGGAGTATTTAATCTGCCTAGCAACAATGACCCAGATACAGCTCACTCCTACCTCCCCCCAGTGGGTCTCTTAAAGAGATATCTCCCTATTAGGCATATGGGTTACACTTTTAGTATTCAGGGATTTGTCAACATACAGGAAATCCTTAAACATTACCATGGGACTGCTGTTCATAAATTCTCCTCTTCCACAACCCCCCAGATAACACCACCACCATCATCAGAAACAATGAACAAACGGTGAAAATAACAAGTAGTAGTGATGTGGTAAAAATTAATAAGCTTCCAAGTTGCAATTAATTATACCACCTCCATGTGTCCTTGGTCAAGAAGTGTAATGTGAAAATACTGTCTGTTGCTTAAACACTGAGTTGCCTGTATAGGAGCATTATTTTAATTGGTGCCAGTGGAATGAACAACTTCCCTCACCCTCTTTCTCACAAATACAAGTGACCAACCCGATCAAAATTCTAACTATGGCACTGATCTTACACCATTAAACACAATGGGAGGTTTGCGCTTGACTTCAACGAATACAGTATCAAGCTTTATAATATTAAGAATCACCCAACAGCAGGCCATTAGACTAGACAGCGTTGATTGAAATTTCTCAACCAACTCTATGTTTCTACCAAAAAGTGGAGTTTCATACAAAATTATTTTTTCTTAGAAAAAATGTCACTTTCACTGACAATTTTCAGTTTTTGATGGAAAATTTCAAAATTGAAATGAAAAAAATCTTTTTAAATTAAACATTTTACTTTGTCTTGATTTTTGAAAACCAGAAAAAAGTTCCAAATTTGAGATTTTTATTTTTCCCTTCCCCCCCATTTTAGAATCAATGTCTAGATTTTTCTCAGCATTTTCTTTTCTTCACTCTAACTTTTCAAAACCTCATGTATTCAGAAGAACTAAAAAGAAACATTCTAATGTTGCCATTCAGACTCCCTGGTGTTAATTTATGATAGAACTGTCAAACTTTTTTTTTAAGTGCACACTTAGGATTCTTTAGTAGATTTTTTGTATTGCTGTTTTTCAGAATATGATAGTTGGTGCTTTGACAATATGTTAGCTTTGTGCCTGCCTCCTGACTAGGTAGGTAATGCACAAGTAGTCCTTCTTCACACTATCTAAGTAAACTGCATTCTAGATGACTATTACAGAAATTGTCATTTTTGATGCAGCTAGTGGAACTATTCCAAAATTTAGTAATTTTGGGACATCAGTATATATTTAATCAACTGAAGAAATGATAAAAGCATTCAGTTTCAACAGCTTTATTAGGATTTGATTTAACACAGATGGTTCATGCCAGAGCTATAGGTAACAAGAAACTGCACTGCACTGAAGATATGTCTTTTTCCTATTGCTCCATGTAAGTGTTCTTGCCTCTGGGTAAATTCCAGATTTACCACTTGTTAATAAAGTATAGGATATTTTTTTTTGGTAAAGATAAGCTATAATAAAGATGATTAAAATAAATATTATTACTCTGTTTTGTAGGTTATTTACAAGTATGTACCCATGAAAATATATATGTAACATACATAAGTAGATTCACAGATATGTGGTGCAATATTGCTGTACACAGATACCCGTGAATTCAGGAAACAATAAATAAATGTAACTTATAGAGGGCAGGTTTCAGAGTAGCAGCCGTGTTAGTCTGTATCCGCAAAAAGAAAAGGAGTACTTGTGGCACCTCAAAGACTAACCAATTTATTTGAGCATAAGCTTTTGTGAGCTACAGCTCACTTCATCAGATGAATTCAGTGGAAAATACAGTGGGGAGATTTATATACACAGAGAACATGAAACAATGGGTGTTAACATACACACTGTAACATAACGCTTCCTCAGCTCTCGTCCCCTATGCCCCTGCTCTACTTGTGCTACATGGATGACATCTTCATCATCTGGACCCATGGAAAAGAAGCACTTGAGGAATTCCACCACTATTTCAACAATTTTCATCCCACCATCAACCTCAGCTTGGACCAGTCCACACAAGAGATCCACTTCCCGGACACTACGGTGCTAATAAGCGATGGTCACATAAACACCACCCTATTCCGGAAACCTACTGACCACTATGCCTACCTACATGCCTCCAGCTTTCATCCAGATCACACCACACGAGCTGTTGTCTTAGCAACCACACACCACACAACAGAACTACTAACCCAGGAATCTATCCCTGCAACAAAGCCCATTGCCAATTGTGTCCACATATCTATTCAGGGGACACCATCATAGAGCCACACTATCAGAGGCTCGTTCATCTGCACATCTACCAATGTGGTATATGCCATCATGTGCCAGCAATGCCCCTCTGCCATGTACATTGGCCAAACTGGGCAGTCTCTATGTAAAAGAATAAATGAACACAAATCAGACGTCAAGAATTATAACATTCAAAAACCAGTCGGAGAACACTTCAATCTCTTTGGTCACTCGCTTACAGACCTAAAAGTTGCAATTCTTCAAGAAAAAAACTTCAAAAACAGACTCCAATGAGAGACTGCTGAATTGGAATTAATTTGCAAACTGGATACAATTAACTTAGGCTTGAATAAAGACTGGGAATGGATGGGTCATTATACAAAGTAAAATTATTTCCCCATATTTATTCCCTCCGCCCCCGTTCCTCAGACGTTCTTGTCAACTGCTGGAAATGGCCCACCTTGTTTATCACTACAAAAGGTCCCCCCCACCTCCTCTCTCCTGCTGGTAATAACTCACCTCACCTGATCACTCTCACTACAGTGTGTATGGTAACACCCATTGTTTCATGTTCTCTATGTATATAAATCTCCCCACTGTATTTTCCATTGAATGCGTCCAATGAAGTGAGCTATAGCTCATGAAAGCTTATGCTCAAATAAATTTGTTAGTCTCTAAGGTACCACAAGTACTCCTTTTCTTTTTGCGAATACAGACTAACACGGCTGCTACTCTGCCCCAGATACTTTTTACCCCCAGGCAGCCTGGAAGCTCCAAACAAGGAGGGTGAATTTGCAAGTGAGATGAAGCAATCAACCTTTGCAAAGCAAACAATCAAGCAAGGCAAGCGAGTCAAGGTGCATAGAGGGGGGACTAGAGCAAGACAAGAAAAATATAACTGTTTCATGTACCAGCTGTGCTGCAAGTGCATGTGTCAGATTGGAATTCTTTGGTAGGCAGGCTTCAAGCTGCAATTCAGGAAGGGGAGTTAGCAGGAACGCGGAATATGCAAGTACACATAACAAGGAAAGCTCATAGTCACCACCCTGCACTTTAAGCCGGGGGGGGAAGGTTGGTTATCCGGCTGGCCAGGAGAACAGAACGATGCTTTCTGGCTGGTGGAATGAGGGGAGATGTAAAGCTGCTGGAAAAGCAGTCAGAGTGGTGGATGACTCACCACCTAGGAATTTTCCACTACATGCATCTGATGAAGTGAGCTGTAGCTCACAAAAGCTTATGCTCAAATAAATTTGTTAGTCTCTAAGGTGCCACAAGTACTCCTTTTCTTTTCACCTAGGAATGAGGAGTTATATACATCAGCATAGGCTTGGCCCCACCTCTCTTTTCACTTGGAGCAAGCTGGGTGTCTCCTGGGAGCGGGAGGGAGCGAGGCAAGGGAGTCAGAGTCCAGAAACAATTGGTGGGGGGCAGAGCAAGGCAAGAAAAATGTAACTATTTCATGTAACAGCCATGCTGCTTTCTGGCTGTGTGCTGGTTGCTGCTCAGGTGCCTATACCTTTGCTGGAAAGGGGACAGGCACAGGCAGGGCAGCCCCCAGGGAGCCCATGGACTGGAAGAGAACCCAAGACAGACAGTATTGCAGCAGGGGAAAAGGAGCTCACAAGTACGTAGACTGCTACTGCCCAAGTTGGTGGGTTTAATAACCCAAGGCATAACCCAGGGCAGCCTCATGGACGAAGGGAGGCAAATGACAAAGGAAAGCGTCCACGCATTCAAGTTAGCAGTGCAGCGAATGCTCAGTGACCTTGTTTCTGAGGTTTTCTCCACAGCATTACAATGTTTCAGAGGGCACAAGGTCAGCTAAAGACCAGGATGTTTCCTTTCAGCAAACACAAGGGATGATAGTAATGCTGATCCTGGGGGTGAGTGTAATCTAAACCACACAGAGGTTGGTGGCATGGGTGGCAGAGGCGGTATCCGGCCTTCCAGCCTGGCAAAGGGTGGCAGTTACAGGGGCCACAGCAGGTGCAGGAACTGTGCTCAACCAGTCACTCAGTGAGTTCACCTAAGGGGAACAGGAGTCAGCCTACTGGGGTATTAAATACTCTAGGCCCAGGAGTGGAAGGTTGAGAAGCCTGGGCAGAACCACCTACGGGTGGCAACTTCAGTGGGGGGCACTGACGGTATTACACAGCTGCTGCAAGCTAATTTGCATTTATAACAGCAGCTTTAGGCAGCTAGATGTGAGGGGCCTGCACAGGGTGACAGGGTAGGCCCAACATGAGCTCAAGTTTCAGCAGCAGGATAGGGAAGGGCACATGCCAATTCTTCAGCCATCAGGGCATGTAATCGCATGGGACAAAGTAGACACTTCCATGGGGGGAGGGGCTGCTATGAGGGAGCAGGGCTCTGCAGAACTCCCTCCATGCAGTCCTCACTATGGTTATGCTGGGGTAGCTTACCCGATGGGAGTTCACATAGTAAGTGCAACTCAATATAGAATCCTCATGGGCAGATATGTGGATATAATATCCCTATGGCATAGGAAGGTGTTCAGAGACAGTAACATGGACAAGGCAAGCAAAACAGCGAACAGCCAAAGAGGCCAAGGGTGCCTAGAACATGGAAAAACTTGAGAGGCTGCCCTCGTCGTCTAGGCGGGAGTTATGGTACAGGCCTTCCCAGATAGCAGCCTTGCCTTTGTTAATTATACGGATATAATTAGGTGGGCACCCAATATGTTTGGGGGCATGTCATAAGCAGTTTCCATTAAGGGCAGCAACACAAACTGGAATAGGGTGGCATCACACACTGTGGTTCACGGGCATAACACCAAGGGCGCCAGGGGTTTGTTCATACCGCAACAAGCTCGAAAGGGACCCTGGGCACATAATAGTATTTGCTGGACATTTAATAATGGTAGTTGTTTCCGCAACCCCTGTAAATACAGGCATGTTTGTAAGATGCCTGCCGCCGGCAATTTTATTTCGACAAGGCTATGCCCATGAGTTGTTGAGTATCCTGTGCAGCTTTTCAGAGCTTCAGTACAATGTTGCACTGGGTGTGGTTGGCAGGACTAAACCAAATATTGTATTATTTGCATAATTTTGTTCACAGGCCAAGCTGGGTCAAATGAGTGTTTTCACCTGTTGGGCACATTTTAGGTCCTGTCTAAATAGTTGAGTGAACCTGGAGCAAAAAAGAACCAAAACAAAAGCCCCTCCACTACATTAACCCACCCAGGCTTTGAGCTGTTTGCAGGGTTGTTGCCCTGGAACGGGCGTTTTGTGCTCAGCTGGCAGCGGCAACGGCTGGCATAGCCAGACCACACAATTATGTATGAGTCAATAAAAAGATGCAGTAAGACTTGTGGCTGTGGAAAAGTTTTCTAACTCAATTTAATGGGGTATCATTGTGCAGGTACAAATGGTTATTAATTTGGGGCTAATATAAGGGTGTGCCTCTGGTGCGATAACATGGCAGTGGTACAGGTTATCAATCGCCAAACTTCCAGATCACACAGGACTGGAAAGTTGGTAAGGGCATTTGTTCTCCAATGCTTAACCTTCAACATCTGTTTTTTTCTTTCAAGCATGTGCCGGGCATGGATAATGGCATAGCAGATGCCTTGTCTCATTTACAGTTTGCCAAATTACGTAAGCCACGGGCTCTCTGGGACCTAGGAATGTCATGTGATTGGCGGAATGTACATTATTGGCTCCAGCTTACAAGCTGTTTATTTTGTTTTGTTTTTTAAGGAGTCCTGTCAATTCAAGGATCCAGAAAATGGGTTGCCTATGCGGCCCTCCATTAAGGATGGTTGTTCCAGTACCAGGTCAAGAACAATGCAGTTGCTGGTGCCCCTTTACAATCACACTGGGACAATGGGTTCTTTCTCCCCAGTAGGGCTGCTAGCCAAGAGGCCATTTGCAGATGTCTGGGAACCCAGCGGGGTTGCAGGGGAGGCAGCCAAGCAAATAGCTGGTGCCTCCTTCTGGTGAATGTTCAGTCCAGGTACTCCAAAGGGAGGGCATCCAGTGACCAGATAACTGGCCTAGTAAAGGACTTAAAAGGAGGTCCTGGATAAAAGAATAGAACATGGAAGGGGTTTGGGGGACTCCTATGATTGGTACGGCAGGAAGCCAACCCCCTCGTTCTCATAGCCCTTCTTAACCCTCTTACGAGGCTGGTGGATGGTAAGGTCCAAGCCATGGTTCGGTTGCGGGACCTGGATGGAAACAAAGGGGGGCTGGTGAAAGCCCTGGAGAATTGATTTGAATAAGCATGGATTTGCCTGCACTGTACACTTTACCTGCCAGGTAGTCCCAGGCATCTATATAATAAAGTTGTGCCCTGATTAAAACCTATAACAAGTCTCCTGTCTTCTTGCGGTATACCCAGACAATCCACCACCTCCCTAGGTAACCCATTCCAGTGCTTCACCACCCTCCTAATGAAATAGCTTTTCTTACTATCCAACCTAGACCGCCCCCACTGCAACTTGAGCTACATAGTACTCTCCATATAACTGTAATTAAAATCTGTGCTAACAGTAGAAAAGTATGATTGTTGACATACTTGTGGATTAAATTATTGACATGCCTACTTTATCAGTGGCCATTATAGCATATGGTCTGACTAAGGGTAATGAAATTAGTATTGTGAAAGAGAAAAAAAACAATAGACACAGACACATATGTACCGCACTAGGATGTGGTGGGTGATTTATGAAAAAAACTCTATTGCATTATGTATTAATATACAACTAGCAAGTTTCTGTATGAATTAGGGATGGTGAAATTGGTGAAAAATATCATGATATTTCTTTATAAATTCATTATATTGTTTTTGAGATCTCAATGTTTCATTGTTCAAGAAATGTTAATGGTCTTAAATTGTTTTGACAAATCAACTGACAAAATCACTTTTCTTTCTCAAAAAAGTAACAAACAAAGAAGGTGTGAGACATGCATGTTTGGTAATTTTGGGTTGTAGAGAGAAGACAGGTGGGATAGAATATGAGAAAGTCAAGCACATCTTTGTAACATACTCCAGATACAGATGTCTGAAGAGGTTATCAACTATATGAATGGCAACAGAGAGACTGAAGAGGATGAGTATGGAAAGACTTTGTTCTCAGTAAAGAAAAATTTGGTCTTTTTTTTGTGGAGGCAGTTTCAGTTGAGTTTTTCTGTTGGTTATTATAAATAAGTTTATATGTTAGCTGCTTTTTTTTTAATCTTTGCTATTACATTTATTTGGAATAAAGATCAACTGAAGACCACAGATAACTCTCTAATTATTAAAGCACCTCTGGATAAAAGTATATGGAAGTGAATGATTTTGTTTAGGCCTTAAATGTACTGAAGGGCAGGATGATGCTGGTACTCTGCCAAACTATCTTATTGTTTCTGTTTATGACTAGTCTTTACATAACAATATTAAACTAATGAGATATTTTAGTATGACCCTTGACCTACCAAACCTGAAAAATAGTTTTGCAGAATGTAGTACAGTTAGGCCCTGCTTTATCTTGTATTTAACTTTAAGCATGTACATAGTCTTATTGACTTCAGTAGGATTACTCATGCTCACAATTAGCTACTTGTATAAGTATTTACTGGCTCAGGGCCTGAAAAGTAGGGAAATTTCTGTTGGAAAAAAATAAAGTGGATTTTTTTAAAAAAACAAAGCATACTGACTTTTGCTATTTTTATTTATTTATTTGAGGGAGGGGCATCTAGCAAAGTTTGTCACAATATAATCGTGGGCATTTGTCTACATCTTTAATCAGCCACACAATATTGATCAAGAAACAGATCTCTGTAGTACTTAGCAAAGACACAAACATGGAATAATAGGAGTGCTACTAATGAGAATATATTACTATTGATTGATGTATATGGCTGGGATGCTTGTATAGTGTCTGCCACAACAATGGCTGACTATGTACAATAATATAATTTCCTCTCCTAAATGGAGATGAATATTCTATAAATATTTTAAAATGTAAAAGGATACTTTTACAGGCCTCTCTGTTGGGAGAGAGGGAGACTTTTACATTTGAAATACTCAATCCTAAACTTGTCAGGGGTAATTAGCAATGCTGCTAATAAAATACTTGCCCTGGTTAGCAAGCACTTCTTGTTCCTCATTAACCAAATTACTTTCAGGTCATACATCACAATAATGCCACTTTCATGTTTAATTGCTTAAATAAATGTGTAATTAATGCCTAGTAATGGGATTATGGAACTCTGTAGAAATAGTGTTGCACCTTACTTCCAACCATTGGATTTGTTTAGTAGACTACAATATTATTCTTATCAACCATCATGTAATTAAAACAAACTAAAAATTAAATATATAATTTAATCACTGCCTGAGGGAACTACAGAAATGTTTGTATTATGACACTAAGAAAGTTCAACAAGGCTACTACATTCTCAGAATGCCACACAGCATGAACATTAATATGATTCATAAATGGTAATCAACATAACTGAACACAAACAAGCATAGTAATAAACTGCAAAGTAGTGGGATCAAAAATCTTGAAATAGAACAATTAGTGCAATTTATATATTCCTGTGGGATTTTTTTAAAAAAAATTACAACAAACTTACATTTAAATATCGAAATATGGCAAGCCAAATAAGCAGGAAAATGAAATTACAGCTAAAACTCAATCTTTAATCTTTTATATTTTGTCAGAATTTAACTCTTTTACTTCCCCTCCCCAAAATATATTAGCACGGCAGAAAATGTGGAATGAATCCTGACCCCACTGAAATTGATAGGAATTTTGCTATTGACTTCAATGGGGCCAGTATTTCACCCATGATGTATAACATCACATTATGATATAATTCTTCCTATACCTATGTACAGAGATTCGAGTTCAGGATAGAAAAGTAAGAGAAAAACATTAGTAATTCAACTATGGGCCTGATTATCATTGACACCAAAAGATTCCTCTGCACTGCTTTTGTAAATTACCCCTTGAGGCCCCTTTACGCTACCCTACAGGTGATGAGGAGGGGTGGTGAAGGCGGAATGCTAGTGCCTTCCAACCCCCACATCCTCAAAGTGTTGAGGCAATCTGATCCATAATGTAGACTCCAAGTTAACACCCTACTATAAGACCTTAATATGGTAACTTTTTTATGTTTTAGGAATCAAATACCATATGTGAAAGTTTAGTCAAGAAATATTAAGAGGTTAGGAGGAAATCCTAGCCCTAATGAAGTCAAGGGCAAAGGATTGGGATTAGGACTTCACCCTGGATTTGTAAAGGGCCTAAATTGTGCCTCCAATTTTGAAGATGGAATTTTGCACCCACAAATATTTGTACGTATGATATTTTGTCCACAGCTAACTGGTTCATAGATTTTTAAGGCCAGAAGGGACCATTACCTCATCTAGTATGTTCTCAGGCATAGAATCCCAACCACTATTTCCTGCACTATAATTTCTGATTGAGCTAGAACATATTTCTTGCAAAGGCATCTAAATAATGGAGAATACATCACCTGCCTAGCCAAATCATTTCAATGATTAATTACCTTCACTATTAAAATTTACCATTTGATTTCTTATCTGAATTTGTCCAGCTTCACCTTCCAGTGTTAATAGACCACAATCAAATCACTTCTTAACCTTCTCTCCTCTGGAACAGTTGATTTACAATTTTGTCGAAGAAATGCTGGGTTTAAAAGTCTCAATTTGTGTCTCATGAACTTGGGGTTTGTTCAGGGTCATTCCAGTTACCAATATAATTTGCAGCAGACTTAAACCTGGTTTAAATTATGCCAGATGCCATTGGCCCCTTATAGGCTGTTCCAAAGACCAAGGAACAATCTGTAATAAGGGTGCCCTTGATGTGACCTCTTTTCCTTGACCATCCCAGCAGCTGGAGGACTCAGAGTTCTGTAGAGATTACAGAGACACAGAAAATTTGTAGCTGGGTTGAATGTAACACTGTCTTCATTTCTTGTTCACACAGATTCTTAACTCCTTTATTAATAGTGCCCCTTTTTAATAGTGCCTCTAAACATTCATAACTAATCCCACAGATGCTGGAGCCACGAAGGTGCACTGCCATTTAATAGTTGTCCTATGTAAGGGGATTCTTCAACTGGCTAGGTTTTCCTTCTTTGTGGCAACTTTGCATCAGGAGATGGTGCAAAGCTGCTCAAATCGACTTCAGAATCATGCCCTAGATATTTAATAGCCTGATTTGTAGGCACAGTCAGGCAGTGGGATGTTGTAATTCTATGATATGAACCTGCAAAAAAAAGAGGGGGGTGCTATTATTTATGGACACAATTGCATAATTGAAGCTGTCTATGAAAATCAGGCCCTAAGTATAAGTGTTGCAGAAGAAAGTTGTGATGGGTGGGAGATCAGTGAGGGGGAGATTCTTAAATTGGAAAAGCTAGAGACTTATGAAAGTATACAGTCTTGCAGAGCATTGGTAGTCTTATGAAATGAACTAATGCTGTGCTTTTGGTAGAAGAGATACATGAGGTAAAAATAATTTAAAATTGCTCATACAGGATGACAGCTCAAGATATTAAAGAGCAAATAGATTAAGTAAGTAAGTATATGGGGAATTAAAACTTATACAAAAGAAGAACTTGGAAAAGCAACTATTGGCTCTTCACAGAAATGTTTCATTAGTGGAAATGCCAAACAAATTGTCCAAGGACTAGATTTGTTAAGCCCAAAGCTGATGCTTAAAATCTGCAGACAGAGAAGGATAAATATCCCTTCAGTAAGTAATCTCACTAAAATTGAGGCAGATCTATCTATCAAGTTATCTCCAGCACATAGATAATATAATTCTTGTAGCTGCACTAGAACCAAAGGGCATGTCCTCAGCAGATGCAAGTTGGTATAACTCCACTGAAAACAATAACATTGCATCAATTTCTTCACCAAAATGTAACTTTGAACAGAGATGACTTGGACTGGACTTACAAGTTTCAGTTTTAGCATAACATCTTTTTAATAAGAAGACTGGGCCACAGGATATAAGATGTTAATAATATCTACTGTCTTGAACTACAAAATGAATTAAATCATGATTAATTCTCAGACAAGCAACAAGTGCTTATAGGGCTTGCTGTATTTGAGAGATCAAATTGGAATTTTCAAAATGTACATTGAAAAAGCAATGTCTAATTTAACTTAATGTTGGGAGAAAGACTAGGAGCAGAAAAACGTTTTAAAGAAACTAATTCCATAGATGTGTGAAAATAGTTGGTTACAGTTATATAGTCATCAGTTCATCATTTGAGCATAGCTATGATCTTGAATGTACTGATATATTGAATAAAATAATATGAACCAATAACATAGAGAGCTATTGATTTACACCCATTGAAAGGTCTGTCCTACTCTTGTAGTGTGGGTTACTCTTGGAACATTTCATCTATCTTTAAAATGTAGATTTTTTTCTTAATATTTCATTCAATACTTCAATAATTCAGGATTTCAGACTCATATACTGCTTTGAATAAAATCAGCAGAACTTTAACAGTTTACACTGGCTGAGAATCTACTCTTGTGTCTGTTCCCCACACCTGTGGCTGATCCGCATAAGCGGCTACTTTAGCTGTCAGCTAACAGAGTTACCGTTTTAACTCTAGCTCATGCTCTTAGCACCGAATGTCCCAGTTTGAAATCCCTCTAACTCAAGCAGAGAGGCTGTGTTATATATTTTCATAAATTGACTGAATAATAAGATTATCATAATTGTTGTATGGAGTATTGTTGTAGCCATGTTGGTCCCAGGATATTAGAGATACAAGGCAGGTGAGGTAAAACCTTTTATTGGACCAACTTCTCTTGGTGAGAAAGACAAGCTTACAAACTTACACAAAGCCCTTCTTCAGGTCTGGGAAGAAGAACTGTATGTAAGCTTGAAAGCTTGTCTCTCTCACCAACAGAGGTTGGTCCAATGAAAGATATTACCTCACCTAACTTGTCCGTCTAAGAACACCATTGAACAGTTGAATTCAGAAATTTAAAAATCTGTATATCCATTTTATTTTTGAAAAACTTTCACAATTATGTAAGTAAAAAAAAAGCATGATTAAAGTTTCCTTTTTTATGATGGGCTAATGAAAAAGAATCGTACAGAAAGCAGAAATGAATAATGGGTGTACACATTAAACACTACAATGGATATTTTGTAAAGAAAGACAAATAATGACACACCTATAGAAAGTTTCTTGCAGAAAGAAAAATGGAAAACCCAGGGCTCTATTGCTAACTAATAGGCTGATCCAACTTCTGTTGCTTCAATAGGCTTTGGCTCCAATCTGGAGAAAACCATGATGGGGCATGCTGGAGCAATTTGTCTCAGTGTAGTGCTATACACCATCCTGAGGGGCTGTAGCAGGCTAGCGCAGTTCCAACATTAATAGAAGTACCTGTTTTCTTGCATAATCCCTGCTAAGCACCTCTCATAAATCCATATCCTGCACCATGGAGGTTTATAATTTACTTCATTGGGAACAGGATTGGGCTATGATGTGGATGAGGGTTCAATGTCAATGCACTTGGCAGTGAGCTCCCCTCTTTTTGGTGCTGTGTGGCCATCCAGTAAGGAATTGTGGCACAAGTAGAGGGGGCTCACAATGCTGAACATGGGGAACTTCTTAACACATTGTGTAGTTTCTGCCTTTACACCCACAGAGTATGTTTGCACATCTCTCTTCCATACAATGGAGGATCAAATCCTACAGAAGTATCAAAGTGTTCCATAGTTGCCCAAGCAAAGAGAATGATTGTGACACAAGATATAGGGGCAGAAACCATCAGTCATTTAAAGACACTTAACATTTCAAAAAATGAACAAGGGGATGGGAAGGGAACAAAAGAATAGCATGTGTAGACCTGGTGATGTGAAGTTTTGAGAAATACAGCTACCAGGATTGTGAAGGAGATGGCATGTGATAGAAGATGCATGTGTTCATTATTCTGTGAATGTCTTTTGAGAGGGAAACCAACACAGGTCTTCCCCTAAAAAAACTCATTAAAGAGGCCAAATCAGCTAGAGCAAATTGCGTTTCTGAGACAAAAATCACTTCTACAATTAATCAGAAAGAAAGCTGTGCCTGATCTTGCCACCTAAGGTTCCATATTTACTGGTAAAAAACCAATCCTTTTCAGAGGATGGAATAGCTAGCTTTTGAACCTCTCCTTTCATCCTGCAAGAAAGAGTCCAGAACAATACTAAGAGAAAAGTCTATAGCTATAATATCAACTGGAAATGAACTCAGTCATTTTTTTACGCTCAAAAGGTAACAGCTTCAACTGAACTGATGACCTGTAATCACATCTTAGAATTGATTTCTATATGCATCAATCTTGGGAAAGGTAACAAAGATTTCTACCAGTGTGCATGAGTTGAGATTACTATGAAGTCCTTCAGCATCATCATGCATACTTGGCTTTATAGCTAGTAAGTTGCTCAGGGAACTAAAAATACCCTTTAAGTCACAAAGAAGCTATGAGATGCGAGTGGAAGTTTGATAAATTGTATGTGGTAATGAGCTGGCAAAATGTTAGTTACAACTTAAAATTAGTTATGGCTCATGACATCATCCAGGAGCTACCTGTGTTTATCCTGTGAGTATTTTCAATGGGTCATTCAAAGAACTGAGAGTCTGATTCAACTCCCATTGAAGAAACTTGAAAGACTTTCATTCACATCAGTGAGAGCTGGATTAGACCTTGATTGACAACCTAGAGTTGCTATTTAAAGGTGATAAGATTAATATTATATTAACAATGAATAGAAGAACCAGTTGAGATGAAATAATTATTGATTTGAACTTTCAGCCAAAATTCAGACAGAACCTTGAGCTGAAATTTCTGAGATTTAAAAAAAGGTTGGTAATTTTCCTCTTACTGTTTTTCATTTCTGGACTAAGAGTGCAAATGCCAAAATATCACAAAAATAATAAATCTCTGACAGAGTTGCCATCCCAGCTGAAAGCAAGAAGAACTAGAAAGTTGAATTTGTGAGACTTTGGCTCAGATTTTTAGATACAAGGTAAAATAAGATTCACTCAGTTGCCTATGAAAGGTGTTGCATCAAAACCAAAAATGGCAAATATGAACTCTTTTGCCATTATTGCAGAAAAAGGTGTCACAAATCACTTTTCAATAATATAGTTTTACTTATTTTCACCATACTTTTTACGAGCAACATTTCCAACAGAGAGTTATATTTGAGTATTCATTAATGTAGCAGAGGAGAGGGAGATAAATTGCATTGTTCCCAAAAGAAAATCATGCTAACATTCAGACATGTAAATCAGATAGCCTTTAATGTGAATATGGTGAACTAGGTTTCTTTCCTTTTCATCTTATTAAACAGAAGACACTGACCAATGAGGCTAACATGACCTTTCCTTTCCTCTGGGGCAATGAGGAAGATGATAACATCCTCTTGCATCCCCATGATAACATCAATTCTTGAACTGTCTGATATAAATATGAAAGTGGAATAAGAATAAGAGCTAGATACACAGTATTTTCCTCCAGTGCCCTCTGGAAACTCCTAAGCTTATGTTATCCTCCCAGGGTGAACCATTAAAATGGGTCCACTTCCTGATGGGAGAAAAGTTTCCCAGTTCCAAATTGAAGAAGATAATTGTAGGTCCATGATAGGCACTCAAACACTGACCGATATATGCTGGGCTTGTGTGTGTATGCATAATCACATTATCAATATGTGTTATTCACACCATATATATTTGTATGCTTTAAGCTGTGAAGCACATGATATCAATATAACATTATGTAGTGTATGTATTTTAAGCCATTACATCGCCTGAATTGGCCTATGTCTTTCTATAATCCTGTTCACTTGTTATAACTATCCCATAACACTTTGCAAAGCTGAAGTCAAGCTCAGAAAATAAGAAACATGTCAAAGGCATAATACATTAATTTCTGCCCTGGTACAAGCTGGAGAAGTACCTTCGTGGACCAGAACCTAGAATGCTAATATCCAAAACAATTATAAGAAAAGGTACAGAACAACAAGTTAAGGAACTGGTCCAAACTGCTGGAGTGGATTCAATGACATGTACAAAGTTTTTAACTATCACCTATAACTATCACCATCGTGTAACTTTGGGACCACATAATCTGTGTAAGGTAAACTTAATAATGCTGCACAAGACAGCTTCCTAGAAACTTATATTGTATTGAACTTTTTTCTTGTACTATATTATATTTCAGTGGCTTGAGCATTGGCCTGCTAAACACAGGGTTGTGAGTTCAATCCTTGAGGGTGCCATTTAGGGATCCAGGGCAAAAATTGGGGATTGGTCCTGCTTTGAGCAGGGGGTTGGACTAGATGACCTCCTGAGGTCCCTTCCAACCCTGATATTCTGTGAATATCTAGTCTTTTATAATTGACTTTTAGCAATAAAGCTGACTGATATTGGTTATTTGGTCTCTTGAATATATTTCATACTGAACCAAAGTATGGTCAAGCAATTGACTATACAATTGATGTATACGATTTTATTCTGTTGTTGATAACAACAGAAAGGCACTAGATAGATAGATGAGTGCCAGCTCCCTGAATTACAATCTGAACACATTATCTAAAGAGTTGTTAGATGTAAGAGTTGAGCTACAAACTATCTGAGGACTATCCTATGGCAGCCAAGAAATTCCAAGTCCACCAGAAGCATTGTCACCTGTTTCAGAGTAGCAGCCATGTTAGTCTGTATTCGCAAAAAGAAAAGGAGTACTTGTGGCACCTTAGAGACTAACAAATTTATTTGAGCATAAGCTTTCGTGAACTACAGCTCACTTCATCGGATGTAGCTCATGAAAGCTTATGCTCAAATAAATTTGTTAGTCTCTAAGGTGCCACAAGTACTCCTTTTCTTATTGTCACCTCTGTGGACATTGAAGTGACCAAGCACATGTAGCACCAGCACCACCCCAGTGATTTACAGAGAAGAACCTGATCAACCTTCTGAAGGTTACTGCAGTGCAGTGGGATGATACATCATCATTTCTATCTAAGGACTCATGCAAGATGGACATATTCAATCAGATATATTGTGGAGGCAGAAGATGTCTTACATTAAATGGATGTTTTGTGCATTGCCATTTTTATGTAGTTATTTATTATTCTTTAAAGCACCACTGGAATAAATAAGACTTTTTTTCTGAACAAAATATATGACCTATCTTACTACCCTATCCAATTGCCTGATGTTGGTATTTGATAGAGAATAATTCCATATAAAGTAGAATTTGGCACATCCTACTCTTCTCCAGAACAATGTTTAATTTCTGAGGTCAAATATGTAACTTGATTTTTAAACAAAGGCAATTGTTTTGTATCTCCCTAGTACTGGAGCCAGCAAAATTCAGAGTAAACATTAATTATTCATTGAACAATTAATTTTAATTAGGGCTTGTATAGAATCCCATATGGTTTCAGACATCATCAGTTCACTAATGCAAACCATTTTCAAGAGGATATTGGGAAGGTCTAGGAAGTTTGGCTGATGACAGTAATTTTAGTCTAATGCATTGGGCATGAGGCTGGGAGCTAAAAACTCGTGTGGCTTCAACCCTGATTTCTCCCATGGTCTTAAGTAAGTTACTTAACCTCACTGTCTATTTTACATCAGCAGGAGGAGATACAGCTGTTTCTGTTGAAGCAAGGTATTACCTGAGTGAGTTGCAAACCCAACAGCAGAGTCCTCTTTTATCCAGGCTTGCACCAGCACTGTTACTCACAGCAACAGAGTTTTGTATGTACTGTCATCACCTGGGAAGAATTAATGATTGACTCTAATCAGTGAAGGAACTGGACTGTCTGAAATGTCAGTGACACAAAGAGGAACTAAGTGCTAAGTAGGTGTACGTTGAATACACAACTAGGTGTGGATGGTGGGTGGATTGGGGGAAAGATTGATTTGTGGCAAAGCGGGCTCCTTGATTCCTGTTGTGGGATCAAGGATGATACAGAACAGTGAGAAAACAGATACCACTAGCACAGGTGCAATTACAAAGGGAAATGGAAAGACATGTCCTCCACTAACTCTGAGAGACTCTGGGGAGTTGGGGCAGGAGGGAGAGGTAAGTGAGACACAGAGACACTATGGTAATGAGTCACAAAAATTCTAAACTGGGGGGCTTGCAAAGTGACACTGGCAAAGAGAGGACAGGGAGGGTGCTATTGGTGATAGACAGTCCAGGAATGTAGGAACTGGGACACAGATACAATGACTCTAGGGAAGACACAAAAGTGGGGAGGGAGAACTGAGATGCTGGGGTGTTGGGACAAGGACAGTGACTGCAGAGTGTGGGACAGGAACAGTGACTCTAGCAGGAGATGGGAGAAGGAATCTAGGGAATGGAGCATAGGAACAGTGTCCCTGTGGAGTGGAGGATGGGGAAGTGACAATAGTGGGGACACAATTACACTGCAAGGAGAAAAAACTGACATGCTGGGGAGTAAGTAACAGGAATAGTGACCCTGAGGGTTGAAGGCAGAATATAGATTAAGGGGGTGGGGAAACATGGTAGACATGGACAGAGATTTAAGAGCTAAATGGATACCATAGGTGTGGACAGTGACAGGGAATGAGAGGCATCCTGGAGAGGGGATAAAGTGATCCTGGGTAATGCCACGAACAACAAGAAGATCCTAGAAAGGACAGATGTCTTGGGAATAGTGGTGATTGGTTAAGGAATTCAAGGGTAGGAATAGAGGGAACAAGGTCTATGTGCAGGGTTGGGGGCTAGTATCTGTGAAGGAACAGAGGATATTGAGAGCACAGAACTTGTTGGGTTAAATTAGATTAGAGACAGAATGAGAGAGAAAATTAAGGGGTCAGGAATAATTGGGGAGGAATACAAAGTTTCCAAGAGAAAGTATTGCAACACCGAGCAAACTTTTTTTTAATCAAAGATCCTGATAATTCATATAATCTATTTTCATCCCTAGATATTATTATGAATGAATATATATATATATTCACCATGACTTTCATCACCAAATGCTGTAACAAAATCATGAAAAAGTACAACTGTCCAATTTTTTGAATCTTATTAATTGATAGACGTGCCTGGTTTATTAAATGTGTAATCAGAGAATTCATTCATTTTAATAAAATCACTAGAAATGATGTCCTGGATAGTGCAAAGACACTCACTTGGTAACACTCTATTAAACAGAGAGATCTTGTGATATTACTGTATAATGTTGCTCTAAACAAAAGTTCATTCTTGCAATGATTATTATATTGTTTCTGATATTTACATGCTAGGATTGGCAAATCTGTTCAAACTTCCTAAATAAAGGCTTCATTTTAAAAAGCCAAACATACCATGTAGTCCATAAGCATAAAAAAATGTGTTACTCCAGTGTTCCTATCTCAGTATGTACATATTGATGATTTACACTTAATGAAAGGCTAAATAGGTCAAATACTACGAGATGAATAAATTATTCATTGTAAAATTTGACAAACACATGTAAAAATAAATAATGCATTCTGATTTATGGAACAGAGTTGAATGTAATTTATACAAAGATTGACTGAATAATCCTCTATGAATTTTAATATTTTCCCTCCATATTGACATCACACTGAATAAATGTGAATCTAACATCTTCTAAATAAAATTATCTTACATATGCTAACTAGTGCTAATTTGGCAATAGACAATCCATGAAATATACCTTGCAAATGTTTGGTGTATTCCAAAAAAGTACCCGAGACTGTCCATTAGAGTTGCATGAAGCCTAATTCTGAGTGTGGTGGAGAGAAGCAGCACCTTGCTAACACCGGTAGCAGTGCTCAGTGGCCCACAGGGGATGTTTCTGTGAGGGGGTGGGCAATGGCATGGCCACAGCACTGAAGCCACCTGTGTTCTGGCAAAGTATTAGAGGACTGTGCTGTGAGAGAGAACTGAGCATATGCTGCAACCTTTCTGAAGACATAGCCACTGTTATGTCCATGGCATACCATCAGAGGTAAAAACATCAAATACTCTTTTAGAGAGGTTGCAGTGTAACATTACTTTATTTCTTAAAATCCCAAACATTAACACACAAGAACCAAAAACAGAGAGAGGGGAAGCAGGCTGCTCCCTAAGACGGTGAGGCACAACTCATTCCACCTTGCTGTAGGCTGACTCTTTCCAGACAGACATGCTTTCCTACAGAGTAATCTAGCCTGCAAGCAGGACCAGGAAATTCCTTACAAATTAAAGTGACAACCTACAATTCCAACCCAGTTTTCAAATACACCACAGCTAAGCACATCATCTGAGTGCCCCTGCTCGTGGACTCTGGAGGAATAATTCCTCCAGTCACCACTAGTTTTGTTAATGTGCCATCTTTCCTCCATGCTCTCCATTGTGCCCTGGCTCTAAGAGCCAAATGGATTCTTTACTACTGAAATGCAGCCATGGCCAAAGTTAGGACTTGACAGTTCTTAATTTGCTGCACATGATAACTCAGAACTTCCTGTTGTCAGAAGGGTCAGGATGCCTCTTGGTGCAAAAGCACGGGTTTCTCACCATTTGAGCTAAAAGGAAATCTCTGTTAGCAATCAGGGGTCAGAAAAGTGATCATTCCTATCTGCCCCATGTGGACACATGCTGGTTTGAAATGAATAGTTCATGTTTACGAGCATAATGCCAATAGAATGTACATGTATACTGTGTGTGATTTGGGAGTAGAGTGGTTTGGTCAAGTAGGTCTGGTAAAAAAAATTCAGCGGAACAGTTTTCCGTAGGAAAATGCAGCTTCATCGAAACTGACATATTTCACAGAAACACCTATCAATTTCTAATTCTATTGCTAAACTTCCTCTCCAGGCTAGCCCTGTACATATCGATGCAATCAAATTCTGCCTGCTCTGAAAATAGAAGTCCAAGAAAGAAGGCCAGAGCCTCATTTGTGCAAGAGCATTTTTTGTCAGCTCCTCAAAGCTTTATTACATCTTTACTTCCCCAGACATCTGGAAACTGGTTTGTAGCAGCCCCACAGAGGCTGTCATACTGGCCTCATTTCATTGAAGCACAGCACACTCCAGTCATGCCATCTAACATCCCAAGCACTCTGCCAGCTAAGTAGTGTAATAGCTGTTGCCAGCTTGCTATTATAACATAAGAAATGATACTGGAGACTCTTTAAAGTAACAGTAAACACTTAACTTCCTGTTGAGATCTGTAAAGCCAGGTGTTGCTGACTTGCTTGCCTGGCTCCAACTGCAAGCCATGTGTACTGCTGATAAGGCTGACTATATAATGATTCCCATCATGCAACACCATGGGTAACTTTGGTTACTACTCCAAAGCTCCTAAACATAGCCTTTACACCAGCTGAAGACTCCTTCACACTGAAGAAGACCTCAGCTGCCCAGAGCAGTACAGAGGGACCAGAGATCCAGCCATGAAGTGGCCAGAGGAGCTCAATTGCACAAACTTTTGCTTCTTGAGCATCCGCATAACACAAACATGTAGCTGAAGTATGATGCCTTTTGTAATAAGTCCCCTTTCCACTTGCTGCTGTGAAAAAAGGGTTGATGGCCCTCTGCAGGTTGCATGGCTCAGAGATCAGCTGCATCACATCGTATGTGGTAAGGTCATGTGGTAAGGTCATCACTCCTGATGAAGTGAGCTGTAGCTCACGAAAGCTTACGCTCAAATAAATTTGTTAGTCTCTAAGGTGCCACAAGTACTCCTTTTCTTTTTGTGAATACAGACTAACACGGCCACTACTCTGAAACCTATTTTGTGTTTTACAGCTACATACAAGGGAATAAGGGCCCAATCTAGTTCTATGCCTAAGTATTGCAAGTCAATTGAACTACTCTCATACTTGAAGTTAAGCAGATGCTTAAGCACTTTGGTGGGCCAAGGCATAAATGACCACATAAACTGCAGGCATACCATTTGTGTGAAACAGGAATTCCATTTGAGAAGTTACATGAATTTTGTGATAACTAAAACACAGCACAACAAAAATCTACACAATTAAAAACCTTGCTTCTTATCCATTCCTAAATTTCTAATGAACACTGGCTTCAAAGTTGACTAGAACCAAATTTTGAAATAAATTTGATATCCAGAAACATATATTGAAGATTAAGGATTTAAACTCATCTCTAGCGGTAATCTACTGTATGCCCTAAGGAATTATCCCAAGACCATTAAAATCAATAGAGGTATGTTCATGTACTCCAACAGACTTTGGATCAGGTCCTAGCCAACCAATCACAGTAAAATCTAAAGAGATGGTGATTTAGAAATAGATCTTTCATAACCTGAATAATTCACATAAGCATGAATTATTACATAATAATACACACTTTGTCATAATTTATTTATCAGACATTCCAAACCATTAGCAGTGCTTTACTGATGTAACAATATAGAAAAATAATCAGTCACTGATATTTTGGTTGGTACTGTATCCAACTTTTTTGGTGTGTTCACAAATGGAAAGTAGGAATGATCATATACTAGTACATATTAATAAATCATCACTATAGTTGGCAGAATCAAATTAGTGAAGTTAGATTATTGTTGTGGATGGATGAATTGATACATCTGGAAAAAGAACTGTCCCAAATCTGCACCTAAAAGTTCAAACCAAAGTCAAGGTTAACTCCATCCTTCCATTTTTATTTTTATTTTTTATTTTCTGCAGTTTTTCATATCCTCCTGTATCCACAGAAGTTCAGATAGAATCATAGAATAGAATCATAGAACTGAAGTACTGATAGGGACCTCAAAGCACTCATGGCAGAACTAAGTATTATTTAGACAATCCCTGACAGGTGTTTGTCTAACCTGCTCTTAAAAATCTCCAATGATGGAGATTCCACAACTTCCAGCCCCTCTGGGTCCCACTTATTCCAGTGCTTAACAAGTGCTAACCTGACAGTTAGAAAGATTTTTCCTAATGTCCAACCTAAACCACCCTTGCTGCCATTTAAGCCCATTGCTTCTTGTCCTAGGCTCAGACGTTAAGGAGAATAATTTTTCACCCTCCTCCTTGTAACAACCTTTTATGTAGTTGAAAATTGTTATCATGTCCCCCATAGTCTTCTCCTCTCCAGACTAAAGAAACTGATTTTTTTCAATCTTTCCTCATAAGTCATGTTTTTTAGACCTTGAATCATTTTTGTTGCTCTTCTCTGGCCTTTCTCCAATTTTTCCACATCTTTCCTAAAATGTGATGCCCAGAACAAGATACAATACTCCAGTTGAGGCCTAATCAGCACAGAGTAGAGTGGAAGAACGACTTCTCGTGTCTTGCTTACAACACTCCTATACATTTAATTTATAAACATCCAATAACGAAATCAAAGCCCTGCATCTTTTGAAATTTACTCATCAATAATCTGGAAGAAAGTTGTAGACTAAAGGAATGAACGTATTTTGCTTTTGATGTGTACAGGTAAGGGTAATGGGGATAATGGAGAAATAGAGGGAAATCTAAAGAGTAACATACATTAAAGGGAGTTGTTTATTTCCTTGAAATTTCATCATTCACATGACTTGGAAAGAATTTTTTCAAGTTCATGAATTGTTTGGAGAGGCACAGTGTGTTGGGGTGTACTTAGTCTTTGCGGCTCCCTATGGGAGACCTCAAGGTCCTATTACACCCTACCCCAGGAAGTAGCAATGTGTGTGGAATGGAGCAGCAATGGTGGGGCCTCCAGGAAGACTTAGAGAGGTCTCTTGCAAACAGCCATCTTGGAGACTAGAGAGACTTGCTACTCCAAGGGCTACAAGGAGTGGTAACAGCCAATGAGAGCCCAGCAGGCTCAGATAGAAGGAGCTGCCTAGCCAGAGCAGTTCAGCTTCTGGCTGGAATGAGAGAAATAAAGAATGATCTTCTGCTCTGGCCAAAGGAACTTGAGGGATAGCCAGAGTCTATTTCTGGCTGCATTTTGCATAATTGGGTTTACAGAGAGAGAGAAGTACAAGAATGTTAACCATGACATGACTGTGATGAAAATGGGGCAAGGTAGGAAAAGAATAGGAAAGAAGCAGCAATGAATTGGATCCAGTTGTATGTGTCTGTTGTTTATAGGATCCCTAGGTTGTAACCTGGAGTAATGGGTGGACCCAGGTTCCCCTACAAGCCACAGGTAAAATGGTGTAAACCCGAAGAAGGGGACAGGGCTTATTTGGGAGCCTGAACAATGGGCTGAATTTAAAAGGCCCTGAGCTGACCAGAGCAAAAGAAATAGACTGTTTGTTTATTGAACTCTTTAATACCCTAGAAGGCATTAAATTGAACTTTGTGACTTAAATGGAAGGCCAAACCACTGAAGACCTGCCAAAGTTGTTTGGCAGCCTGCAGGAGGTACCAGGGGCATGAAAAGTACTGTGGTACAACACCCAGCTACTCAGAGGTGCTCAAGAAGTGAGTGCCCCTTTACACAATGAAAATTAATATAACTGATGTCATTTCCCTATTACCTTGAGCTTTTCAGTAGTTTACAAGACCTGATTATGTCCCATTGATAAGACCTTAGATGTAGGATTCATTTCCAGTTTAAGGTCCAGTCTTTCATTACTTGCATATCCCAAATTCCCATTGACTCTGGTGGGATTTTGGGATGACCAAGCAATGCAGTTATCAGGTTATTCACCTGTACAAAATCCAGACACTTTCAAGTTTTGATAAGGCTGTCCTGTAGCAAAGTTGCTGGGTACACTTTGGAGAGCATAGAAGAGAGAGGTTAAAAAAACCACCCCAAAGCCCCCATATGAAGCAATTATAATATGTTGGCATTGTCTACACAAAGACTTAGGGCTTGTCTACACAGCCCTGCAGTTCACACTATGCAGTGCATACTAGCATTTTGCACTATAACTATCTCATGTGGATACTGTGAGTGAGATACTGGTTTGCATTAACATAGCCCTGTTTAAAGAAGACTACATTAACACAAAGTAGGTAGCCTTTATTTCGTGCCAGCATTGTCTACACGGTGGAGTTACAACGCAGAATGCTAGTACTCACTGCAATTCATACCCCCGTAGTCTGAAGTGTGGGGCTGCGTAGACATAGCCCTAGTGCATAAAAAGACAGGGGGTGAATCTACAGTGCATTTTTTTGCTGTGCACTACATCTCCATGTAGAATGTCCTTAGGCTCAGCATAAAGTGACTAATCATCCCATAACTGAGTCACAGAAGTTAAGTATATACCTAAAGAAAACAGGAAACAGGAAGGCAAAGAGGGAAAAATACAATATGGTAAAATAACAAGGTACAGGAGGTTATTTGAACTGAACAGGAATCCTTACCAAAATGAAAGCTACATGAAAGGAATGGAGGTAAAATTTAACACTTAAAAATAATGTGGAAATTAGAACTGGGGGAACAAGAAGAGCAATTAATCAAAAACATACAAAACAAACATGAAATTATTTCTGTGTATCAGAAGCAGAAAGCTAGTAAAAAAATTGGTCTGCTGGTTTTCAAGGAAGTCAAGGGAGCAATTAAAGAGTTTTAAGGACATTGCAGAGAAACAAAATAATATATTTGAATCAGCCTTCATCACAAAGGATGTTAATGAGACACCTATCCTGCTCCTACTCTTTTCATATAATAAAGATGAAGCAGTGTCAGAATGAGGTGTCTGAAGAGGAAGTGCTAGAACAAACAGATATATTAAACCTCAGCACATCACTGGGATTGGATGGCATTCATCCAAAAATTAAAAAGAAACTTTAGAGTGAAGTGGATGTGATGCCATCAAAATATTCAATGTCATTAAAATCAGTTTCTATTCAAAAGGACCTTACAGCACGGGACTGTTAACTTCAGTCTTGCTGAATATTCTTACTTTTCCCTCTGTCTTCTAGTCAAATTCTAATCAAGATGTTACCCCTTATCCAATGACTACTTTGTCTCTTAGGAGAGTTGTGTAAGAGATAGTCAAAGGCTTTCTGGACATCAAAATTAAAGTTGGTCAAAAATGTTCCAATGGAACTTTTTCCATCAGAAATGAAAACTTTCTGTAGGAATTTGTCGATTTAAATAAAACTTCACTTTGGGGGGAAAAACAAAAACAGTGTTTTGAAAATGTCAAAATGTTCCATTTTGACATTTTCAGAATGGAATATTTCAATTTTTCATCTTGAAATTAATTTTGATTCATTTTTTTATTTCAATTTTTAAAATAAATCAAAATGAAATGTTTTGGTTTATTTAAATGATTTTTTTTCAAAAGACCTGATTTTTTTTAACTTGAGTGTGATGGAAATTTAGAAATTTTGTTTTCATTCCAAATTGGAATAAAAACACACCTCAAAATTGCAGAATTTCCCACAAAATGGAAATTCCAGTTTTCACTAGGTGGGCTTCTGAGAAATTGTGGAGGTGCACAGGTAGAAACAACTTTCTGATGAGAAATAGCATTTTCCAGCAAAACTGAAATATTCCAGTGGAAATTTTGATTTTCTGAAAAGCAACATTTTTGTCAGAAACTCATTCCAATGGAAAATTCCTGACCCACTCTACACAAGTTTCAGAGTAGCAGCCGTTGTTAGTCTGTATTATATAATATTATAATATATAATATAATATAAAAGATATTATAATAAATAAATAAATTTGTTAGTCTCTAAGGTGCCACAAGTACTCCTTTTCTACAGAAAGTGTCATTCACTTACAGAAAGAAGATGCAGAGGCTTGTAAAGGGACAATGTTATTATGCTAAGCCCATGTCCTCTTGTGCTGAGTACCCCAAATCCAGCAAAATACCTACAATGGAACATTTGGGGGGAAGAAAAGAATAATGCCACAGAAGCAGCACCTCCTTCTTCTACATTCACTGGACTCGAATCATGTAGATTCTATTCTCTTTTTGCTCATGAATGTCGAGGGCCATGGTCCCAAATGTGGGATTTCTAACACTTGAATCATCACTGTGAATGCATGCTATACATTGCAGAGAATCAACTAATTGAAAAATAAGAAGATGTAACCAACACTTCACTGAGGCCACTGTAAGGTGATACAACTCTTCCTAGTTCCATAAGGTAGAGTACATTGCTCTTACATAGATGTTGTTGAAAGAGGGGGCTGTAATGCCTTTTAGGCTGGGATTTACCACACTGAACAAGTAAAGAATATGTTATATCTGCCTAGTCAATCTAAAAATGTATAAAATACACTTTGATATAACTTCCTTTTCCCATTTTGGATATTAAACTAAAAAAATGGAATATCACCATACCCATTTGACATATTTAGATTATCCATTTGCTGAATTGTTCAATAGCTCTTCTTCAGTAGATCTTCCCTTAAAAAAACCAAGGTATTTTCTGAACATCTTTCATTTTAAATATATATATATATAATTTATATTTGTATTCACAAATGTTTGTCCTAGTCGCCCTAATCCCACATCATTGACTTTGTTGGGAGCAGGAGCAAACCCTTAATCAGTAGTTTTCTTTTTTATGGATGTCACTGAAGAATTATACATAAAATTATGGAGGGGGTAGGAGCAAAAGACTCACTGTAAAACTTTTGATATTTACATTTTAATTAGAGCTATTAAGTGATTAAAAATAATCACGATTAATTGTGCAATTAATCATACTGTTTAACAATAATAGAATACCATTTTTTGAAATATTTTTGAATTTTTCCACATTTTCAAAGATATTGATTTAAATTACAACAGAGAATATAAAGTTTACAGTTCTCACTTTGTATTTATTTTTATTACAATATTTGCACTGTAAAAAACAAAAGAAATGGTATTTTTCAATTCACCTATTTCAAGTATTTAGTGCAATCTCTTTATCATGAAAGTTGTACTTACAAATGTAGAATTATGGACAAAAAAACCTGCATTCAAAAATAAAACAATGTACAATTTTAGAGCCTACTAGTCCACTCAGTCCTACTTTTGTTCACCTAGTCGCTCAGACAAACAAGTTTGGTTACATTTGCAGGAGATAATGCTGCCCACTTCTTGTTGACAGTGTCACCTGGAAGGGAGAACAGGCATTCTCATGGCACTGTTGTAGCCGGCATCACAAGATATTTACTTGCCAGATGCACAAAGATTCATATGTCCCTTTATTCTTTAAACACCATTCCAGGGGCATGCATCCATCTTGATGACAGGTTCTGCTCGATAACAATCCAAAGCGGTTCAGTCCAATGCATGTTCACTTTCATTATCTGAGTCAGATGCCATCAGCAGAAGGTTGATTTTCTTTTTGGTAGTTTGGGTTCTGTAGTTTCTGCACCAGAGTGTTGCTCTTTTAAGATTTCTGAAAGCATGCTCAACACCTCATCCCTCTTAGATTTGGAAGGCACTTCAGATTCTTAAATCTTGGTCAAGTGCTGTAGCTATCTTTAGAAATCTCACATTGGTATCTTCTTTGCATTTTGTCAAATCTCCAGCAAAAGTGTTCTTAAAATGAACAACATGTGCTGGATCATCATCCAAGACTGCTATAACATGAAATATATGGCAGAATGGGGGTAAAACGGAGTAGGGGACATAGAATTTTCCCCCAAGGAGTTCAGGAACAAATTTAATTACTGATTTTTTAAAATGACCATCATCAGCATGGAAGCATGTTCCCTGGAATGGTGACCTAAGCATGAAGGGACATACCAATGTTTAGCATATCTGGCATGTAAATACCTTGCAATGCAGGCTACAAAAGTGCCATGAAAATACCTGTTCTCACTTTCTGGTGACATTGTAGATAAGAATAGGGCAGCATTATCTCCTGTAAATGTAAACAAACTTATTTGTCTTAGCAATTGGCTGAACAAGAAGTAGGACTGAGTGGACTTGTATGTGCTAAAGTTTTACATTGTTTTGTTTTTGAGTCCAGTTGTGTAACAAAAAAAAATCTACACCTATAAGTTGTACTTTCACGACAAAGAGATTGCACTACGTACTTGTGTGAGGTGAATTGAAAAATACTATTTCTTTTGTTTATCATTTTTACGTGCAAATATTTGTAATAAAAATAATATACAATTTGATTTCAGTTACAACACAGAATACAATATACATGAAATGTAGAAAAACATCCAAAATATTTAATGTATTTCAATTGGTATTCTATTGTTAACAGTGTGATTAAAACTGTGATCAATCACTATTAATTTTTTTAAATCACACTAAATGTTTTGAGTTAATCACATGAGTTAACTGTGATTAATCAACATCCCTAATTTTAATATAATATGATTAGAACTGTTTTGAATTCCTTTTGACTATATACATTAAGGCATGAATCACAATGTCCACTGTAATATTTAAAGTCCTCAGATTCTATATGTTTTTCATATATCCAAACTGTCTTAGCAATAGAAGATACATGGTTTTAATCTACTGTATCGTGTTTCTTACCTGGCATCCATTTGGAGTCATAGATTTTGTTGTGGATCATCATTCTAAAGTATATTGCTAGAAATACATTATAGTTCCCTTCAATTTTAATTGGGCTAATTATTCTTATTGATGAAAAGTTGCCCTAATATATGATATCAGCAGCAGACGACTAGTGGGATCCTTGCATACTTAACCAATATAAAGTATATTATGTTTTGAGTACTAAAAGCAACATTATTATTTAGCTCACTATATATTTATAATTTATAATTTACTCTTTTGAAAGCTGTAACATTTTCTTTCTAATTCTCCACTTATGGAAGTATTTCCCATTAATCTCTGTAATGTGTAATTGTTTTTCTCACACATCATCTCTTGTTACCACTTTAGGACTGGGAAAATATTATTGACCTTGGACTTCATTCTTAGAAACATTTTTATATCATGCTGCACTGTGGGAACAAATGGTATGGAATTTTATTAGATATGCTTTACTTTATCATAGTGATTTAAAAAATGATGTAATAGGAATGGTTTGATTTAAAAATAATTATAAAAAAATCATTAGTCAGATTGATGAGGAAATAGTAAAACCAGAAAGAATATTGAACAGATACAGAATGGGCCATGGCAAAACAAGATTTCTCATACTGCCTGAGAATATGCCCTGCAATTCTATTGTGAGATATGAGAGGGTAGTTCAGTTTCATGACCATATTATTCTTGGTCTTTGTTGAGACTTCCAAGTAGAGTGTCAATTAATGGTGGGGTTTGTAGTGGTATTACACTATTTATATATCTTTTAATCTCCTAATTTACAACAGTTTTGGCCAAATCCCCAATGAAGTGAAGCGTATATTTCAAATTAAAGCATTCAAGTGTAGGCTTGAGAGGGTCCTTGAAAAATGTGTTTTTAAATTAATTCATCAATATGAAATTCAAAAGCAGAAACATCAAAAACTTATGTTGCTGGAACAACAATGGAAGTCCATTGTGTTTATATTTTAGACAACAGATTTTTTTCTGAATTGCACAGAAAATTAAATAGGAATACTTTCTCTTTCATCTCTGTAATGTTCTTATCAAAGTGTAGCATTTCTTGTTATGTCATTTCTCTCTAGTTATATATCTTTAGAGTGATATCTCAAAGATCAAATGGGAGTTTTACCTGTATAAGGACTGCATATTTAGGCTTACTCCAAAGGCCATTGAAACCAATGTGAGTTGTGGAGTATTTGTTATTGAGATTACTGAGTTGTGGATTTTAGCTGGCTTTGGACCAGGCTCATTATTAGCTGAGATGTTGGTCAGTGCTCACATTTGTACCAAAATTAGGGATCCCTTTAATCTCAGAAAGCCAAATTTATCCCTACCATAAATGTTATCCACAGTACTCTTAGACCAGGCACAAAGAGCTGGTGGAGTATTTGTCATCTTCAGTCATAACTGGTCTCTTCTGCTTGAGATCCTGTAGCTGCCTTTGTTCATGAAGGGCCACTTAAGCTACTGCATTATCACTGTTTATTTTTCTCCTTTGTATTAACAGAAATGGGGAAAACATGTTTTTTATTTACCTTCTAAAAAGCAGCACAGGGAAAAAAACTATAAGACTTTAGTGTCATTACCTATACCTGCTCCAGTACATTAGATTTGAGGCTAATTAAGAATTCAAAATAACCGTTGCAAACTTCTGAATATAGTTTGCTTAGAACAATGATTTAATTCTAATCTACTGATTAAAAATAAAAATGCAGAACTGAACCATTATCAGTTGTAAGCAGGACCTAATGAATGCTTTCCTGACAGCTAGTTGGATAGGGATGAGACAATGAGGTATTTATGTCAATTCAGGTTGCTCCTACTCTGTTTACATATTCATCATTTATGGCTGTGTCAAAGGATCAACTTTGGCTGGTGATGGGTACAAATGACTTTAGTTCTGAATGCAGGGGTAGTGAAATATGATTACAAATGTTGTGATTATTGTAGCAATTCAGGAAAGCAGAACTGTGCTTAACCTGTCCCAAATGTGGCAGGGCACCCTCAGTTGAAAGAGCATCATTAAGCAAAGGCTCGAATGTCAAAGCCCTGTGAAAATAAGAGGGGTGGAGACAGTAGTCCTGGCCAGGAGGCTGAAGGCCCCCCGCATCCGCACACACACAGGCAGGTGCCCTCTCTAGACTGGCTTAACCTGTTCTTCCCCACTGTTTGAATAATAGAGCTAAATAGGCTTCATTAGGAGCCTCTTTTGTTATTTTAATTGCTCAATGAGAGTTGAAACCAATTGTGGTAGAACTGTGTTTCTGCCCTGCCTGCTAAGAATTAATGCATCCGATGAAGTGAGCTGTAGCTCATGAAAGCTTATGCTCAAATAAATTTGTTAGTCTCTAAGGTGCCACAAGTACTTCTTTTCTTTTGCTAAGAACTAAAACACTGAGAAGTAAATTCACTTGAGTGGGGCAGTGTTTCTGGCCAGCCTGCAAAAGAGCTGAAAATCACAGAGAGACTGATGTGCAGAGGTCACAGCAAAGAGGCAGAATATGACTGACAGCCAGCAGGGTGGTGGTGAAGAGGTATGATGAGCGACCAGCAGGATGGCAGCAGAGAGGCATGGCCAGCAGGGTGGTGGCAGAGAGGTGCGATGAGCAGCCAGCAGAGTGGCTGGTGGAGGGGTGCCCCGAGACTGGTGATTGGGTGGCCGGTGAGCGGCCAGCAGAGCGAGTAAGATGCTTGTTTACCTGCCACCTAGGGTGGGAGGTGAACTCTGCAGATGCACCTCTGAACTCTGGGTCTGCACTGACCAAATACAGCTACTGTGAGTGGGGTTCAGAGAAGGGTCGGGCATATGAAAAGGATTTTTGGGTTGCTGGACTTAAGAACCGGAGGGAAAAGGACACTGTCCAACCTACTTGGGGGGGGGGTCGGCCTTTTACTAATGGTTTATGTTTATGAACCCTGTTTGTGGTGTTTTCCCAAATTAACCTCGAGTTACTTCCCTCCTTTTATTAAAAGTTTCTTTTCTAAACTCGGACTCTGTGCTTGCGAGTGGGGAAGTATTGCCTCTCAGAGGCACGCAGGGGTGGTGTGTAATTTTCCCAGGTTAGTGGGTGCAGGCTTAAGCCGGCTCTGTGTTGGATTAATGGAAAGGAACCCCTAGATATTGAACCCAGGCCTGGTTGCTGCTAGCTCCACCTGAAAGAAGGGTTACCCAGTCATGTTTCTACCTCACATTTCAATACAACTTTGGCAGGAGTGATACTTGCATATAACACAGATCTTCATACCATGCAACCTCCAAGTAATAGCTCCAGTATTAGCTTTTATATAAGATGAAACAAAAACAGTGATAAAACTTCGACTGAAACTCTAGTGTTTCTCATTTAGAGTTTTTGCCACAAAGAAATGAAAGAGCACATTTGATACCTTTTTGTTTGTTTATTTTTTAAACTTCAGTATCTTGTATCTTCAGGGAAGTTTCAGATGTTAAGCTCAGTAGCAATACAGGGACTTCATGGAAAGCAAATTGTAAAGATTAAATTTAGAATTGCTGAGAATGCACAATATTAATTATGAACTACATAAAGCATTAATAAAATATACTGTAGAGACAGTCTTTTGGACTAGATGTGCTAATAGATATTTTTGTCTCTAATTTCTATTACATGATCTTATTAGTAGTGTTGTTTAGTACTACTGATTAATGTTATGGTAGCACCCAAAGACCCCTAGGAGGACCAGGGTTCCATTCTTCTGAACTCTTTACAAATACATGTTAAGATAATACAGACAGTCCTTGTCCTGCATCTTTGTTATAGAAAGGCATTCTGTATATTTCCTGTGAATTGAACAAATAGAGGAGATCTGGAAGCTCATCAGTAGTCCAATAACCACACATTTTCCAGAGGACTGAAAAAAGGGCAAATATAGTGCCTATCAAAAAAAGGGAAATAAAGACAACCCAGGGAATTATAGACCAGTCAATTTAACTTTGGTACCCAGAAAGTTAATAGCACAAATAATCAAACAATCAATTTGTAAGCGCCTAGAACGTAATAAGGTTTCAAGTAATAATCAACATGGATTTGTCAAGAACAAATCATGTTAAACCAAACTAATATCCTTCTTTGCCAGGGTAACAAGCTTTGTGGACGGGGTGGGTGGAAGCAGCGGATGTGATATTTCAACTTAGTAAGTCTTTTGTTACTGTCTCACATGACCATCTCATAAGCAAACTATGAAATATAGGCTAGATGAACCTCCTATAAGATGGGTACACAAATGGTTGGAAAACCATATTCAGAGTATTTAATGGTTCACCTTCAAGCTAAAAGCTCATATGGAGTGGGTCCTGCAGAGATCTGTCCTGGGCCCAGTTGTATTCAATATCTTCATAAATGATTTGGATAAGGGCACAGAGAGTAGATTTATTAAGTTTGTGGACAGTACCAAGCTGGGAGGGCTTGCAAGCACTTTGGAGGACAGGATTAGAATTCAAAATGATCTTGACAAATGGGAGAAATGGTCCAAAACAAATAGGATACAATTAAATAAGTACAATGAAAAGTATTACACTTAGAAGGAATTATCAATTGCAAAATGAGAAATGGCAGCTTAGAAAGGAGTACTGTAGAAAAGGATTTGGGGGTTTAGTGGATCACAAATAAATATGTCAACAATGTAATCAAGTTGCAAAAAAAATCAAACATCATTCTGGGATATATTAGCAGGAGTAATGTAAGCAAGACATGAGAAGTAATTCTTTCACTCTACTCAGCACTGATAAGGCCCAAACTGGAATACTGTGTCCAGTTCTGGGCACCATACTTCAGGAAAGATGTAGACAAACGATTACAGGTCTAGAAGTCATGACCTATGAGGAAAGATTGGGGAGGGGAGGGAGAAAGGGTTTGTTTAGTGTGAAGAGAAGATTGAGCAGGGCTATGATAACATTCTTTATAACATTTTAAAAGAATTAACCAAGGAACTCACTGAACCATTAATGTTGATTTTTTAGAATATTTTGGAACACTGTGGAAGTTTGAGAGGATAGCAAAAAAGCTAATGTTGTGTGAATATATACAATGGATGAACAGGATGACATAAGCTATAGCCCAGTTAGCCTTACATCAATCCTGGGCAAAATTATGGAAGTACTATGCGATGCAATCAGTGAAAAATTAATGGATGGTAGCATAATTAATGTTAATCACCATAATTTTATGCAAAATACTCCCTGTCAAATGAACATATCATTTTGATGAGATTACAAAGTCTGTTGATAAAGTTAACAATGTTGACATAATATGGGCTTAATCCTGCACCGTTGAAGCCAGTACCAGTTTTGCCATTAATTTCTGTGGGAGGAGGATCAGAGCCAATATACCTGGATGTTTGTAAGGTATTTGATTTAGTACTACGCAACTTTCTGTTTAAAAAGTTTCTCTCTACTAAATCAATGTAGTACATATTAAATAAATTAAAACTGGTTAAATGGCAGACGTCAAAAATAAGTTTAAATGGAGAATCATCATGGATTTTTTCTACTTTTCTATAATTGAATGTATTATATATACACTGTGATGTATATGAACAAAAGCAAGGCTGAAGAGGTTTGCCTTGCACTTACAGGAGAAGTTGGGGAGGTTTTTAACAGTTCTTAATTCCTCTAGGAGTTCAACCGGGGACTGCATCCTGGAAAGCAGCGGCCGAAAAAGACATGGTCAATGTGTTGTTTGATATTCAAGTAATCGGCTAGTTTTACTAATAATTCATTGCTAGTAACTTGACAGTCTTTATAAGATACATAACATACATACAGAGCATCTTAAGTCAGATCCTTTCATCAGTCTAACCTAAAACAACCGCCTACTCCAACTGTCGGCTCCCACACCCTCGTGATTCTATTCATTCTTTTAAAGCCACAGTAACACCACAAGACATAACAAGCTAAATATGAGCTCCTAGTGTGATGCTGTGGCAAGGGTATTAAGGCAATCACTTGATATATTATATCTCCCTGTTTATACAGGAGTAGGAAGGTGGTACTACCATTGTATAAGACACTGGTAAGACCATTACTGGAATAATGGAAGTCAACACTTCAAAAATATTATCCAAATTTGGAATGCTGCCACAAGAGTTATTTGAGGTCTGGAAAACCTCAAAAGAGCCACAGGAGTTATTTGAGGTCTGGAAAACATGCCTTACAGTAAGAAACTAAAGAAGCTCAAGCTATGTTACTTATCACAGAGAAGGTTAAGGGATAACTTGGTCATGGTGTATAAGAAACTACCTGGGTAGAACAGTTCTGATAGTAGAGGACTATTGAATCTAGCTAATGAAAATATAGTAAGAGCCAAGGTCTGAAAGCTAAAGCTAGACAAATTCAGCCCAGAAAGTAGAGGCTGTTCTTCAGCAGTGAGGGTAATTAACCACTGGAACAACTTTGATAAGAAAGTGATGGATTCTCCATCACTTGTAGCTTTTAAGTGAATGTTAGAGCACATCTTTTAGAAAGATTTAACTCAAACAAAAGTTATGGCTTGATGCAGGAATTACTGGGTTAATTTTATTGTCTGTTATGCAGGAAGTCAGTCTAAATTGTAATTGTCTCTTCTGGCCTTAATATCTGCAGAAGTCCTTTCTTTATTCATAAAGCAGGCACATTATAGGCAGTATACTGTTGCGTTTGATAGGTGTAAAACTCACCCTTCAATTAACGTAACTATAAAATATAAGATCCACCTAAGGCAAATGGTTTTTGTGAACCTGCCCAGAAACTTTTGGACTGGGTATTGTTGTGGATAGAACTGTGTGGAAATATAAGAGAACTCACTGACATCACAAACAAGAACAGAGGCAAGAAAAAGCATGGCAGGAGCCTGTAAACACAGTGTGACCCTGGGAAAAGCGAGAGAGAGCTTTTGGGCTGTTGGCTTGAGAGGCTTGGGGCTGTAAGCTAAGAAACTGCACCTTTTGTTCTTGGTTACATCTGCGATCAGAGTCAGCGGACTTCGTATATTCATTGTAAATATCAGGTTACGACCAAATTCTACTCCTGAAATTTTGCCTAGTCACTTGGGTCAAAAAGGGGCAACAATTTTGACAGACTTATGTGTAGTGCTGGGGAGGAGCCCGAGGTCATGGAAAATGTAGGTACCAATGACATAGAGAAGGATAGGAGAGAAGTCCTGGAAGCCAAATTTATGGTGCTAGGTAAGAAATTAAAGTCCCAGACCTCCACTGTAGCATTCTCTGAAATACTTCCAGTTCCACACGCGGGGCCAGTTGGACAAGCAGAACTGCAGGGTCTCAATGTGTGGATGAGCCAATGGTATAGGGAAGAGGAGTTCTTAGGAACTGGGGAAACTTTTCGGAAATGGGGAGCCTATACAGGAATGGGTTCCACCTAAACCAAAATGGGACCAGATTGCTGGCACTTAACATTAAAAAGGCTGTAGAGCAGTTTTAAACTAAAGGCTGGGAGAAAGCTTACAGGTGCGGAGGAGCATGTGGTTCGAACAGAGACATTCCTGAGGGGAAGATCTATTAATGGAGATTCTCTAAATCCTAGTAAGAGGAGAGGTTGGAAATTGATAAATTACAGGTAGGATCTGATGAGAAACAGTCAAATGAAAAAAAGCCCTGTTTAATTACATCATATAGTCAGACAGCTAAAGAGTGACAAGTATTTTAAGTGCTTATATACCAATGCTAGAAGTCTAAATAATAAGATGGGTGAACTAGATTGCCTCATTTTAAATGAAGATATTGATATATTAGGCATCACAGAAACTTGGTGGAATGAGGATAATCAATGGGACACAGTAATAGAAGGGTACAAATATATCGGAAGGACAGATCAGGTCATGCTGGTATACTGGTACAGTGGAACTATATGTGAAACAAAGCATAGAATCAAATGAAGTAGAAATCTTACATAAACCAACCAACTTAGAATCTCTATGGATAGTAATTCCATGCTATAATCATAATAATATATTACTGACCACCTAACTAGGATGGTGATAATGAAAATACTCTGAAAGAACTTAAATGTGAAATTGCAGAAATACTAATTGTAGACTGTAACCTATCATTTAAATCAGCTTCTGTTCCAAATGACTGGAGGATAGCTAATGGGATGCTAGTTTTTAAACAGGGCTCCAGAGGTAATCCCGGCAATTACAGGCCGGTAAGCCTTATTTCAGTACTGGGCAAAGTGGTTGAAAACATAGTGAAGAACAAAATTGTTAGACTTATGGATTAACATAATTTGTTGGAGAAACATCAACATGGTTTTTGTAAAGGCAAATCATGCCTCACCAGTGTACTAGAATTCTTTGGGGGTTGCGGGGGTCCAACAAGCATGTGGACAAGCGGATCCAATGGATATAGTCAGCGATGCGCTGCCAGAAGCTAAAGAACCGGTTCCTTCGTCGCTCCCCTCTTCAGCAGCACTTCGGCGGCAGGTCTTTCACTCGCTCCGGACCTTCGGTGGCACTTCGGCAGCACATCCTTCAGTCGCTCTGGGTCTTCGGCGGCACTGAAGGACCCGCTGCCGAAGTGCTGCCGAAGGGCTGGAGCGAGTGACACACCCGCCGCCGAAGTGCCACCAGAGGCCCGGAGTGCCTCTGGGTGAGTAAAAATTCTCCAGGGAGCTTCCCCAGCTGATAGCTCAGGCGGGACAGAAAGGACGGTCCAGCAGACCACATGTGGCCCGTGGGCCACAGTTTGCCCACCCCTTTAACAAGCAGCTCTAAACCGGCTTCAAAATTTAACAACCGGTTTGTGCGAACCGGTGCAAACCGGCTCCAGCTCACCACTGGATATAGTATACTTAGATTTTCAGAAAACCTTTGACAAGGTCCCTTACCAAAGGCTCTTAAGCAAAATAGGCTGTCATGGGATAAGAGGGAAGGTCCTCTCACGGATTGGTTACTGGATAAAAGATAGGAAGCAAAGGGTAGGATAAATGGTTAGTTTTCAGAATGGAGAGAGGTAAATAGTGATGTCCCCCTGGGGTCTGTATTGGAACCAGTCCTATTTAATATATTCATAAATGTACTGGGAAAAGGGGTCAACAGTGAGGTGGCAAAATTTGCAGATGATACAAAATTGCTCAGGATAGTTAAGGTCCAAGCAGTCTTCAAAGAGCTACAAAAGGATCTCTCAAAACTGGGTGACTAGATAACAAAATAGCAGATAAACAACGAGGAGAGAGATAAATCTTAAAGACTACCAGATTTATTTGGGCATAAATTTTTGTGGGTAAAAAACTCCACTTCTTCAGATGCATGGAGTGAAAATTACAGATGAAGGTGTAAATACTGACACATGAAGAGAATGGAGTTACCTTACAAGCGGTTGACAAGATAAATGCATTCAGGGTGGATGTGGTCCACTCCCAATAGCTGATGAGGAGCTGTCAATGCCAAGAGAGGAAAAATTACTTTTGTAGTGAGCCAGCCACTCCCAGTCCGTAAGCCCAAATTAATGGTGTAAATTTGCAAATGAATTGTAGCTCTGCAGTTTCTCTTTGAAGTCTGTTTTTGAAGTGTTTTTGTTGGAGGATGGCTACTTTTAAAACTGCTATTGAGTGTCCAGGGACATTGAAGTGTTTTCCTACTGGCTTTTGTATGTTACCATTCCTGATGTATAATTTATGTCCATTTATTCTTTTACGTAGAGACTGTCTGGTTTGGCCAATGTACATGGCAGAGGGGCATTGCTGGCACATGGTGGCATATATCACATTAGTAGATGTGCAGGTGAATGAGCCCCCTGATGGTGTGGCTCATGTCATTGAGTCCTCTGATGGTGTTGCTAGAGCAGATATGGGGACAGAGTAGGTAGCGGGGTTTGTTACAGAAATTGGTTCCTGGGTTAGTTTTTCTGTGGTGTAATGTGGTATGGTGTATAGTTGCTGATGAGTATTTGCTTCAGGTTGGGGGCCTGTCTGTAAGTAAGGACTGACCTGCCTCCCAAGGTCTGTGAGAGTGAGGGATCATTTTCCAGGATAGATTGTAGATCGTTGATGATGTTCTGGAGAGGTTTTAGGTAGGGGTCTGAAAGTGATGGCCATTGCTATTTCAGGACTGGAGCACCCATAGAATAAATTAGCAGCCAGCCAAGCTCCCTCCATCCCCAGTGCCTCTTACCTGCTGGTGGCCCCACTGACCAACTCCTCCCCCTCCCTCCAGCACCTCTTGCCCACTGCCACAATCAGATGTTTCGTGGAGAGTAGAAGGTCTGGGAGGGAGGGAGAGGAGTGGGGTGGGGCACACTCAGGGGAGGAGACGGGGAAGAGACGGAAGAGGCGGGGCAGGGCAGGCTGGGGAGATTGGGGATCGAGCAGCCCTGGCTAGAGGGGAAGTTGTCACCTATAAGCGTCCCTCCCCCGGCCACAGCAAGTTGGGGGTAGCTTAGGTTAGGGCCGGGGGAGCGGCACCCTTCCACAAGCCATGGCAGGTCCTGGATGGCTGGGTTCCCTGAGCACCTGCACGGCATTAAATAAGCTGCTGTGCAGCCACGCAGCTTACAGGGAACACAGATCCCCACTATTCATATACAATGATGGGATCTAAATTGGCTGTTACCATTCATGAGAGAGATCTAGTAATCACTGGGGATAGTTGTCTGAAAACATGCACTCAATGTGCAGCAGCAGTGAAAAAAGTGAACAGAATGTTTGGACTCATTAAGAAAGGGATAGATAATAAGGCAGAAAATATCATATTGTCTCTCTATAAATCCATGGTACACCCACAACTACTTCTGGCCCTGCTTTCCTCACCTGGCAGCTTGGGACTTCAGTGCTTATACAGGGTAAACTCATAAATTGTCTGCTGTCTATAACACTGATAGAGAGATATGCACAGCTGTTTGCCCCCCCCCCCAGGTATTAATACATACTCTGGGTTAACTAATAAGTAAAAAGTGATTTTATTAAATACAGAAAGTAGGATTTAAGTGGTTCCAAGTAGTAACAGACAGAGCAAACTGAATTACCAAGCAAAATAAAATAGAACACACAGATCCCTTCTTAGAACTCCTGAATTTAACCCTGTAAGTTAAACCAGGGTTAACAGGGTTAACCCTGTTTCAAAACCAGTTCCTTAAATTTACCATAGTTTGAAGCATCATTGTGACGGGGCTGGGACTCACCACCACAGCACCTCCCGCTGGTACATCTGGGAATTAGCTCAGTCCAAGTGGAGCGCCCTCTGTCAGTGGTGTCCCGTCTGTCTTTCGCCCTCTGTTGGTGTCTGGACTGGAATTGCTCCTCGCTCAGCAGCATTCTCTTCAGGACACTGCTCTCTGGCAGTGCCCCTTAGTCCATGCTCACCCCTTCTGGGGGGTGGGGGGTTAACAGCAGTCTTTTCGCTTCACCCCAGCCGCAGTGGCCAACCACATCCCCAAAGTCTAACCCCTTCTATCAGGGGTCGAGTGCAGTCCTCTATGGCCACTTCTAACCGCCGGGTGTAGTACAAGGGGGAAGGGGAGGACCCAGGGCTGCCCTCTACTCTGGGTCCCAGCCCAGGGACCCTCTGGCAGCAGCCTCCCTGCCTTCCTTCGCTCCCCTTGTCCGCCTCTCCTCCCTGGGCTGCTTCCCCTTCGGCACCCTTGCACCTAGTGGGCCCTTCTATCAGGGCCTGCAGTCTGGCAGGTATTGGGCTGGAGCTGTCCTCAGCTCCCCCAAGCCTAGCCTGTCCTGTCCTGTCCTGTCCTGTGCTGGGTGCTGGGTGCTGGGTGCTGGGTGCTGGGTGCTGGGTGCTGGGTGCTGGGTCTCCTTCACTCAGGAGACAGACCTTCTCCCTTGAAGGTCTGGGAGAGACTCATTGCCTCTTGCCTGGGCAGCCTTTATATAGGGCCTAGCCTGGCCCTGATTAGCTGCCTCTTGCTCAGCCCTGATTGGCTCCCTGCAGACCCTCTCTGATTGGCTGCCTGTCTGCACAGCCTCTCTGGCCTGCTGTAGCCCAATCTGGCCTGGGGTGAGGTACCGCCCCACCACAATCATCAATAGGCATCTTATTGAATATGTCCAGAGCTCTGCCAGTCAATTTTGCTCTCAATGTGGTCATCTTTTGATCTTCAGGGATTGCATGGAGGTTGCACAGTCTCTCAAAGGTGATGAAATATTCGGCAATATCACTGGATTCATCATATTGTGGACATAGTCGCTCCCATTTGTGGATTTTTGGGGAAGTGGAGCCAGCAGCTGGAGGGCTCTCTCTCTTCAACTCCATAACAGCCAGTTCATGCTTCTGGGCCTCAGTCTGGGCCTCCACAGCTCTCTTGTGGGCAGCCTCCTCTGCATTAATTTCTAATTGTCTTAATTCCATCAGTCTCTTATGTTTGTTTTCTTTCTCAGCCATTTGCAATCTGTGCAGTTCTAGCTTTTTCTGAGCCTCGCTCTCACTCATGTTGCTGATTTTCCTGCCTCTATTCCCTTCCCCGAAATAAGCAAACAGAAAATAACAAAACAGTAACCACTTTGTATGTTCTCCAGTCACCACACCCAAAACTCACTTAAAATCATTAACAAACAGTATCTCAAAGCAATCAGCTGTACACAGATCCTGCCGATTACACTGCTGTGATGGGTTGGATCACAGAAATCCCCTTGGGTCTGCCAACCAATGTGCCAAGACTACTTCTGACCCTGCTTTCCTGCCCTGGCAGCTTGGGACTTCATTGCCCTGCCTTGTTTGAGACAGACACACTAGCCTGCTGCAAACCCAGACTCAGGTCTGAACCAAATCCACTAACAGCTGTAGGCTTAAACTGAAAGCAGCTTAAGAAGTGTTTCTGTCTTTAACACTCAGATACTCAACTCCCAATGGGGTCAAAACCCCAAATAAATCCATTTTACCCTGTATAAAGCTTATACAGGGTAAACTTATAAATTGTTCACCCTCTATATCACTGATAGAGAGATATGCACAGCTGTTCCCCCCCCCCCGATATTAATACATACTCTGGGTTAATTAATAAGTAAAAAGTGATTTTATTAAATTCAGAAAGTGGGATTTAAGTGGTTCCAAGGAGTAACAGACAGAACAAAGTGAATTACCAAGCAAAATAAAATAGAATACGCATGTCTATGTCTAAGAAAAATGAATACAGATAAAACCTCACCCTAAGAGGAATTCCAGTAAGCTTCCTTTTATAGACTAGTCTCCTTCTAGTCTGGGTCCAGCAATCACTCATGCCCCCTGTAATTATTGTCCATTGTTCCAGTCTCTTTGAGGTATCCTTGGGGGTGGAGAGACTATCTCCTTAGCCCCCTGAAGACCAAATGGAGGGGTCTCCATGGGCTTAAATATACTTTCTCTTGTGGGAGGAGACACCCTCCTCTCTCCTATACAAAGTCCAACTCCAAGATGGAGTTTTGCAGACATCCAGGCAACTCACAAGTCCATGCATGATTCAGCTTTTACAAGCAGCAGCCGTTACCCACATGATATCTTGAATGTCTCCAGGAAGACTTCTTATGTGGATTGGAGCCTTCCAAGATCCATTGTTTGTTAAGTGCTTCTTGAATGGGCAGTTAATTAGCACATTCCATTCTCAAGAAGCTGACCAAATGCTTTACTAAGGCTACTTAAAAATCAAGCAAGCACACAGCCAATATTCATAACTTTGACTACAAAATGATACATGCACACACATAAGATGAATAGATTCAGTAGATCATAACTTTACAAAGATATGTTACATGGCATAGGCAACATAAAACATATTCCAGTTATATCATATATACATTCATAGGCATATTTCCATGAAGCCTTATGGGGTGCACTGTCACAGTGCAGCGGCATTGAAAAAAGCAAACAGAATGTTGGGAATCATTAAGAAAGGGCTAGATAATAAGACAGAAAATATCATATTGCCTCTCTATAAATCCACGGTATGCCCACATCCTGAATACTGCGTGCAGATGTGGTCGCCCCATCTCAAAAAAGATATATTGGAATTGGAAAAGGTTCAGAAAATGGCAACAAAAAGGATTAGGGGTATAGAACTGCTGCCATATGAGGAGAGATTAATAAGACTGGGACTTTTCTGCTTGGAAAAGAGATGACTAAGGGGGTATACAATAGAGGTCTACATGACTGGTGTAGAGAAAGTAAATAAGGAAGCGTTATTTATTCCTTCTCATTACATTAGAACTAGGGGGTCACCAAATGAAATTATTAGGCTGCAGGTTTAAAACAAACAAAAGGAAGTATTTTTTCCACCCAATGCACAGTCAACCTGTGGAACTCCTTGCCAGAAGATGTTGTGAAGACCAAGACTATAACAGGATTAAAAAAGAACTAGATAAGTTCATGGAAGATAGGTCCATCAATGGCTATTAGCCAGGATGGATAGGGATGGTATCCCTAGCCAGAAGCTGGTAATGGGCGACAGGGGATGGATCATTTGATGATTACCTGCTCTGTTCATTCCCTCTGGGGCACGTGGCATTGGCCACTGGTGGAAAACATGATACTGGGCTAGATGGACCTTTGATTTGACCCAGTATGGCTGTTTTTTTATGTTCTTGTTTTATAATGAGGTATTACCCTTTTGAGGCCACTGATGGTACCTTGAAAGGCCAGTTATCCTCTTTCACGTGTCCAGGGAAAGCCAAAAGAAAGACCCCCACCTAAGCCCCACTGCAATTCACAACCGGGTGGAAGATATGCAGAGAAACACCTATCTGGAGGGGCCCAGTCTGGTAGGTATGCTCAGAGTACATCTACTGGAATAGATCCCATTTAGAATTGTGGTGGCACTGCCAACCTTGTAACTTTTAGCTCAGGGGTTAGAGCATTCACATGCGATCAGCTACCCACTCTGCTTAGTCAAGAGAAAGGATTTGCACAGGGGTTTCCTTACCTCTTACATACATGTTCTAACCACTGGGGCATAGGATAATCTGATGTGGGACTGCTTCAGTCTCTGCTGTTGAAGCTGTCCCACTGTGCATTAAATAATTAAAGAGTAATTTTGTTCAGAGTCAGTAAGTGAGGGAGTGATTCCATAACTTGGTGGTTAAGGTACTCATGTGGGAAGCAGGAGACCAGGGTGCAGTTTCCCTGCTCTGATGAATAGTTAATTACTTTTAAAAAGTAGAACAGCTTTAACAGAAGATATTAAACAAAACACATATCAGCATATCCCATGGGGCCAGTGGTTAGGCCATTTCCCTAAGAAGTGGAAGAGCCATGTTCAAATCTTTATTCCAACCAAGCAGAGAAGTGGAGTTGTACCTGGGTCTCCCAGCTCTCAGATGAGCATGTGTGGCACTCTGAACTTCAAAGCAACAACCTGGACCCCCCATATATATCATTCATATATAGTTATGATATTTCATACAAAACCTGCCATGTAAGATATCACACGAAAGGTCATGATCTGCTGAAACCCATTATTCTGCCAAAATATGTATATCATTAGTGTGTATGAAGTTATGAGATTTTGCTCTATGGTTGCTATTGAAATAGATTTTAAGTTTGGGAGTCCACAGTTACTTCACCAATGATAACAAAGAAGGTGACCAACACCCGGGTGGACACTGAGAGATCATCACAACCATTAATCAGCAAGAGAGTGATAAACAAGGGATTTGCAATTCTATAAGAGAACTGCGTAAGCATCATACAATGGGGGATTGCTCAACTCTGTGACTCAGCAAAACCCACCACAACATGTCTGGGCTAGTATTTTCCATTTTCTTGCATATTTATGGAGGTTGTAAAACAAGGGAAGTGGCATCATCTGGTTACCTTTCTCCTAATCCACCTATGCTGGAAGCAACAAGAATGCTGGGAAGACAAAGACTTGAACCTGTGTATTAAGAACTGTAACTTACCTGCAACATCCAGTGGGGGGAGAAAAACTGCTTGATCCAAATATTGCCTCGTTAATAAGGTTTATGATTTAGTCTGCATGCTTAACTTTTATTTTCTTTGGTAACTATCTTTGACCTTTTGTGCCTGCCAATTATAATCACTTAAAATCTATCTTTCTGTAGTTAATCAATTTATATATTACCTAAAACAGTGTGTTTTGGTTGAAGTGCTTGGGAAATCTCAACTCAGTTTACAAAGGCTAATGTGCGTCCTCTCCACATCGAGGGAGGGGTGGACTGGGTAATGAACTTGCACTGGTCATGCTTCTCACCAGGACAAGATGGTGCAGTTCTGGGGTGCAAGACTGGAGACTTGAGAGATTTTCTGGTGCCCTTCTCTGTGTATGATTCATGTGTGGCTCACGATTCAATTTACCTGGATCTGGGGCTCCACATGCTGTTGTGCTGAATGATAAGAGTGCCGGGAGGGGTTTGCTGCTTGTCACTAGCAAAGCATTGTGAGAGACAGCAGCACTGCCACTCCCCCTGTTTTGTGTGGAGTGAGTCAGGTGCCTATCTCATTCTCACAAGAAACAATTTACGCACCTAAGCTGCCAGACTCCAGGAGAGGAGTTCCTGGTTATGGATTGCAAGTGCAGATAAGTGCCTTCCCACAGTCAGGGTTTAGGAACTTATCTATCTCCAGGAGAGGGGTGGAGCTTAGGATACACCCTTTTTGTCAGCATATACCATTGACTAGCTTAGGCGGCTCCCCGCATAACATGCTGGCTTTTGTGGATCCCATTCTTAGGTGCTTCTCTCTCCCTGTTCATTTTATGGGGAGCCTAGGTGTCTAACTCAGGCTTTGTGTATCTTAGTGTTGCTCTAGTGATTTTCTAGGCACCTCAGAGTTAGGTGTTGTAGTATTGCAAAACAAAGTGCTTTGGGGAATGTGGGAAAGTCTCTCCTCTCCCCCAGCTATTAGACCCACCTGTAGAGGATCAAGAACATAATTAGTTTATTGGATGAATAATTGAAAAGGAGGCTCCACTGCCCCTCAAAGAAGGAATCTGCTGAAGACATTCCTGTGAGGGAGAAGTCAGTTGGGATATAGCCCCAAAAATGTGTGTTGCAAGACTCTAAATTTGAGGGGTGAGCACATGGGCTGGAGAGGCCAGGATATGAAAGCCACAATCCCAAGGAGGAGGAAGACTGAGTGGAAAGGACCTTGTGATGAACTGAATGATGGTTCATAAATTAGATCCTAGGAGAGGGGGAATATTGTTTCAATGACTTTGGCTGTGACTGGATTATTTCTAGTAACCTGAAGGGAAACAGGCAGGGAACTGTAATGGCATGCACCTCTACTAGGAGCACATGTTATACCAATAAAATAAAAACCAGCAGGATCTTATTAAAGGGGAAAAGGCAAAATACCACATTTATTGTGAATACAGAAATAATTATGGTAAGCAGTTAGTTATAGCTATAACATTCAATCTCTTATTTATTCACACATTCATTCATTCATTCATTTATTCACACACACACACACACACACACACAACACACACACACCACACACACAGAGGCTGCAAGGTTGTTATCATAGTTATCAGCCTTAGAGTTGCTCCTGCCAAGCCACTGGCCAGGTGGCCTGGACATGAGGAGGGAGCAGGGCCTTGTCAGATGCACATCTGATGCTCCGGAAGTTGGTTTGCAGAATCAGACCCCAAAGTTCTCACTTTCTAGAGTCCATTTTTATAGGAATTTTTTCCTATGCCTTCCCTTCCTATGGGAATTGCTTCATCATGCTGTTGCTGAATCAATCAGCAGATAGCATATTCCTGACGGCTCCATGCTGCCAGATGTTATCTTGTTCTTTGTTCTCCATTCTTGAGGCTGTTGGGTGGATTCCAGTTTGCCCTCCGGGTGTCCTCTGCTTATTTCCACTGGACATCTTCTTCAACTGATGGACACTGGATTCTTAGGCTGGCACCTCTCTGATCATTCAGTTATTATCCACACCAAGCATCCATCCACATCCATCCTCTATCTCTATTTTAATCACAATTGTTAACAAAGCGAGATGAATACAACAAAAGGGCGGGGAGTCTCTGGGTGCTGTTATATTGTTACAGAGTATTGCTTTGAGTCTCTCTCTGTGTGAGTAGTTGTTGTTACAAAGAATTGCTTTGAGAACAGACTCTGTCTTAGAATGTACTAACACAATTAGCAGCTTGCAGGTCTCACACATAGAGGGAGAGAAACAGTACCAAAAACCAAGAGACCTCTTAATTAGTAATACCCTGAAATTTAAACTATGGGAAATCAAACTCATTTGTAAAAAGAAAAGGAGTACTTGTGGCACCTTAGAGACTAACAAATTTATTAGAGCATAAGCTTTCGTGAGCTACAGCTCACTTTCTTATGCTCTAATAAATTTGTTAGTCTCTAAAGTGCCACAAGTACTCCTTTTCTTTTTGCGAATACAGACTAACACGGCTGCTACTCTCAAACTCATTTGTGATTTTAATACAGAACTACTTTAATATGATCCAACACACACTCTAGGATCATACGATCTACGGGTTCCATATACCACCATACCAATGTGCCTTCCCCTTTTTGGGGGGAACAATATTTGAAGAAATCTTTCATCCATAAACACTAAGTTTGATTTAGGGCAAAATCCATAGAATCATAGAATATCAGGGTTGCAAGGGGCCTTAGGAGGTCATCTAGTCCTACCCTGTGCTTAAAGCAGGACCAATCCCCAATTTTTGGCCCAGATCTCTAAATGGCCCCCTCAGGGATTGAACTCATAACCCTGGGTTTAGCAGGCCAATGCCCAAACCACTGAGCTATCCCTCCCCCCAAAAGAAAGGGCATCATTACTTTGACTTCCAGTTATATTGGAAAATATTTCAGGATCAAGTTTCAAATGTGGGCACCTTAAGAAGTTGTCCAAACCTTGTTACACGGAGATTCTGTTAAATGTCATAGAATATCAGGGTTGGAAGGGACCTCAGGAGGTCATCTAGTCCTACCCTGTGCTCAAAGCAGGACCAATCCCCAATTTTTGCCCCAGATCCCTCAATGGCCCACTCAAGGATTGAACTTACAGCCCTGGGTTAGCAGGCCAAAGCTTAAACCACTGAGCTATCCCTCCCCCTGATGCGTGTGGCAGATGTGGTTATGAGCTCAAGTGGGAGATGAGAAGAAAAGCTTGTGGCTAAGTATCTGAAGTCAGACTAGATCCTGATAGAGGAGAGAAGGGGATGAGATCTGCAGTTTGGATTGTAATGTGATGGAATTGAATGCCCTAAAGGGCATGGAATAGTGCAGAATGCTGCTAAGGCATGTACATGAAGGGGGAGCTATAGGAGGTTCTGTAGTATATTTCTAATGGACTATATGTCGAGACTAGTGAGGCTTACATCTTGCCAACGTCTCTGAGGAAGCTCATAGTAGGTAGGTGATATGGAAGGGGGGGATTCAGCTGTTGTGACCTGCACTGGATGTGCCATGTTTGTCTTTCTTCCACAGGACAGAAGCGACTTTGTCTGTACAAAGTGCAAGCTGGTCTCCATATTGGAAGAGAAGATTGAAGGTCTGGAGCAACAGGTAACGACCCTGCGTGTATACGAGAGAGAGGATTTTCTGGACCAAACTCAGGATAGGCTTCTAGGGGCACAAAGCTCTAAAGATATAGAGCAGGTTGCACAGAGGAGCCAAGAGGCCAGTGAAGAAGCTTGGCAACATGTGACCTCCAGAAGAGGTAAGCGGAATGTCCGGGTTCCAGTAACACAGACACAGGTAACTAACCGCTTTCATGTTCTCTCCACAGGTACCAATGCGGAGAGTGGACCAGATGATATGTCTGGGGGGAGAAAGCGGAAGGAGACTCCGCTGGTTGGGAGGCATGAGATGCGATGTCCTGAGGTTGGGGGTTCCACGACCACCACTCCCAAGAGGAGAAGGCGGGTGGTGGTGGTCGGGGACTCTCTCCTCCGGGGGACTGAGTCATCTATCTGCCGCCCTGACCGGATAACGAAGAGAAGTCTGCTGCTTGCCAGGGGCTAAGATTCGTGATGTGACGGAGAGACTGCCGAGACTCATCAAGCCCTCGGATCGCTACCCTTCCTGCTTCTCCACGTGGGCACCAATGATACTGCCAAGAATGACCTTGAGCGGATCACTGCGGACTACGTGGCTCTGGGAAGAAGGATAAAGGAGTTGGAGGCGCAAGTGGTGTTCTCGTCCATCCTCCCCGTGGAAGGAAAAGGCCTGGGTAGGGACCGTCGAATCGTGGAGGTCAACGAATGGCTATGCAGGTGGTGTCGGAGAGAAGGCTTTGGATTCTTTGACCATGGGATGGTGTTCCATGAAGGAGGAGTGCTGGGCAGAGACGGGCTCCATCTTACGAAGAGAGGGAAGAACATCTTTGCCAGCAGGCTGGCTAACCTAGTGAGGAGGGCTTTAAACTAGGTTCACCGGGGGAAGGAGACCAAAGCCCTGAGGTAAGTGGGAAAGCGGGATACCGGGAGGAAGCACAGGCAGGAATGTCTGTGAGGGGAGGGCTCCTGCCTCATACTGGGAATGAGGGGCGATCAACAGGTTATCTCAAGTGCTTATATACAAATGCACAAAGCCTTGGAAACAAGCAGGGAGAACTGGAGGTCCTGGTGATGTCAAGGAATTATGACGTGATTGGAATAACAGAGACTTGGTGGGATAACTCACATGACTGGAGTACAGTCATGGATGGTTATAAACTGTTCAGGAAGGACAGGCAGGGCAGAAAAGGTGGGGGAGTAGCACTGTATGTAAGGGAGCAGTATGACTGCTCAGAGCTCCGGTACGAAACTGTGGAAAAACCTGAGTGTCTCTGGATTAAGTTTAGAAGTGTGTGCAACAAGAGTGATGTCATGGTGGGAGTCTGCTATAGACCACCGGACCAGGGGGATGAGGTGGATGAGGCTTTCTTCCGGCAACTCACGGAAGCTACTAGATCGCATGCCCTGATTCTCATGGGTGACTTTAATTTTCCTGATATCTGCTGGGAGAGCAATACAGCGGTGCATAGACAATCCAGGAAGTTTTTGGAAAGCGTAGGGGACAATTTCCTGGTGCAAGTGCTAGGGGAGCCAACTAGGGGAGCGCTTTTCTTGACTGCTGCTCACAAACCGGGTAGAATTAGTGGGGGAAGCAAAAGGATGGGAATCTGGGAGGCAGTGACCATGAGTTGGTTGAGTTCAGGATCCTGACGCAGGGAAGAAAGGTAAGCAGCAGGATACGGACCCTGGACTTCAGGAAAGCAGACTTTGACTCCCTCAGGGAACAGATGGCCAGGATCCCCTGGGGGACTAACATGAAAGGGAAGGGAGTCCAGGAGAGCTGGCTGTATTTCAAGGAATCCCTGTTGAGGTTACAGGGACAAACCATCCCGATGAGTCGAAAGAATAGTAAATATGGCAGGCGACCAGCTTGGCTTAATGGTGAAATCCTAGCGGATCTTAAACATAAAAAAGAAGCTTACAAGAAGTGGAAGGTTGGACATATGACCAGGGAAGAGTATAAAATATTGCTCGGGCATGTAGGAAAGATATCAGGAGGGCCAAATCGCACCTGGAGCTGCAGCTAGCAAGAGATGTCAAGAGTAACAAGAAGGGTTTCTTCAGGTATGTTGGCAACAAGAAGAAAGCCAAGGAAAGTGTGGGCCCCTTACTGAATGAGGGAGGCAAGCTAGTGACAGAGGATGTGGAAAAAGCTAATGTACTCAATGCTTTTTTGCCTCTGTTTTCACTAACAAGGTCAGCTCCCAGACTGCTGTGCTGGGCAACACAAAATGGGGAAGAGATGGCCAGCCCTCTGTAGAGATAGAGGTGGTTAGGGACTATTTAGAAAAGCTGGACGTGCACAAGTCCATGGGGCCGGACGAATTGCATCCGAGAGTGCTGAAGGAATTGGCGGCTGTGATTGCAGAGCCCTTGGCCATTATCTTTGAAAACTCGTGGCGAACGGGGGAAGTCCGATGACTGGAAAAGGCTAATGTAGTGCCATCTTTAAAAAGGGAAGAAGGAGGATCCTGGAACTACAGGCCAGTCAGCCTCACTCAGTCCCTGGAAAAATCATGGAGCAGGTCCTCAAAGAATCAATCCTGAAGCACTTAGAGGAGAGGAAAGTGATCAGGAACAGTCAGCATGGATTCACCAAGGGAAGGTCATGCCTGACTAATCTAATCGCCTTTTATGATGAGATTACTGGTTCTGTGGATGAAGGGAAAGCAGTGGATGTATTGTTTCTGACTTTAGCAAAGCTTTTGACACGGTCTCCCACAGCATTCTTGTCAGCAAGTTAAGGAAGTATGGGCTGGATGAATGCACTATAAGGTGGGTAGAAAGCTGGCTAGATTGTCGGGCTCAACGGGTAGTGATCAATGGCTCCATGTCTAGTTGGCAGCCGGTGTCAAGTGGAGGGCCCCAGGGTCGGTCCTGGGGCCCGTTTTGTTCAATATCTTAAATGATCTGGAGGATGGTGTGGATTGCACTCTCAGCAAATTTGCGGATGATACTAAACTGGGAGGAGTGGTAGATACGCTGGAGGGGAGGGATAGGATACAGAAGGACCTAGACAAATTGGAAGATTGGGCCAAAAGAAATCTAATGAGGTTCAATAAGGATAAGTGCAGGGTCCTGCACTTAGGATGGAAGAATCCAATGCACCGCTACAGACTAGGGACCGAATGGCTCGGCAGCAGTTCTGCGGAAAAGGACCTAGGGGTGACAGTGGACGAGAAGCTGGATATGAGTCAGCAGTGTGCCCTTGTTGCCAAGAAGGCCAATGGCATTTTGGGATGTATAAGTAGGGGCATAGCGAGCAGATCGAGGGACGTGATCGTTCCCCTCTATTCGACACTGGTGAGGCCTCATCTGGAGTACTGTGTCCAGTTTTGGGCCCCACACTACAGGAAGGATGTGGATAAATTGGAAAGAGTACAACGAAGGGCAACAAAATGATTAGGGTCTAGAGCACATGACTTATGAGGAGAGGCTGAGGGAGCTGGGATTGTTTAGTCTGCAGAAGAGAAGAATGAGGGGGGATTTGATAGCTGCTTTCAACTACCTGAAAGGGGGTTTCAAAGAGGATGGCTCTAGACTGTTCTCAATGGTAGCAGATGACAGAACGAGGAGTAATGGTCTCAAGTTGCAATGGGGGAGGTTTAGATTGGATATTAGGAAAAACTTTTTCACTAAGAGGGTGGTGAAACACTGGAATGCGTTACCTAGGGAGGTGGTAGATCTCCTTCCTTAGAGGTTTTAAGGTCAGGCTTGACAAAGCCCTGGCTGGGATGATTTAACTGGGACTTGGTCCTGCTTTGAGCAGGGGGTTGGACTAGATGACCTTCTGGGGTCCCTTCCAACCCTGATATTCTATGATTCTATGATTCTATGACTAGCAACATAGTATTTGCATGGGCATGTAGTTGCAGCATCCTACTACCTCCAACCATGACCAGATATTCCCAGCCACATTCAGCATTGCAAAGTGGTTCCTTTATTTAATTCCTCACCAGGAGCAGCATGGCACCAGCACAGATCAGATGCATACAATCTTCCCTGTGCATTTCTCCATTATTTAGTGCCTTTCTGCACAACAGAGAGTACTAGAGGAATATTGACCATATTCAATCTGTGGTCTTTCAGCTGAGACTGCTAACAAGAGGCTCACTTGCACCAACTGTACTGGTCTTGTTCCCCACATTTACTGTATCATTTTGTATACTAAAATATTATTGTCCTTAGCTGTCTAATTTAGACTAAGGAACAAGAAATAATGTACATACTGTAACACTCATTGTGAAAATGATAAGGAAAAAGTCTCCCCTAGAAGTGATAGAATAGCATCCAGGACCACATGCAGTTTGTTCTGGCAGTTCTATTTTATTGGTTTGTAAAGTTAGATAATCAATTCATATATTCAATTAGATTTTATTGCATGGACAGAAGCAGAGAACACAAAAGTGCCTGCATTGTTTGTGAACCAGCAGACATCACAGTTTTCCAGCTGTTCAGGTTATTTTTGTTTAGCTTAGTTCAGAGATGTGCTATCACATGGCATAAAATCTTTCGGCCAAGAAGCTATTTGGCATTAGAGATGTGCCAAGAGAGGAACATATAACAACCAAATAAACTGATTCTTGCCGTCTCATAATACTCTCAAAATTTGCAAAGTGTCCTGGGATTCTCAAAGGAAAACTGCAATGTATTCTTTATAGTGGAATATGACCTGCTCAGAATCTTTGATTTTAAGTTACAATTTAATCTGTGGATTACATTTTATAGGACATGCAGATAAGTACATTACACATTCATAACAACTTGTTTCCCTCTCACTTATGTTTACCAGATCGTTAACCCCAAGTCAGGCCAACAGTTATGTTTCCACTGTAAACAATGGGACAAATTCTGCACTGACTTACACTTCATAGCCACCTATTAAAAGTTAAGGGGTTGCATATGTGTAGCTAGTTTGTTTGTAAAGGCCAAGAAAAACTCTGCACTGTCTAAATTTCCTTCCAGGAAAGGATTGTGGGGTGTTTTTATTTGTTTGTTTTTAGAAAGCTATTCAGTTCTCTCCAAGTCAAACAAAAACAAATGCTACTTTATATTATAATTTATAAGGAAACTTAAAAGAATAAAGTGGAAACAAATGTAGACCTTGATCAAATTCTGTTGCTTTAAAACTTTCCTCACTCAATACAGCTTCATTTTTAAAAGTAACTTTTTTTCTAAAGTTTAGTCAAATGCACAGTCAGAATTCAGACAATAGCACTGTAAGGAATTTCTAGTGGACCCTTCCGAGTAGTAATGATACAGAAATGAAGATGCCACCAGAGAACTAGCTTACTGAACTTTTCACTTTGTGCCTTTATTGTGTATAACTAGAGTTGTAATACTACTTACTGTATATGGTTGTATAACTAGCTGGGGCAAACCAAATTGCTTTTCAGAAGCTACTTCTGAAAAATGTTATAGGATATGGATTTTCAATCTGCCAGTCCAGGAGACTAGGAACTACCCCTTCCGCTCTTTATCGGTAAATGGGGCGTAGATTCCAAACCTTTTTTTCCTGAGGTAACATAGTTCATGATAGGAAAAGGATTGAGAGCCACTGCTATAGGAATTCTGAAGCTTGTTGTGATTATCTACCTTCCAGTATTTGTAACATTGCTCTGTGCTTCGAAGCAGCTATTGTATTTCATATAGGAGCTAGTCAGATTTCAGTGAAAAGATACTTATAATGTATACTCTATATTAGAGCTGGTCAAAATGTTGATTGAAAATGTTTCCTGCTCTCTCCCCTTCCCCTCCCTCCCCAAAATGAAACTTCTTATGGGGAAATGTCTTCATCAAAATTATTGGGATTTTAAATGAAATGAACTCCATTTCATTTTTGGTTTTAGAAAACTGAAAACTTTGAATTTTAATTTCCTCCTTCTTTTATTCTGCTTTGCAATGAGTGAAACAATGAATTGTGTCTACAGTTGCATATAATCTTTTAGGGTTTTTTGGTTCTCTCTCCCCCCGCCCCCCTACCGGTTTGGTTTCTTAATTCCATATTTTCAAAACTTCCTTGACTCTTTTGAAAAGCTACAGGTGCAAAGTTATGATCTTTCATTTTTTTCCTTTTGTAACTCAAACTTTTCTAAAAAGGAGAAGTTTTGAAAGGTAAATTAGAAAGGGGGGAAGTGTAAAGAACCTCTTCTACTCATTCATTCTACTGCATCTAATGGCAAAAAAGGGGACACAGAGGAATACCCAAATATTCAACTTTTTGAGCTCTGGAAAAATTCAGCTCTAAAAAGCAACACAAAAAAAAATTTCAATTTTGAATTGAAACAGGACACTGAACTAGGTAGACCTCAAGTCTGATTCAGTCTGACAGTTCCTGTCTTCCTATGCTTTCCTGAGTTCTCCCTCATCTCTCACTGCCTCTAACCCTGTTTCCTCTCATCTTTCCCTGTGCCTGCCATGTTCTCCATTTCTCATATTCCCCTCCATAACACTCCTTTCCCAGGTCACCTGACTCTTCCTTATCTCTTTACTTTCTTAAGTCACCTGAGTATCACCCATTTTCCTTCCTCTTGCATCTGTAAAATGTAGAAGATAAGAAACATACCAGCTAGTCATACTACAGGGCAAAAGAGAGGTTATTGAGATCTCCTTCTAGCATTCCTTTCTCTCCAGATCTGTGGGAGGTGCAAAAGACAAAACACTGTCAAACTTGCTATGCTTTAGGTGGCAGGAAAACTCTGTCCCCATTTCACCCTCCCCTCCCCCCAACTCAGCCCTGTGTTGAATTGACCAAATCAGCAGTGCTGCAGCAGAAGGAAAAGAACCTCTTCCTTTCTTCTCATTCTTTCATATATTCAAAATAATACTTGTTGAAAGCCAGCTATTAATATTTCAGCTACCTATTTGAACCTCAATTAGAAAGGAAAGATCATTTTTTCCTTTTAAGTAGTGGACTAGGCCTTAGGAGACCTGAAGTAATTTCCAAGCTCTCCCATGGACTTCCTGTTCAATGTTAGGCAAGTCACTTAATGTCTCTGTACTTTATTCCCCATCAGTATAATGAGGAAACCTATAATAACAATACTACTGAAGAGGCTGTATAAGAGGTAGGTATCTGTCAAATACCACAGTATAATAGGTCAGTATAATAACAATTACCAATACTTCCTTTTCCCCCACTCTGTCTTATCTGTATACATTGTAAGCTCCGTAGCACAGTATCTGTCTCAAAGTATGGGTATGGACAACACTTAATCTTAGTTGGGGCCTGTAGATGGTACTGTAATACAAACTTCAGTACATATTTATTTATGGTCCACAAAAAAAGGAGAAACGTGGTCAGAAAAGTGACAGGTTTCAGTTAAGGAAACAAGTCAATTGAAACAAATACAGAAATATCAGAATTTTTCTTTCACTTCTTAATCTTTATGACCTTGACTCCTAAATTATTATAGCCTCTTTTTTTTCCCCACCACCATTCCTCAAGTATCCTTTACACAACATATTCTTTTGAAGTTTTTTTAAGGCCTCCAAAAAGGAAATAATGACTTCTTCATTCTATCCCCCACCTCCTCACAATAACAAAAAAAGCCATGTACCTGCCTAAATTTAATATTGGGGTCCAAACTAAAGAAAAGAAATACATATACTGAATATGCCTGACACTGAAGAAATTAAATGTAGTATATTATATATTATGCAGGTCTAAAAAAAAACCTATACACAATGTGGCAGAGAAAATCAGTTATTTTTTTCTTTTAAAGATGGTTAAACTTCCATTTGTTACCAAGTATGCACTTTGATCCTGCTGTGCACCCATATTGTATTACTTGTACTATGACACACATAGGAAGTGTAAATGTAACAGGTTAGTAGCTAGCATAATATGGTCTTCAGCTAATTCACCTTTGATATACATAGGTATCTCTATTGTTGAATAATAAACAGTTAAAACACCTGAAAACCTCTGAAAGGTGTATTGATAACAGAATGATGGTGACCTAAGCTTTATTCAGTGTGTGAATGTATATATTCATGTTCAGCTGTCTGAGCTTCTCTGGATACTTCTCAGCTTATTACATCATAAATATGAAAGCATCCTATTTATAGCAGTAACTTTATAAGCAAAGTGCCCATAATTATGCATTAATAGGGAACTACTTGGCTGAGATGAACACAATACTATTATAGAAGCTCTGCTTCAATACTTTACAAAAATATATTTGCACTGAGTTTGCATAAGTAGGAACATGTTCTCTAATTGGAATATGATTATGAATTTATTGTAACTTTACAGTGCTCTGTTTTTAACCTACAGTTTTACTACACTGAGAGACTAATAGGCTGAAATGCCCTCAGAACCATAGAAGACTTACTATTTGTCCATATAACTATACTGGGTGTCATTTCATTTTAAGGCAAACCTATAAACTAAATTTTATTGATTCTTTAAGAGGTTGTTCAATTACATTCAAAAGGAAGCATTGCCTGCAAATCAGGTAATCTAGGTTCTCGTTCCGATTATTGGGTGACTCTTTAGCAAATCACAACTTCTCTGTACCTTGGTTTTCCTCATTGTTAAAATGGGGATTGAGTGTTTAATTGCTCCCGTGTGATGGGAGGCTTAATTTTTTAATATTTTAAAAATACTGTGAGATTTGCATTATAAATGGGTGTTGTTGCGACTTGGATATGCATGGGATGAAAGAAAATAAGCATCCCCCCTTCAGTCTTGTGCCTAGGCAATGTAGAAGTTAGGCCCAGGCATTTTAACAGTAAGCAGCACTACACTGCGTAAGTTACACCACAGAAAGTGAATGAGGGGAGTCTTGGCTCTTCTCTCCAATAGGCCAGGTAGTGTAGCTGAGCTGACATGAGCAGTGTTATAGCTTGCGGCTGTGTCATACCAACAGCAATTACTACCCCTTCCTCTAGAGCAAAGGGGAAGCAAGAAGGGAATTGTTTCTGAGGATTCTCTAAGGTACAATATCTACCAGGTCTACTGCTAGTGTAGTGTTGCTTACACTGATCTCTTGCTTAGATCTGTTCAGGCCAGTACATTTTTTGCTAAATTGATTAGTTTAAGCAAATGAAGGCAAATGGTGTAGTTATTTAAGTGCTGGTAACCATTGGCATCACCTTTCATCCATAAAGAACAGAAGGTGAATTCACTGCTGTCAACTGGCATTGTGCTTGTAGAACTCAACCCAGGTGGTATTTCTAGACATCTGAGAGTGTGAACAGTCTAAGATGGTTTATTTCTCAAATGTTTTAATACTGTGCTTAGAAGTACAGTGGCTAAATCTTTAGTATCTCTAGATATTTTTTTCTGAGCTTTTTAGCAAGCTTCATCAGATGCTGGATACAAGTTTTATATTTGAAAACAAGAAATAGAATAGGCTGACCTACAAAGATTAATCCTTTCTACTTTTCATTTAATGTTTATAGAACACATAAGAAACTACATGTGTCTCTGGTTACAGTTAATCCTCTTATAAGCCCATTTAAATCAATGGAGGTACAACATTTTAAAGAAATGAAACCAAACCATTATGATGTATCACACAATATCTGCCCCTTTCTTTATAACTCAGACACACCAACACCTGTCTTTAGGGCTTGTGTTATCTGTAAGGTGGAAAAGGTGTCATTAACTGGGCTTGCCAAGTGGCCCACTTGAAAAGCCTTGTGTGTCCAGAGGGTTTTCTGACAGGTGACTGTAAAACATCAACAGCACTATCGGGGGGGGGGGGGGGAGAGAGCTGTTCTTTAGCCCTCCCACTTCCTGGATCCCAATAGGATCAGTGAGAGACAAGACTGACAGACATAGATGCAGTTTCTAATATCCACACTACAGAGGGTTGTGAACACGTGCACATTGGAAGCTTCCTATTTAAAAGGTTTTGGGGAGATTCTGATAATGGACTGAACAATATCTGTAGCTTTTACTTGACTATCTCAAACATATAGTGAGCCTGTTATGAATGTTATTATAATTACTATTAATTATAGTCAAACTATGTTTCCAAATAGCAAATATAAACATAGGAAAAATACATGGATCTCCCCCTTTCCAAATCATGTGTATAAACTATACTCAAAGAAGCATTTTAGGGTTACTGGTCACTATTTCCTGTTGTTCTTAACTGAAAGATTCTCCTTCAGTGGGGAATGAAGAATAATCTTCTACAAAGAACAGCCCACTTTCAAAATATCTGTGGTGTTCTATTGTTCTCAGTGGAACTGAGGGCACATAGTTCTTTAGTAAGGTCTATTGCTCCCTCTCTTCACTTGTTCCCCACAGCATCTTCTTCTGCTTCCTGAAAGTACAGAAGTCTTTCCTGACGAGAACAGGACTTTCCTACTGTTGAGAAGAATAAACGATGATGACCTTTTCGAAGAGGGCATTAACATGTTCAGAATTTGTTTTCCACAAATAGCTTGTAATTGTGTTTGGGTTTTTTCTGGGGGATGGGGGAGGGAACACAGCTGCTGTTTCTATGACCATTATCCCCAGTAAACTCAATTGTTATAATTGTGAAAAACAAATGCAAAAGCCCAAACACAGCTGAAGCTAATTCAGTTATTTCAGCAAATATTCTCCGATTCTTAAGGTATTCACATAGCTCTAAATATCTGTTGGTAAAGATGCTTTCCATTGAAAGCTAAATTGCTTAATTTCATTATAGGAAGAGGAAATTAATTACCATTTTCTTAATTAAATCCAGGAAACTTCTGCACAGCAGCTAGATTTCTTTTTCTGTACTTAAAGTTTAGTGAAATATAAAAGGCAAACAACCCCTGAGAAATCCAATGCAAGCTTAATTCTTGGTGGTTTAGATAATGGGCATATACATGCAATCAGCTGCATCCTGGAATCCTTCTGTGTTTGTGGGGGTTTGGGTTTTTTTTTCAGTTGGAAGTACATAAAATCATACAAAACTATTAATGTCAAGGTTGCCAATCAAATACTCAGAAGTTACCTGTGCAGCCTTAATTTGCCCCTCTTGTTTATATGCTTTATAATATTCTTTAATTACAGCCTTGTGAACACACAGTACTTTTTTCAATAAGACCCTCCCTCATTCACTGCACAGGGTGGCCACTTATTTGAGGATGACTAAATTATGTAGTGAAAGAGGCTGCTATCTGTAGACTCCCACCTCCTTTGTTGCAGAAGTTGGAAAATGTAGTGAAGGAAACAGGGGAGTTCAGTAAAAGATATGAAGGTCTTAGGGTGAAGGCAGTTGCACACTGCTCTGGAGAATTGAATTCTACTCCCCCTCATCTGTCATAGTGTCTTTGATGCTAGGTAAGTCACTTAAAACTTCTACATAGATTCATAGATACTAAGGTCAGAAGGGACCATTCTGATCATCTAGTCCGACCTCCTGCACAGCGCAGGCCACAGAATCTCACCCACCCACTCCTACGAAAAACCTCACCTATGTCTAAGCTATTGAAGTCCTCAAATCGTGGTTTAAAGACTTCAAGGAGCAGAGAAGCCTCCCTCAAGTGACCCGTGCCCCATGCTACAGAGGAAGGCGAAAAACCTTCAGGGCCTCTCCAATCTGCCCTGGAGGAAAATTCCTTCCCAACCCCAAATATGGCAATCAGCTAAACCCTGAGCATATGGGCAAGATTCACCAGCCAGATACTACAGAAAATTCTTTTCTGGGTAACTCAGATCCCATCCATCTAATATCCCATCTCAGGGGATTAGTCCTATTTACCCTGAATATTTAAAGATCAGTTACTTACCAAAATCCCATTATCCTATCATACCATCTCCTCCATAAACTTATTGAGTAGAATCTTAAAACCAGATAGATCTTTTGCCCCCACTGCTTCCCTTGGAAGGCTATTCCAAAACTTCACTCCTCTGATGGTTAGAAACCTTCGTCTAATTTCAAGTCTAAACTTCCTGGTGGCCAGTTTATACCCATTTGTTCTTGTATCCACATTGGTCCTGAGCTTAAATAATTCCTCTCCCTCTCCTGTACATGGGTGGCCATTATGTATTCCTCATTTTCTGGGTGCCTGAGATGAGACCATTGAGCCTGATTTGGAAAAGTGCTGAGTGCTCACAGCTGCAACTGAAGCCAATGGGAGTTGTGCTTAGAACAGTTTGTGGGTGTTCTTGTTGGTGGTGGTTTTTAATATACTATAAGGGTAAATTCTTTGAAAAATCAGTTCCTAAGTATCTCAAACTGTGCATCCAAAATTAGTGGACACTTCTTAACTTAATGAGGGATCAAGGTACTGGAAGATTAAGATGGTAATTATTCCATCCCCTCATCTCAGAAGTGTGAAGATAAATTCATTGTTTATGAAACACTAACACTGTAGTTCGATGAATGTCATCGAAAAGCCCATGAGGAAATTATTATTGTGGATAGAGTGTAGCAAATAAGACATCAGGCTATACATTGTACAATGGCAATACAAGAAAATATTGAATAGCTGCTTACTCAGTGGGCACTGTCCATCCTGTGCACTGAAAGAGACAGGTGCTGGGGGCAAAAGTATCATAATTCATGTGCACAAGGGGCCAGACCTGAGTTCTGTTTCCAGCTCTGATGCTGATCCTCTGCCACCTTGGGCAAGCCCACCTTCAGTGGGCTTTGTATCAGCCCCATTAGACCTAAGATCAGAGATGCAAAGCATCAGCAACTTCATAGTAATCATTAATCCAGAAAATTTACGGCATCAATGAAAATCAGACTGTATATGGGGATCCAAAATCTGAGGCATAAAAAAGTGGATACCAGTTTTGAATGTTTCTCTTCAAATTTATCTGCCTCACTTTCTCATTATGTAAAACAGGGATGATGACTATTTATGTAAAGTGCTCTGAAATATATGGCTAAAAAGCTTCATACCATACTGAAAAAAGAAAAGGAGTACTTGTGGCACCTTAGAGACTAACAAATTTATTTGAGCATAAGCTTTCGTGAGCTACAGCTCACTTCATCGGATGCATTTGGTGGAAAAAACAGAGGGGAGATTGATATACACACACAGAGAACATGAAACAATGGGTTTATCATACACACTGTAAGGAGAGTGATCACTTAAGATAAGCCATCACCAGCAGCCGGGGGGGGGGGAAGGAGGAAAACCTTTCATGGTGACAAGCAAGGTAGGCTATTTCCAGCAGTTAACAAGAATATCTGAGGAACAGTGGAGGGTGGGGTGGGGGGAGAAATGACATGGGGAAATAGTTTTACTTTGTGTAATGACTCATCCACTCCCAGTCTCTATTCAAGCCTAAATTTAATCCAAGTCTGGATATGAGTCAGCAGTGTGCCCTTGTTGCCAAGAAGGCCAATGGCATTTTGGGATGTATAAGTAGGGGCATAGCGAGCAGATCGAGGGACGTGATCGTTCCCCTCTATTCGACACTGGTGAGGCCTCATCTGGAGTACTGTGTCCAGTTTTGGGCCCCACACTACAAGAAGGATGTGGATAAATTGGAAAGAGTACAGCGAAGGGCAACAAAAATGATTAGGGTCTAGAGCACATGACTTATGAGGAGAGGCTGAGGGAGCTGGGATTGTTTAGTCTGCAGAAGAGAAGAATGAGGGGGGATTTGATAGCTGCTTTCAACTACCTGAAAGGGGGTTTCAAAGAGGATGGCTCTAGACTGTTCTCAATGGTAGCAGATGACAGAACGAGGAGTAATGGTCTCAAGTTGCAATGGGGGAGGTTTAGATTGGATATTAGGAAAAACTTTTTCATTAAGAGGGTGGTGAAACACTGGAATGCGTTACATAGGGAGGTGGTAGAATCTCCTTCCTTAGAGGTTTTTAAGGTCAGGCTTGACAAAGCCCTGGCTAGGATGATTTAACTGGGACTTGGTCCTGCTTTGAGCAGGGGGTTGGACTAGATGACCTTCTGGGGTCCCTTCCAACCCTGATATTCTATGATTCTATGATTCTAAGTTAATTGTATCCAGTTTGCAAAATAATTCCAATTCAGCAGTCTCTCGTTGGAGTCTGTTTTTGAAGCTTTTTTTGTTGAAGGATAGCCACTCTCAGGTCTGTAATCCAGTGACCAGAGAGATTGAAGTGTTCTCCAACTGGTTTTTGAATGTTATAATTTTTGACGTCTGATTTGTGTCCATTCATTCTTTTACGTAGAGACTGTCCAGTTTGACCAATGTACATGGCAGAGGGGCATTCCTGGCACATGATGGCATATATCGCATTGGTAGATGCGCAGGTGAACGAGCCTCTGATAGTGTGGCTGATGCGATTAGGCCCTCTGATGGTGTCCCCTGAATAGATATGTGGACAGAGTTGGCAACGGGCTCTGTTGCAAGGATAGGTTCCTGGGTTAGTGGTTCTGTTGTGTGGTGTGTGTTGCTCGTGAGTATTTGCTTCAGATTGGGGGGCTGTCTGTAAGCAAGGACTGGCCTGTCTCCCAAGATCTGTGAGAGTGATGGGTTGTCCTTCAGGATAGGTTATAGATCCTTGATGAAGCGTTGGAGAGGTTTTAGTTGGGGGCTGAAGGTGATGGCTAGCGGCGTTCTGTTATTTTCTTGGTTGGGCCTGTCCTGTAGTAGGTGACTTCTGGGTACTCTTCTGGCTCTGTTAATCTGTTTCTTCACTTCAGCAGGTGGGTATTGTAGTTGTAGGAATGCATGATAGAGATCTTGTAGGTGTTTGTCTCTGTCTGAGGGGTTGGAGCAAATGGGGTTATATCTTAGAGCTTGGTTGTAGACAATGGATATGTGGTATGATCTGGATGAAAGCTAGAGGCATGTAGATAGGAATAGCGGTCAGTAGGTTTCCGATATAGGGTGGTGTTTATGTGACCATCGCTTATTAGCACCGTTGTATCCAGGAAGTGGATCTCTTGTGTGGACTGGTCCAGGCTGACGTTGATGGTGGGATGGAAATTGTTGAAATCATGGTGGAATTCCTCAAGGGCTTCTTTTCCATGGGTCCAGATGATGAAGATGCCATCCATGTAGCGCAAGTAGAGTAGGGGCATTAGGAGACGAGAGCTGAGGAAGCGTTGTTCTAAGTCAGCCATAAAAATCTTGGCATACTGTGGGGCCATGAGGGTACCCATCGCAGTACCGCTGATTTGAAGGTATACATTGTCCGCAAATGTGAAATAGTTATGGGTGAGGACAAAGTCACAAAGTTCAGCCACCAGGTTAGCTGTGACATTATCGGGAATACTGTTCCTGACGGCTTGTAGTCCATCTTTATGTGGAATGTTGGTGTAGAGGGCTTCTACATCCATAGTGGCTAGGATGGTGTTTTTAGGAAGATCACCAATGGACTGTAGTTTCCCCAGGAAGTCAGTGGTGTCTCAAAGATAGCTGGGAGTGCTGGTAATGTAGGGTCTGAGGAGGGAGTCTACATAGCCAGACAATCCTGCTGTCAGGGTGCCAATGCCTGAGATGATGGGGCGTCCAGGATTTCCAGGTTTATGGATCTTCGGTAGCAGATAGAATACCCCAGGTCGGGGTTCTAGGGGTGTGTCTGTGCGGATTTGTTCTTTTACCATACTGAGTAGTGTTATACTATTGGCTTTATTATTAAAAACCTATTTTTATGAACTGTGGAGTTTCTGCAAACAAAATATAGAACTCTTTTGACACTTCCGTGTGCCTAGCTGTCACAGGTGTGGTCATCCCTCAGCACCCTTTTCAGGTTGAGCCTTGCACTACATACACTCCCTGCCTCAGTTTGCAAGGTGTGACAACATGTCTGGAGCACAGTGGCCTGTGCTGTGAGCTTGGCATCCATCTTTAAGCAGCTAGCCAAACTCTGATTTTTTTCCTGTACCTCTGAACTATTGAACAAACATAAAATGACAACTGAATGTGTACAGCTCTTCATGTCAAGGTTAGGACTGAGGCTCTGTTCTCCTGTCTCAGCCTCACCCAGTGCTCCTAGCATAGGAAGCATTCAGCCTTCTTAAATGGCCTGCTGGCTGTTGATGTCCCTTCTATGCCTCTGGTGGGCTAAGTCTTGTTGGTTGTCCAGACTGAGAGGGTTTTCCTTAAGCAGAAGGGTCTCAGGGAACTGACACCTCCAGCAGGGGGCAGAGAGGTTGAAAGACCTTGTCATACTAACCTATTAATCTTTCATCTGATATGAAATCATATGGTCTCCCTGGATTTTCTTGGTTAATTGCAGGTTATAACAATAGGATTTACCATCCTGGTGGGGAAAACACCACAGCAGTCCAACACTGTAGCATTTAATTTCAGAAAGGGGAACTATACAAAAAATGAGGAAGTTATTATACAGGAATTAAAAGGTACAGCGCCAAAAATGAAATCCCTGCAAGCTGCATGGAAACTTTTAAAAGACACCATAGTAGAGGCTCAATTTAAATGTATAGCCCAAGTTAAAAAACATACTAAGAAAACCAAAAAAGTACCACTGTGGCTAAACCACAAAGAATAGGAAGAACTGAGAGACAAAAAGGCATCCTCTAAAAAGTGGAAGTTAAATCCTAGTGAGGAAAATAGGAGCACAAACTCTAGCAAATGAAATGTAAAAATATAATTAGGAGGCCTAAAAAAGAATTTGAAGAACAGCCAGCCAACGACTCAAAAAGAAATAGCAAAAAAGTACATCAGAAGCAGGAAGACTGCTAAACAACCAGTGGGGCCACTGGATGATCAAGATGCTAAAGTAGCATTCAAGAATGATAAGGCCATTGCAGAAAAACTAAATGAATTCTTTGCATTGGTCTTCACAGCTAAGGATGTGAGAGAGATTCCGAGACCTGAGCCATTCTTTTTAGGTGACAAATCTGAGGAACTGCCCCAGACTGAGGTGTATTAGAGGAGGTTTTGGAACAAATTGATAAACTAAACAGTAATGAGTCACCAGGACCAGATGGTATTCATCCAAGAATTATGAAGGAACTCAAATGTGAAATTGCAGAACTACTAACATAGTTGTAACCAATCATTTAAATCAGCTTCTGTGCCAAACGACTGGAGGACAGCTAGGTGATGCCAATTTTTAAAAGGGGCTTCAGAGCAATCCCGGCAATTAAAGGCTGGTAAACCTAACGTCAGTACTCGGCAAACTGGTGAAACTATAGTAAAGAACAACATTGTCAGACACCTAGATAAACATAATTTGTTGGGGAAAAGTCAACATGGTTTTTGTAAAGGGAAATCATACCTCACCAATCTTCCAGATTTCTTTGACGGGGTCAAAAGCATGTAGACACTGATCCAGTGGATATAGTGTACTTAGATTTTCAAAAAAAAGGAGTACTTGTGGCACCTTAGAGACTAACAAATTTATTAGAGCATAAGCTTTCGTGAGCTACAGCTCACTTCATCGGATGCATTTGGTGGAAAAAACAGAGGAGAGATTTATATACACACACACAGAGAACATGAAACAATGGGTTTATCATACACACTGTAAGGAGAGTGATCACTTAAGATAAGCCATCACCCACAGCAGGGGGGGGAAAGGAGGAAAACCTTCCATGGTGACAAGCAGGTAGGCTAATTCCAGCAGTTAACAAGAATATCAGAGGACCAGTGGGGGGTGGGGTGGGGGGGAGAAATACCATGGGGAAATAGTTTTACTTGTGTAATGACTCATCCATTCCCAGTCTCTATTCAAGCCTAAGTTAATTGTATCCAGTTTGCAAATTAATTCCAATTCAGCAGTCTCTCGTTGGAGTCTGTTTTTGAAGCTTTTTTGTTGAAGTATAGCCACTCTTAGGTCTGCGATCGAGTGACCAGAGAGATTGAAGTGTTCTCCAACTGGTTTTTGAATGTTATAATTCTTGACGTCTGATTTGTGTCCATTCATTCTTTTACGTAGAGACTGTCCAGTTTGGCCAATGTACATGGCAGAGGGGCATTGCTGGCACATGATGGCAAATATCACATTGGTAGATGCTCAGGTGAACGAGCCTCTGATAGTGTGGCTGATGTGATTAGGCCCTATGATGGTATCCCCTGAATAGATATGTGGACAGAGTTTGCAACGGGCTTTGTTGCAAGGATAGGTTCCTGGGTTAGTGGTTCTGTTGTGTGGTGTGTGGTTGCTGGTGAGTATTTGCTTCAGATTGGGGGGCTGTCTGTAAGCAAGGACTGGTCTATCTCCCAAGATCTGAGAGAGCGATGGCTCGTCCTTCAGGATAGGTTGTAGATCCTTGATGATGCGTTGGAGAGGTTTTAGTTGGGGGCTGAAGGTGATGGCTAGTGGCGTTCGTTGTTTTCTTTGTTGGGCCTGTCCTGTAGTAGGTGACTTCTGGGTACTCTTCTGGCTCTGTCAATCTGTTTCTTCACTTCAGCAGGTGGGTATTGTAGTTGTAGGAATGCATGATAGAGATCTTGTTGGTGTTTGTCTCTGTCTGAGGGGTTGGAGCAAATGCGGTTATATCGTAGCGCTTGGCTGTAGACAATGGATCGAGTGGTATGATCTGGATGAAAGCTAGAGGCATGTAGGTAGGAATAGCGGTCAGTAGGTTTCCGATATAGGGTGTTTTATGTGACCATCGCTTATTAGCACCGTAGTGTCCAGGAAGTGGATCTCTTGTGTGGACTGGTCCAGGCTGAGGTTGATGGTGGGATGGAAATTGTTGAAATCATGGTGGAATTCCTCAAGAGCTTCTTTTCCATGGGTCCAGATGATGAAGATGTCATCCATGTAGCGCAAGTAGAGTAGGGGCATTAGGGGACGAGAGCTGAGGAAGCGTTGTTCTAAGTCAGCCATAAAAATGTTGGCATACTGTGGGGCCATGCGGGTACCCATCGCAGTGCCGCTGATTTGAAGGTATACATTGTCACCAAATGTGAAATAGTTATGGGTCAGGACAAAGTCACTTTTTTTCAGATTTTCAGAAAGCCTTTGACAAGGTTCCTCACCAAGATATCTCATCACAGCTTAATTTAAGAGAAGAGGGAAGATCCTCTCATGGATCTGTAACTGATTAAAAGATAGGAAACAAAGGGTAGGAACAAATGGTCAGTTTTCAGAATAGAAAGAGGTAAATAGTGGGTGTTCCCCAGGAGTCTGTACTGTCCAATTCAACATATTCATAAATGATCTGGAAAAAAGGGGTAAAAAGTGAGGAGGCAAAATTTGCAGATGATACAAATCTACTCAATAGTTAAGTCCCAGGCAGACTGCGAAGAGCTACAAAAGGATCTCTCAAAACTGGGTGACTAGGCAACAAAATGGCAGATGTGTTGATACAAGAAAGTATTGCACATTGGAAAACATCTTAACTATACAGATAACATTATGGGGTCTAAATTAAGAAAGAGACCTTGGAGTCATTGTGGATATTTCTCTGAAAACATCCACTCAATGTGGAGCAAAAACAAACAATGTTGGAAATCATTAAGAAAAGGATAGATAATAAGAGAGAAAATGTCATATGCCTCTATATAAATCCATGGTATGCCCACATCTTGAATAATAAATGAGGATGTGGTCGCCCCATCTCAGAAAAGATATATTGGAATTGGAAAAGGTTCAGAAAAGGGCAACAAAAATTATTAGGGGTATGGAACAGCTTCCATATGAGGAAAGATAAATAAGACTGGAACTTTTCAGCTTTGAAAAGAGACAACTAAGTGGGGGATATGATAGAGTCTGTAAAATCATGACTGGTTTGGGGAAAGTAAATAAAGAAGTGTTATTTACTCCTTCTCATAACACAAGAACTAAGGGGCACCAAATGAAATTAATAGGCAGCAGGTTTAAAACAAACAAAGGAAGTATTTTTTTCACACAGTGCACAGTCAACCTGGAAAACTCCTTGCCAGAGGATGTTGTGAAGGCCAAGACTATAACAGGGTTAAAAAATAGCTAAGTTCATGGAGGTAGGTCCATCAATGGTTATTAGCCAGGATGGGCAGGGATGGTGTCCCAAGCCTCTGTTTGCCAGAAGCTGGGAATAGGCGACAGGGGATAGACCACTTGATGATTACCTGTTCTGTTCATTCCCACTGGGCACCTCAGTTTGGCCTCTGTTGGAAGACAGGTTCAGAGTAGCAGACATGTTAGTCTGTATTCGCAAAAAGAAAAGGAGTACTTGTGGCACCTTAGAGACTAACAAATTTATTGAGCATAAGCTTTCGTGAGCTACAGCTCACTTCATCGGATGCATTCGGTGGAAAATACTGTATTTTCCACCGAATGCATCCGATGAAGTGAGCTGTAGCTCACGAAAGCTTGCTCAAATACATTTTTTAGTCTCTAAGGTGCCACAAGTACTCCTTTTCTTGTTGGAAGACAGGATACTGGGCTGGGTGGATCTTTGGTCTGACCCTGCATGGCTGTTCTTAGGTTCTAGGACAGTGATGGGCAACCTGCGGCCCATCAGGGTAATCCACTGGCAGACCTCAAGACAGTGATTACATTCACTGTCCACAGGCATGGCTGCCCGCAGCTCCCAGTGGCTGCAGTTCGATGTTCCCAGCCAGTGGGAGCTGCAGGATGCGGTGGAGGCTGTCTAATTGTATACTGGAAAATTGTGCTTACTGTGGGCTACCTCATCTCTGGCTTTACATAACTTGGTTTGAATGAGGGAAGTAACAGAGAATGTATCTGCAAATATTTCTCCCTTCCCTTTCCCCACTCCCCCACCCCCCAAAAAAGAGTTGAAGGAATTGTTGATGAAGGTTGTCTGTTTAAAAGGGAGGTGAAATTTATGGTGGTTCCCACTGAAGGTCACAGATCTAGAAAATCGCCAGATCCCCAAGCAGCTAAAGTTGTCATTCTGTCAGCACAAGCTGCTTGTAGTCTACACCACATGGCACTGGCATATGGAGCTAAAGATCACACTGCCATCTGTCCTGGGGGAGGGAGTTGCACCCCAATCATCTGGGTGCTTCCTGCAGCTGAAGGCATTTTTTTTGTTTTTTTGTTTTTTTGTTGTTTTTTTGAACTAGTCCTCTAGCTGCAAAGGTTCAGTTCATCTGAATTTCAAGTTATTGATTAGTTTTGATTTTCAATTTCACAACACTCCAACATTTCAGAGACTAACAAATTATTAGAGCATAAGCTTCGTGAGCTACAGCTCACTTCAGCTCACGAAAGCTTATGCTCTAATAAATTTGTTAGTCTCTAAGGTGCCACAAGTACTCCTTTTCTTTTTGCGAATACAGACTAACACGGCTGCTACTCTGAATCCAACATTTCACCAGCTAATAAATATAATCAAGGATTTCTGTGTGTGTTCTCTTGCAAAACCATTGGTAATGTGACTTTGTTCTTGTTTCTGGGGAGTTTTTGGATAAAAGCTCATCAGGCCTTCTGATAACCAAAATGCAAGTTGTAACTTGTCAGCTGCTGTGGGCATTATTCCTTTGTCCCACTGATGTGGTTTTATAGTAGCAGCATCCATATGTACCATGAGGCAGTTTATCCAGACTTGCATATCCTGTTGCCCTCTTATGTGACTTTCTTGGGTCCTGAGGTTCCCTCCACTTTATAGTGGTCAGATGATACTAGTACAGTTTTTTTCTTTAAAAAGGGGTATTGATATTTCATCAGTTTCATGCCTAAAAATGTGTAAAACTACAATACATGAATTTTGTAATCTGCAGGTCAGCTTCTAAAAGGGACTGAAATGAATCATCATTCCTTTTCCTCCTCTTAAAAATGAATAGTAAATACTGTACTTGCATCCTGCATTTTCTTTTAGGATCCTAGCCTTTTTATGTTATTGCTATGACAGAAGTGGGAATTGACTAACTAGTTCATAAAAATATCTGTATAACTCTGTACTTATCACCTTCATATTGCTACCCAGTGGATGCAGAGGAGGATTTAAAATGCTGCCCCTGGGGTACAGTTGTAGATACGAGGTGCCTTTGTCACACAGCTGTCTGGGGTGATATGAAAGGCCAATGGGTCAAAAAGGACTAGAATGGAAATGGTTGAAATCCAATGACTGAAGAATTGATGCTTATCAATGGTAGGCTCCCAGCAGGCTGAACCTGTGAACACAGCATGACTATGCAGCAGGAGAACATTGGGCAGAGGTGACAGGCAGCAGTGATAAGAACTGAGCTTACAGAGACACAGATCTTTCTTGGTCTAAAGATAGAGACTGAGACAAAGAAAGGAAACCAAGATGATGCCTACAGTAGTATGGTTTTGACAGTCCATACTGACTCCCATCTTAACCTTTGCTTCTCTATCCACTTCACTGTGCCTCTACGTAAATCTAGTATGTCTGCAATGTACCAGCACCCAGATGTTTCCTGTACTCTAGTTCTGGGAGCCAAACTAACCAGTGTACTACATACACCTTTAAGTATCTGATACATCCACAAGGCAGCTGGTTCATGATAGCCATTACTTCTGGTGGGGAAAACTAGCTCATTTGCCTGAGGCAGAACTGCCATTTTAACCCACTTACCTTGGGCAGATCAGCAGTGTCAGCCTCAGTAAGATACCATCCATGAAGGGGAGGAAGCTTATTCAGTCACCCTGTAATAACTCATTCTTTGTAGTCAACTTCTCTTCCTTCCTGTGAAATCCAGTCTAAGATGTATTTTGTGCATCAGGCTGGACCTCTGAGAAATTTCTCCCATGAATGGAACTACTAAGGTGAGCAAGTTGATAATTGGACTGAACCCACAACTCCAGCCTTCTGCAATCCACTTCACCTCTGTGTGGAGAGGCAGAGTGAACAGTATTGATTTCACACAAATTGTGTGTGTGTGTGTGTGTGTGTGTGTGTGTGCATTGTGTTGGTGTTGTTTTTTCATTAGTGAGGGCTTCTGGTCTGTGGTTTTTGTTTTTTTTTTGGTTGCACGGAGCCTTCATGTGCTGATTCATACCAAAATCAACATGCCCACAATTTATCAACTCATTCATGGATGTGGAACTGGACCCCAAAAAAGTGTGCCTGAAATTCAGACTTTTTTGAGGTCTCCTTCAGTTTTTGATAGGAATAATAATAAAACCAAGTGTTTCCCATTACAGTTATCAGCTCACCCTCTGCAAAGTGCAGCTCCTGCCAGTGCTGCTCCATGCCTGCCTGAGGCTTGCAGTTTTGGGAGGGCAACATGATCCTTGTCCCCCACAAACTACACACATGTTAAAAAGTGGGGTGCAAGACCCCTGGTTCCAGTACCAGTGCCCCCCACACTTTTAGAAAGGTTCTGGCACCTTTGATATTGGCTGTAAATAAATGCTACAAACTTCTCTCATTTAACCAGGCTGTGGACCCATTAGAGGGACAGAAGAGTATCTGGGGAACCAACTGTTCCGCCTCCTTTTGTGGCTGACTTGGGTGCACCTTGTTAGGGTTGAAGGGTACTGTGCACCAGTGCTGGGTCCAAGGAACCCCAGACAAGTATTCCTAATGCAGAGGGGTATCCCTGCCATTTGGGGAGACATTCTTTCTGTCTAACTGGGGTGTTCCATTCTTGGCTTGTTGGACTGCCTCTGACCAGCCAACAGTTAGAAGGATCAGGTCCAGGGACCCCAGTCTCAAAACCTACAATTTCCCCTTTGGAGGCTGACTATTAAGCTTATTCTCTACCTCCACATGCCCAATATTAAGCCCCTCAGATTCTGTTGCAGCTTGGCTATTAAGAACATCCTCTGAGGCTTCTCTAGCTGGGGACAATGACACCTCCTTGAATACACTTTGAAGGACTCCTGGTCAGCAAGAATTCTGGCCACCAGTTCAACCATTGTGGTATAATTGGGAGCTGCAGTTGGTGCTGAGCAATCTGAATGTACACATAGACACAAACAGAAGGGAGTATCAAATGTGTTTAGGAAAATGCAGACAAGGCACTATGAATGAGGAAGGGAAAGTGATAGTAGATGTGCATTGCAACCAACGGGGTACTAGCTAATGAATGGTTTCTGACAGGATAAGTCTCTTGGTTATGTACATCAGTGATTGAAACAAGTCCGACTGATATGATGGTAAAGAAATCTCAGTGGACTGAAAAGTGATACCTAGTGAGACAGCAGCACTGTAACACATCTCTTATTGCAGTAGAGTGTTGGACAAGGACGGAACTAAGCTCAAAGATGCATGACTAAAGTTCAAGTATCTAAGGAGAAGAGTAGCAAATAAATTTGTACAGGATTAGTGTCCAGAAACAGATTTGGGTCCAGCTGAAAATGAGTGGAACCACCTCAAAAGAACATGGATTGCAGTGGCAGAAGAAGTTTGTGGATGATGCAGATGGGTGGTGGAGAAACCAAGTAAAGAGGAGTGGTGGTAACAAAGTGCAAGTAGTGATCTAAAACAAGAAAATGGCACAAAGAAAGAGATGAATCCGCTGAATGTAATGAAAACAAATAAAAAAGCAAAGCAAAATAAATAAAAGCACAAGCAGTGAAGAAGGCAAAGGCTCTGCCCTTGACTATTTGTACACTGTGATCATAAATAACATTCAGCTGGCTAGCAAACAGATGTATTGCATTGAAAAATGAGACAAGGGAAGGAGGATGATATTGTAACACCATTTGTAAATAACAAAGAGATTGCGGTAAACCCTGAACATATGTGTGTGTGTGTGTGTGTGTGTGTGTGTGTGTGTGTGTGTGTGTGTGTGTGTGTGTGTGAAGAAAAAAATTGGAAACAAGACTTTGTGCCTCTTAAATGAGGCAAACACTTTGTGGAATTGTCAACATGTGGTGCCTGAGCCTGACACAAGGGAGGAAGTGAGAAATACAATCCAGGACATAAAGAAGAGTAAAGCAGCAGGACTTGATAAGGTAACAGTGGACCTGGTGGAAGTCTTGGGTGAGAGAAGCACAAATGGATAAGCAGAGTGGTAGTTTCTACATTAATTAATGCTTCAAGGGATAAAGATATTGTTGCATGGTATGAAGATGCTGAGCATATCCTGGACACTAAGATTGGGCCAGCTCAAGCAAAGATCTCCATGCATCTGCCAGTGTTCATCTGAGACATAGCTGAAATCTGTGAGGTTCAGTTGTGAGTTAATATTGATAGAATATTTATTAGTCTTTGGACTCTGAGTGCTTGTGAGTTGCTGTATGCATTAATCTTATACTATGGAACACAGATATTAAGTGATACATCCACTCAAATATTGCATCATGAGACTCTGATTGTATTAACTCTCATATAGGAGAAGAACACTAGTGTGAAGAGTTGTTCTTCAACAGAAGTTGTTATACCCATCCCAAAAGAGGAGATCCATCAAAAACAGACAAGCTCTGGTTGGGTCTTGCATCTGGAAACTCCCTACATCTGGATTGAGAAACAGTCAACAAAAGGACTAAAGATTTTATTATTCAGCTCTCCTTCCCTTGAAGATGAGCAATGCAAGTGGACTCCTCTTATCAGCTGAGTTTGCAGCTCAGAGCACATGGCAGAAAGGGGATAAAAAGCAAAACAAACCAACCAACCAAACAAAAAAACCCTAGGGAACTCTGTACTGTTTGGACTTTGAGCAGGGGCAAGATTTTTTTTCCTAGGCGTAAGCAAGAGATCCCCATCTGCTTAGCCAGGGTTGGCCTTAAAAGTCAAATAGAGCTTGTTGATTATAGAAGCCTATATTACCTTTTTCTGTTTGCCTGATTTAACCTTGCAAATAACTATTTAACTACTTTTCCTATTTAATATATCTTCATACTATTTACTAAAGGATTGGCTACAAACATTGTCTTTATTGTGAGTCCTAAAATGAAATTAACCTTAGGTGAGCCACTGGTTCTTTGGAATTAGGAGTAACTTGAATATTGCTGTGATTCTTAGTGTAAGGGGACTCACTATCTCAGAGATGTTCACCTCATTGGCAAGACAGGCCAGAGTATCCAAGGGGACTCTGCAACTCCATGTTAAAATATTTGAGGAGTTTTCACTTTGTGCATTTAGTGAAACCTAAGTTTGAAACTCACAACCAATTTGGGGTTTGTACCCTGGTTTTAACAGTCTCCCCTGAGATTGATACTCATGCTTTTACATCAACATTGGGAGTGTTGAAATAGCTATAAAGACGTCTTCAAAAGAAGTTTAGAGGCAATTGAAAACCAGAGGCATGATCAGCTAAGGAATAAAAATGAGCATAAGACTGATATCATGTAGATCAGTAGAGGTGCCACAGGAAAATTTGGATATAGAGATGAGTGGAGTGAGACTAAACTAGACAGACTAGTTCAAGTACCTTGCTTGCTCGTTCATGGAAAATGAGATACTTGAACTAAAGATACAGTCCAGTTTAGAGAGTACAGGAAGAATGTGGAATAACATATCGGCAGTGTGTGGAGAGGGGAGGAAGAATGTATGACAAACATACACCACTGAGATGAAAGCCCAACTGCATAGAAAAAATTTGCATTCTTCATGGGCAAAGAAGAGATGGTATATTTAACACCTACAGATGTTTGAGATGTACAAAGAAATCTTATAAGAGGAGTTACACAGAGACAGATTTTGAAATGAAAGTATTAGGGTAGAAGTCAAAATCTGTGATGGGGCTGACAAAATGCAGGAAGTGTGACTAAGCTAGTTTGGACACATGCAGAGGATGAATGAAGGAGACCTGGTGCAGAAAGAATGGTAGGAATAGACCTCATGAAAGCTGAAGAAGTGATGGATGGATTGCATTAAAGAATATGATAAAACTGGTGGACCAGATGAAGATGTTGGATGTTTGCATGACAGTCCAACTCATGATGATGGGATAAGGGGAAGAAGACTGTTTGTTTTTTATCAACTATCTGTATAACTCTGTACTTATCACCTTTTGTATTGCTACCAAATGTGTACAGAAGCGATATAATACTATCCCTGTGCAAAGCAGGAGACCTGAGTGACTGTCACATGGCTGTCTGGGGCGATAAGAAGTCATTATGGAGTGGCTGGGGGCAACCCATATCAACAGAAGATTTTATTAAAGTTAGTGTTTAAAATTAAATTTACACAAGTTAAGAGGGAAGGTACTGTACATCTGGGGTCAGGCATGGGTTATGGGGGACTGCAAGTGTCAGTTACAAGGTTCACGAGGTACATACATATCACATAACCAACATAGATCCATATTGGGGTGCAGGAGTTTTTAAAACATCAGTGGATAAGTGGGCTCAGGTACACCACCCATGGAATTATTACAAAGACAGTTAAGACCCCAATGAATGAACAATACCCACTTACGAATGGGAGGCTGCCAGCAGGCTGAACATGTGAACTCAGCATGCCTTTGCAGCAGGAGAACAATGAGCAAAGGTGACAGGAGGCAGTAATAAGAACTGGGCTCACAGAGATACAAGCCTCTTAACTGGGACAAAGACATAGGGACAGATGGAAAAACGAAACCAATGTTTCCTATGGTATCATGGCTTATGAGACCCTGGCTTTAGCTAATATGGATTATGACTTAACGTAAGGACTTCCCAATGCACGATTCCAGTTGACTAATAAACCTTCCTGTTTTGGGAAAGTCTGCCTGGTGTTACTGCAGATATTTGCTAAAGTGAATTGATCCCTGAGGGGGAGTAAAAGTCTCAGATGCAGTGTGCCCCGTGAGTCCTACCTCAGGGGGACTCACAGGGCGGAGCTTATGGTAAGAAACAGCAGTGCTCAGAGTCAGGAAGACCACACAGTCTTAACTTGTGATAGATTCCCTTCCCCACTGCCTACCCCCCCACACCAGAGGCTTAAAAAAAAAGTGGCACACTGCAGGGATCCTCTCAAGGGACTGTTCTAAAGGCCAACATATAGAATAGAGAACATAGAGAATCTGTTATAATTGCTCAGAAGACTATAGTAGCATGGCAGTGTCACTATAGTTAAGGTTATCATTCTGAAACATGACTAGAAACACCATTCCACTATAATAGACCCTCCTCCCCCCTTCACACTTGCCACTGCCTGTGTCCGGTTATAAGAGGGCAAAAATAATGGCAATAGACATGTTTGTAGAGTAGGGACTGAGGACTCTGGGGAGATGTGTTCCCTGCTTGTGATGTGCTGTGGGGAGGAGCAGTCGGAGGGAGGCCTGCTTGGCGGTTGGAAATGGGCTAGGGCAGAGCTAGGAAGTGGTGCTGAAGCAAGGCTGCTAAAGGCCAGCTCTCCTTGTGTGTTTGCATGCCCTTGGATGCTCTTTGTAAACCATTTTATTCAATGTCATGAAGTGTTTGTTTAAAAAGAAAAAAGAAGTTGAGCAAAAATAAGTTGGTTTTATCGCTTTGACATCAGTCCTGTGAAACTGGTGCTTCTACAGCTCTTGTACATTATATTTAAGTAGCAATATTTCCCACCTAGAAAATTTCAGCACGGGTGGGAAGAACAGAGGAAGTCAGGAAGATGGAGATAATATTGGCATGCAGCAAGAAGCACTACAAACTACGCTCCTCCTTTACTACTGCTGCAGTTATACCTTGGAGTGCTAAACTGGTTTGCAGCCTTGGGGGTGCTTTTTGACTGAATGTTATGGCATGTCCAAATAAGAAAACCCACTCATTTCCATCTGATGGGCTAGTGGATTGCTCACAGTCTTACTATAAATATAAACCTACCCCTGGTGACCCACAGATTTGGTGGTTTGATAGTTGCAACTCCTTGTGTTGGGAAATGAAGCCCTATACTAGCTGACATCAGGGTGCAAAGCACAGCAGCCCATCTGCTTAGCAACTCAAGTAATCAGATCATAGCTCCTCTCCCACCCCAAATACAAATCAGTTCGCAATATCTGTCTTGGTAATTGAAGCTCTCTATCGGATTGGCCTTAGCTACTGGCAAGATCATATCTCCTTCATCCCCTCCCATAACAGAAGTAAAAACTAAAGATGCTTGGTGTATGAGGGTGGGTTTGTTTGTTTGTAGCTAAAGGGCTAGGGGTGATTGAGTGAGAGTAAAGTGGGGTAGTGAGTTTGTTTTTTCCAAAAATACTTTCAAGCTGAAAAACTAGGATCCAGATTTTGAACATCCCAAAACTCACAGATGGCTGCTTCTGGTTTTGAATAGGGTAGCAATGAAATGGAGCTCTATAGCTGAACTCATGTTCTAAACTGTCCCTTTCCGCACTTCATTTCCTCTTTTTTTTCAATACTTGATTTTTGGCAAGAATGTTATAAATATATGAGTACTTTATTATAGCTGGATTTTTCTGAATGGTGTTGCCCTTGTGAGCATGAGTGGTATCAGTGGGTGGAAAATTTCCACTACAATAGATGGATGAGTCATAGTGTATATGGGTGTAATTTTTAGCTTACTTGCTGGATACACTTAAGCTAGGGCTTTCTACACAAAAGATAAAAATAAAATGTGCCTATTTGGATGACACATTGATGACAAATCCGATGCTGGTAGAGGATTGGGACAAGGTTTCTTGTAGCCTTCCACCAAATGCATCCGATGAAGTGAGCTGTAGCTCACGAAAGCTTATGCTCTAATAAATTTGTTAGTCTCTAAGGTGCCACAAGTACTCCTTTTCTTTTTGCGAATACAGACTAACACGGCTGCTACTCTGAAACTTGTAGCCTTCTGTAACTGCTTCTTATTGTTTCATCTGCTGCAGCTGGGTGATAACTTTGAGAGCTCCATTCTTATTAAATTAAACCGTCTCCTTTTATTAAGCAACTATTTATAGAGCTGCTCCAAATGAAACTTAACACTTCTGAACATTTGCACACAGACATATTCCAGTTATCTCAAATTCTGCCCTATTCTCTGTTAATAGGGCTAGCAGAAATTGCTGAACAGTTATCCAGAACATATCCCAGAACATTTTGCTCTTTATTTTGTGCTGTTTTTGTGCACCTGCCAAATTTAAATTCACATAAAAATTCTAGTTTCTAAAGTTCTTTCTGCAGGTCAACTTGCAAAATACACTTTTAGCTTGAAATGTTTTCATGTCACAACTACCATACATTAAAATTTCTTGTGGGATTACCATGTGCACTACCTTTAGTATCTGTGGCATATGAGAGACTCAGGCTATGCCTACACTATAAATGCTACACTGGCACAGCAACAATGCTGAAGCTGCACTGCTGGAAAGTAGACACTTTTACTTCCACTTAATGTGTTCTTCCTTCACTGTAGTAAATCCACCTCTCCAAGAGGCTGTAGCTAGGTCAACCAAAGAATTCTTCCATCAACCTAGTAGTGTTTATGCTAGGGCTTTGATAGGCTTAACTAAATCATACCGACTATGAAACTTTTCACAGGTCTGAGTGATATAGTTAAGTTTACCTAACTTGAGCTAGAGCAACACACATGCAATTTATAATGCATTAAAGTCACAATCACATGACATATCATGTGGACACGTAAAATTCGGTCCCTGCCCCAAGGATCTTACAATCCAAGTTACATTTAATACAGTGGAGAAAAGGAATAAACAAACAGAGAAATGTGTATGTAAAGATGAGTTACAATAGTGACATCTCATGTTTTAATAGTCAATTTATAATATATTTAGCTCTGTTCTGAAGCTTTAGTATAAAAAAATCAAGAGTTATTGGTGGTGGTCAAAATAAAGGCTGAGGTGGGGGTGAGTGGAGAGAAGGAACTATAACCCATAAATCAAATTAATTACAATATCCATATTAACTATAATATATCATTTAAGCAATAAGTTAACATATTTTCCAGCTAAACAAAGTATGATGTAGAGGCATGTTAGTCTCAAACTTTGCAGACATTTTTGTCTTTTCAAGATCATTAATACATTTAACTAAACAATTTTAACATCCTAGATTTGTAGTGGTGGGTTTTTTTTTGTTTTTGTTTTGTTTTAAAGGCTAGGATCATTTTAAGGGATCATTATGATAATGTAGACTGTCCTCCTAAATAACCCGAAGTCATAGAATCCCACCCAGAAATTTCTGCATTAAGCCCATAACTTCTGGATGAACTAGAGCATATATATTTTTTGAAAGAGGCTCAATCCTGATTAAAATACTTCAGATGACAGCCTTGGTAAATTATTTCAATGGTTACTATCTTCAGGGAAAATTTGTGGCTTATTTCTAGGGTGCATGTCTCCCTTTAGATTCCAGACTTTGTATTGTGTTACAATTTCATCTGTTAGGTTATGTAGTCCTCCACTATCAGAAATGTTCTTCCTAAGTAAGTATTTATAGTCTATAATTGAGTCACTTCTTAGCTTTCTCCTGGATAAACTCAATAGATGGTTTATTTTGTCTCTCCCTGCAAAAAAGGTTTTCCAGATCTCAAATTGTTCTTGTAGCTTTTCTAAACCCTCTTCAGTTTTTCAAATTTCTTTCTCTCTTTCTTTCTCTCTTTCATTTTAAAGTGTGGACCCCATGGTGAGATTTTCTGCTGCAGCTTTAAGAGATGCAACACAGAACTCACAGTCCAGGAAAAGGAGTTAAGGTGGCTCCACCTTCCTTGAGACACTGTTATAACATTTCTGAATTGAGATAAATCAAACCCTGAATTCGTGTGATTGAAAAACTAAATACTGTACTTCAATCCAGAAATGCTACTGCAGGGGTTTATGAGAATTGTAGCTAGGGAGCCTCAAGGATCCATGTGTTAGCCAAGCACCCTCCTCAAACTGCATCTCCTATGATGCACCATGGTATCCTCTCTTGGTCAGAATAGGCACTGCGTCATGGGAGTCCTATGGCCATGGTGTCTGGTGTGGGAGCTAAGCCCACTAAGGAGAATCAGAGCATGTGGCACTGTGGTATCACTTCTGAACAGAAATATTTTGAGTTTTGACCAAAATATGTTGGCTATTAATTTTTTCTGAAAAGTTGACATTTCTGTCGGGGGGGACAGGACAATTTTCTGACCACCTTTACTGAAGATACTGGGTAAAATTTCTGGAAGTGCCTATGTCCCATTGACTTTCAATGGAACTTAGTTGTCTCTCTATTTTACCTTCTGGTGATAAGCCTGATCCAGCTTTTAATGAAGTCAGACTGCCACTATCTTCTATGGGAACTGAATCAAGTTCATTATGAATAAACCTTTTGAAATACTGAAAAAAAATGTTCTAAACATTCTACAGTAGTGAAGTATTAATAAAGTCCATTGATTCTATATGCATTGCCCATGTATCAACTTGTCATAGGAGAACTGAGTGCTCATTCAGCATTTAAAAAGAAATATTCAGTACACTCTTTCCCATCATATTTTTTCCCCTAGTGATGAGCTAAATCTCATAGAAACCATTGGGTATAATCTTTCTTATGAATGAAACTGGTATATAATATAATCTTGTTAGGGTTTTCTAAACACTGTGTATAACTAAGAACTAAAATCACAATACATACATGCCTAAGTAAATACATCATATGTGTGAAACAACAACAACAACATCAATTTCTAATATGGCATTTTTTTATATTTAAAAACATCTGAGCCTTATTTGCTTTTTGCATTACTATACAGTATTCCGAATTTGCTGAATCAGTAACCCAGTAGAACCCAAAGCAGCATTTCATTGAATAATAACCATATTTGCAATTCAGTTCATGTCTTCAAGTTAGTTTGTGAGTTGTAGTTTGGAGCAAAAAGATTTTCAGCACTTTCAGTGATTCTTTATATTTGCCTTACAGCAAATGCCTAACAATATGCGAAGAAAATTTGGTCAGCTATCATTAGGGAATTTACTTTTCTGTTTCTCTTTGTATTCATTTGCAGTGTTTATTTTTTTGCCATTTTAATGCCTCACAGTTTCCTACATAATCTGTTTTCACTGCTTAATTTGAATTGCTATTGCATAAATTTGAGTAGAAATCAATTGTAATCTAAAAGTAAAAAAAAAAGATGAATAGCTTTATTTGTTTGTTTATTCTCCTCCCATACCCTTTCCACCCTTCCCCCCCCCCCCAAAAAAAAAACAACAACCAAACTTTGTCAGAGAAGTGAAGAAGTAGAGAGCAGGAACACAGAATGATACTATTAAGATTTTTCGATAGGCAGCTGGAATAGGATGTGAAAACCATAAAAAAAGTTCTTAAAGGAACATTTCCAGTTTCAGAAAGAGGGGCTCAATGTTCACTTTTTGAAACCTGTTACTAAAAAAAGTATAATCTGTGTTATTGGAATTTTTTGTTATGATGAAAACCACAATCCTTGTATATAATGCCTATGTTCTGGGAATAACTCAATATTAAATCTCATATTAGTTCTTCTTCTTTGCAATTCGATCCTGTTTTTTCTAAATTTCTTGTCAAAGAAGATGTAAGCAAGATTAGCACCAGTGAAAGAAAAAATGAATTGTAAAACTCCATCCAGCAGGGCCTGTAGCCACAGCAAGGACATATGATGCAACCACACACAATTCTTCTCTATGCTAATAAGATTTTACATCCCACAAGTTATGATAACAGATTCTACAGTTTAAAATCTATTTATAGTAGTAGGGCTTATACAGTAAAAAAATCTACAGAATGCTGCCTGTGATTTTCCATAGGTTATCTTTTAAAAGATCCAGTCCCTGATGTTGTTATATGTGTTCTGAGAGCCATTGTGTCCATATATATATGCCAAATATACAAATAATGGCTTCCTTTTTCAATCAGGATACATATTTATAGATCAGAAAGGTTACTATTGCCATTTTCCTGAAATCCCCATCTGTTTAAATTGAGCACTTGTTTTACATTTTGTGAATTATAAGTGAGATGCCATTTCTATCAATGCCACTGACTTTGAAATTGATTTTTTACATTTAGAACAAGAGAGTCTATGGCTCTCGCTCTCTCTCAATTCAGCCTTCAGATAGAAGCACAATGGAGCTCCTGGAAATAGGGCACTCTTTTGAAAGAAAAAATACAGTATGTGCAAGAAGAGCTTTGTGTAAGTTTGAAAACTTGTCTCTTTCACTAACAGAAGCTGGCTAATTAAAAGAAATTACTTCACTCACCTTTTCTCACTAATATCCTGGAACGAACATGACTACAAAAACACTACAAGCCGTGATTCACATCCTTTACTTTAGCATTTAAAATACGTCAAATAGTATGTGAAAATGAAGACACCAGGCCAAATTTTCTTCAGTCAGTAGATGTGAGTCAATGTACACCAGGAGAGAATCTGGTACAGAAGGCTTAGTCTACTTTTATTTCAGGTCCTTAATCTAAGTAAATGTATACAGCTGAGTGTAGACCAGACACCAGATTTAATTTATTTAGAGAAAATAGGCCTCAGCTGGGGCACTCACATAAATTCTGTGAGGAGAATAAAAAGAATCTGAGTGCCACCGAATGACTAAAACCAGTGAAACAAAGACTGGATTCTGGTGTCCCCTGATGGATTAATGGCTGTCATCCTCTATTTTCTCTGTCTGTATTGGACCTGTGACACCATTAATGATGTCACCAACTATTTCTTTGTCATTAATATGCTGATTTGTTGTCCAGCTTTTTGGATATTTTATATCCAGATTCCTGTTATTTCTGTTTGGCACTTTGCATAAGTATTTGCACTTTAATCTCTGAGGTGTAAAGATTGTGTGTGTGTTGTATTTCAGATGCGAGTAGGGCTAAATGCCATTCTTGGAAATGTATGCTTTTGAGCTAGCAGAGAGCAAATAATTGGCATTGGGAATAAGTAGTTTTTATGTTAAGGTTGTCAAACCTATTTTTCTGCCAGCTCTTGGCTAGAATTCTACTTAACACCAGATGGCATTGCTTTTTAGCTGTTCTTGAATAGAGCAGATCATTAATTCCCCATGGAATTGCTCAGACACCTTATAGGATGAAACGTCGTGTCCACATGCCAGTGCATTCTGTAAAAATCTGATTTTTCTTTTTGTTATATAAAGAATCCACAACTTGATTCATTCTTAGAAAAAAGAGTATGCAAACTCTGCAACATGACATTATGAACCTGAGCTTTATAAGTTGCCTCTTATTTTCCACCACAATTATTTGCAGGCCAATTTGGTGCAACAAATCAGGTAGTTAGGTAAGCTATAACCTATAAGGCTAGCTTGGTTACTTGCCTATATATCTTTTCTCAAGGATTTTCTTATGGGTTTGTGTCAAAATATAAAGGGAAGGGTAACACCTTTAAATCCCAACTGGCCAGAGAAAAAACCCTTTCACCTGTAAAGGGTTAAGAAGCTAAGATAACCTCGCTGGCACCTGACCAAAATGACCAATGAGGAGACAAGATACTTTCAAAGCTGGAGGGCGGGAGAAACAAAGGGTCCTATCTGTCTGTGTAATGTTTTTGCTAGGACCAAAGCAGGAATGCAGGTTAGAACTCCTTTAAAAAGTTAGTAAGCAATCTAGTTAAATATGCATTAGATTCTGTTTGTTTAAATGGCTGATAAAATAAGTTGTGCTGAATGGAATGTATATTCCTGTTTTTGTGTCTTTTTGTAACTTAAGGTTTTGCTTAGAGGGATTCTCTATGTTTTGAATCTGACTACTCTGTAAGGTATTTCTCTTCCTGATTTTACAGAGGTTTTTCTTTTACTTTTTCTTTAATTAAAATTCTCTTTTAAGAACCTTATTGCTTTTTCATTGTTCTTAAGATCTAAGGGTTTGGGTCTATGTTCACCTATGCAAATTGGTGAGGATATTTATCAAGCCTTCCCCAGGAAAGCGGGTGTAGTGCTTGAGGGGATATTTGGGGGGGGAGACGTTTCCAAGGGTACTTCCCCTGTTATTTCTGTTAGACACTTTGGTGGTGGCAGCGTAAGGTTCAAGGACAAAAGGTAAAACAGTTTATACCTTGGAGAAGTTTTAACCTAAGCTGGTAAAAATAAGCTTAGGGGGTCTTTCATGCAGATCCCCACACCTGTACCCTAGAGTTCAGAGCGGGGAAGGAACCTTGACAGTTTGATTATTTGTTTTATCATAATAGATTTTTAGATTTATATTAAAGTATTTTGGCTGTTGCACAAGGGATCTTCAGGCCACATCCTGTAGGTTGAGTTAAGATAAAGTTAGCATACATATGTCTGGGACTTTTCACCCAGATAGGTAGTGATGAGCTAATGCATAAGATCCATATATGACTGTGACCTTTAACATAGATGGATAAAGGATGCGTTGAAGCAGGTTGTCATAGGGAGCTTCCTAAGTTCATACCCTCTGTAAATTTAACAGGAACACCACAAGGGAAAGAATTGAAATAACTGGGTAGGACAGAAATAACAAATGTGAGAATGATCTAATCTCATTAGTATGTATGTATATGTCCTTACTATGTCAAAACATACCAGCCTATGGGGTAAGTGTACCCTAACATTTTGTGAGTGAGGAAACCAAGTTTGGACATAGAAGGAGGGATCAAGTTCTGGAAGAGGGGTGACTCACTATGCCAAGGAAGCTTCTATGTTTCTAAGCATCAGGGTTTTGAAGCTTCGAGCTTCAAGTTTCAAGGCTTCTTTGTTTGTTAGTCTATTAGTCTGTGAGTTCTTAATTGTAAGTTTTTAAGTCTGTTTTTTAAGTAAAAATCTGTTAGCTTTGATAGCTCTTAACTCTCTAGCTTCTCCTAAGCTCTGCACCTCACACTCAAGAATTGAGGAACCTAGACCTGAACTTTCTTGGCATGCCTTTGTCTCTTACCACCAGGTTATCAGGGAAGAGTATAAACAAAAGCTTTATAGTATATGACATCGCATGTATCCCTAGAACAGTATTATTGCATTTGTAACTCTGAAAAAGAACTAGATAAGTGCATGGAGGATAGGTCCATTAATGGCTATTAGCCAGGATGGGCAGGGATGGTGTCCCTAGCCTGTATTTTCCAGAAGATGGGAATGGGCAACAGGGGATGATTACCACTTGACGATCACCTGTTCTGTTCATTTCCTCAGGGGCACCTGGCATTTTCCACTGTCAGAAGAGAGAATACTGGGCTAGATAGACCTTTGGTCTGACCCAATATGGTCGTTCTTATGTTCTTATGATGATTTTACCCTTTGATTACTATTTGATTATTATTCCATTTATCTTAATAAAAGTCTTTAAGGCTACATTTGTCTCAGCGTGAGTGTCCTTTCACACATCGGAGGGTCCTTGCAAACTCTGTGTAGCCTAATTCTGGGACAAGAATCTTATTACATTTTGATCAGATTAATTGGCGAGCCTATAACCTATATTATCCAATTTAATAATATTAACCTCCTAAAATCAGGCAACATGATATAAAATATCCTTTCAATCATTTGCATCCACAATTATTGTCAGTTGTAAAATTGTTGACACAAAGTAGAAGAGCAGATTGAAACACATTTCATAATCAGGCCCTTTGGGTCTGATTCTCTGCCACAATGCATTTTATGTAGTCATATATACCCGGTGGGTGAAATATGTTACCAGAACAGAGGAAGTTTGTGTGGAAGGTTGGTTCTTTATGAGAGTATCCAGTTTTGAGAGCTCATTCTTAATCTTTCCCTGTTTGCTGTAGAAGATGTTGATCAGGTGGTTCTGCAGTTTCTTTGAGACTGTGTGGCACAAGCTGTCAGCATAGTCTGTGTGGTATGCAGATTGTAATGGATTTTTTACCTTCAGTCCTTTTGGTATGATGTCCATCTCTCCAACCAACCTTCCACACAAACTTCCTTGTGGCTGGACTTTACAAAAACTAGACAAGCCATTTACAACACACACTTTGCTTCTCTACAAAAGAAAAAGGACACTAAACTTTCTAAACTACTACATGCCACAAGGGGCCACAACAGTGGTTCCCGTAACCCACCCAGCAATATTGTTAATCTATCCAACTATACTCTTAACCCAGCAGAAGAATCTGTCCTATCTCGGGGCCTCTCCTTTTGCCCCTCCACCCCCACGAACATTATACAGTTCTGTGGTAACCTAGAATCCTATTTTCGACGTCTCCGACTCAAGGAATATTTCCAACACACCTCTGACCAACATATTAACCCACAGAGACCTTCCTACCAACACTACAAAAAGAAGGATTCTGGGTGGACTCCTCCTGAAGGTCGAAACAGCAGACTGGACTTCTACATAGAGTGCTTCCACCGACATGCACGGGCTGAAATTGTGGAAGAGCAGCATCACTTGCCCCATAACCTCAGCCATGCAGAACACAATGCCATCCACAGCCTCAGAAACAACTCTGACATCATAATCAAAAAGGCTGACAAAGGAGGTGCTGTCGTCATCATGAATAGGTTGGAAAATGAACAAGAGGCTACTAGGCCGCTCTCCAACACCACTTTCTACAAGCCATTACCCTCTGATCCCACTGAGAGTTTCCAAAAGAAACTACAGCATTTGCTCAAGAAACTCCCTGAAAAAGCACAAGAACAAATCCACACAGACACACCCCTAGAACCGCAACCTGGGGTATTCTATCTGCTATGGATCCCAAGATCCATAAACCTGGAAATCCTGGATGCCCCATCATCTCAGGCATTGGCACCCTGACAGCAGGATTGTCTAGATATGTAGACTCCCTCCTCAGGCCCTACGTTACCAGCACTCCCAGCTATCTTCGAGACACCACTGACTTCCTGAGGAAACTACAGTCCATTGGTGATCTTCCTAAAAACACCATCCTAGCCACTATGGATGTAGAAGCCCTCTACACCAACATTCCTCACAAAGATGGACTACAAGCCATCAGGAACAGTATCCCCGATAATGTCACGGCTAACCTGGTGGCTGAACTTTGTGACTTTCTCCTCACCCATAACTATTTCACATTTGGGGACAATGTATACCTTCAAATCAGCGGCTCTGCGATGGGTACCCACCTGGCCCCACAGTATGCCAAGATTTTTATGGCTGACTTAGAACAACGCTTCCTCAGCTCTCGTCCCCTAATGCTCCTACTCTACTTGCGCTACATTGATGACATCTTCATCATCTGGACCCATGGAAAAGAAGCCCTTGAGGAATTCCACCATGATTTCAAAAATTTCCATCCCACCATCAACCTCAGCCTGGACCAGTCCACACAAGAGATCCACTTCCTGGACACTATGGTGCTAATACACGATGGTCACATAAATACCACCCTGTATCGGAAACCTACTGACCGCTATTCCTACCTACATGCCTCTAGCTTTCATCCAGATCACACCACACGATCCATTGTCTACAGCCAAGCTCTACGATATAACCCCATTTGCTCCAACCCCTCAGACAGAGACAAACACCTACAAGATCTCTATCATGCATTCCTACAACTACAATACCCACCTGCTGAAGTGAAGAAACAGATTGACAGAGCCAGAAGAATACCCAGAGGTCACCTACTACAGGACAGGCCCAACAAAGAAAATAACAGAACGCCACTAGCCATCACCTTCAGCCCCCAACTAAAACCTCTCCAACACATCATCAAGGATTTACAACCTATCCTGAAGGACAACCCATCACTCTCACAGATCTTGGGAGACAGGCCAGTCCTTGCTTACGGAAAGCCCCCCAGTCTGAAGCAAATACTCACCAGCAACCACACACCATACAACAGAACCACTAACCAAGTAACCTATCCTTGCAACAAAGCCCGTTGCCAACTCTGTCCACATATCTATTCAGGGGACACCATCAGAGGGCCTAATCGCATCAGCCACACTATCAGAGGCTCGTTCACCTGCGCATCTACCAATGCGATATATGCCATCATGTGCCAGGAATGCCCCTCTGCCATGTACATTGGTCAAACTGAACAGTCTCTACGTAAAAGAATAAGTGGACACAAATCAGACGTCAAGAATTATAACATTCAAAAACCAGTTGGAGAACACTTCAATCTCTCTGGTCACCCGATTACAGACCCAAGAGTGTCTATCCTTCAACAAAAAAACTTCAAAAACAGACTCCAACGAGAGACTGCTGAATTGGAATTAATTTGCAAACTGGATACAATTAACTTAGGCGTGAATAGAGACTGGGAGTGGATGAGTCATTACACAAAGTAAAACTATTTCCCCATGTTATGTCTCCCGCCCACCCCAGCCCCCACTGTTCCTCAGATATTCTTGTTAACTGCTGGAAATAGCCTACCTTGCTTGTCACCATGAAAGGTTTTCCTCCTTTCCCCCGCCGCTGCTGGTGATGGCTTATCTTAAGTGATCACTCTCCTTACAGTGTGTATGATCAACCCATTGTTTCATGTTCTCTGTGTGTGTATATCAATCTCCCCTCTGTTTTTTCCACCAAATGCATCCGATGAAGTGAGCTGTAGCTCACGAAAGCTTATGCTCAAATAAATTTGTTAGTCTCTAAGGTGCCACAAGTACTCCTTTTCTTTTTGCGAATACAGACTAACACGGCTGCTACTCTGAAACCTGTTATTAAGCATGTGTTCATGCTGGGTTGCAGCAGTGAAAACCTAGGTTTAGGACCCTTGAGGTGGAAAGTCCACCAGACGGTGATACAACAGTGGCGGAAAGTAGCTTCAACCTTCCCTTTCCCAGGGAAAGATGCAATTCAGAAGAGGAGAGGGGGCATGACCATATTGCCAGGGTGAGCACTGAATAAGCAGTCACTACTGGTGAAGCTTTAATGACTTACAGTGCCTTTCCCCTAGCAGAAACCTTGAGAGATAGTAAGTGCAACAATATATGTCCTCCCCTGTGAAGAATCTTCCTTTCTATGAAGGGGCCAGGTTAATGTATGGGTGCATAACTTTAAAGTATATAAATCCAAATAAAGAGAACCCAAAACATTAAATTCCAAGATTTGTAGCAAATATTTTTAAATGCTGAGTAAGCACACCATACAATTACTGTGAAGTCTTGTAGTGTTTTCCAAAGTCATGTAGAGAGAAACATAAGATTCTGGCCAGGTTTGTGAATCTGAGCTGCTTGAACCAGTTTCTGTCCTGACAAATTTATAATCTAAAGAGACAGAAAAAAGTGTAGAAGAAAGGAATATTCTGACTTGCATTTTGTATAGGTGGCAGAGAGAGAAAAAGTAGTTGTCCAAGGTCACACAGGAGATCAATAGCAGAGTCAGAAATGAACCCAGACCTTTTGAATCGCAATCTAGTGCTTTAACCACAAGACAATACATCCTCTCATCCACTCCAACTTTATGGCATTATCTATCTGAATTTCACTGTGAAATTTTTGGGTTCATTCAACCCAAATTGAATGCAAAAGTCAAAGGTGACCAACTTCAAAGAAGCAAAACCAGAAAAAATGGTTTGTGTGACATTCTGTGTACCTAAACCACCAAGGTAATACCAAATTGGTCTTAGCAAAATGTTTACTTTTAGCTTATTCTAGAGTTTTGGAAAAATGTACAGATCTCTTCTTATTAATAAGGAAATGGGTTTGATTATTTGGTACATCTTTGTTGCTACTTTTTTGTGCTAGTGTATTAAAGAGTATCTATTAAATCACCATGAAATTTCAGTTGCAATAAATGAGACTGTGTCCATTAAAAAGTCAAAATTTGTCTAGTTTCCATACAGTTGAACCATGACTTCCACAATTATTTCCAAATATATAATTTTAGGAAAAACTACTGCGCAGTAACTCTTGTCTGTTATATGGTGACCATTGTAACTCAATGGGTGACGATTTATTAATTTTCTGTCCATTTCTGCACAGCACCTCACTAACTATTCCAAGGATGTACCTACTTAGGCTTTGATGCACCAATATGCTAAAGCGATGTTTAACTTTTGTGTAGATGCTTAATTCCAGCTACATATTTAGCTAAATAAGCACAAGCTTGAGTGCTTTGCTGAATCAGGGTCATAGCAGAGAAGATTATATTGCTGATTTCTTTTTTTCAAAATAAGAGATAATAATCTGAAGACATAAGAATCTTTGAACAAAGTCTCTTATCTGCGTTAAAAAAATCATTAAAGCTTTAGAAATAAATCCTGGTCATTCCAGCCAGAGGTGCAATGGAGTGAATGCACTTGGCCACTGAATCCCTAGCAATGACTCAGAATCCCTCATAGAGCTCTTTTTGGAGCACACAGAGCAGTATCTGCTCCCTCATCCTAGCAATAGTACACGTCCTCTCTCATTCACACATACACTGATTGAGCACTGTTGATCTGTGAAGAGTAGATCAAGGCAAAAGGTCCATTCATTTCACCTTTCTTTGGTTTCCTTTGTGGGACTTCTGCTGACAGGGTACTAGTACTAACAGTTCTTATGTTCTCCATGATAACTATTCCCAAGCCCCGTTTGAGGGTACAAATGTGGTAGCAAAAGGAAGATAGGAAACTCTGGATCTGGTTTAATTTGGCTGCAACTTTATTATTAGATGTCTGGGACTACCCGGCAGATAAAAGCGTACAGGGTAGGTAACTCCATGATCATTTCAATATCTACCCAGTGGCTTCAATCTGCCTCCCCTTTTTCCATCCTGGTCCACAGCCAACCCACTGCTGAGCCCTTACAAACCCTCCCCTCAAACAAGGGTTAAGGTGAGCTATATAGGAGCGGGGCTCCCTGTCATACAAATCACAGGCTCCCAAACCTCCCCTGTTCTGCTCCTTTAACAAACCCCACCTTTAAATCCTTTGCCAAGCCATTTATCTGATAACTGTGTCCCTCTCTATGGAGTACCTGCACTGGACATCTGCCCCACACTTACATAATGGTTGTGACATCATAACCTAATTCCCTTCCTTACTCATACTAACAAAGATATGCCCCCACCCCAAATCAAACAGCTGTGGGGAAGGTGAAAAAAACCCACTCCACCTTGGCAAATCTGGTGGTGAAGTGAAAATTTCCAGAGAAAGGAAGGGCTATCACAATGCCCACAGTGGGTCCTGATCAAATCTGGTATTTTTCCACTTCAGAGGGTGAGTGTTGCTCCACCTGGTCTGGGAAAAACAGGGCTTCTCCCACAGGCCTTGCCCTTTGTCACTCTCTACCCTTCTGGTACCTGGTGGATGAGTCAGCATTGCCACACTAACCCTCTCTACTTTTGCAGCAGAGTCTCTGCCTCTCTACCCTTAAAATGATAAACCCCTGCCAGTCAGACAACACCTGGCCCCCTACATAAGGTGCAGTGCAGTCATTCTCTTGCCCTCTCCATTTCAGTGTACCAACTCAGGGGGGGCTATACAGAAGCTGGTCCTTTACATTCAAAACAGATTAATACAGTATTATGTTCCTGGCAAGACCAGCACTTTTTTGACACTAAGATCTGAGAACAATATCTTACTGGGCATACAAAGAAGGATAAAACATGCCATCTGTTCTTAAACAGAGGATGAAGCTGGTGCCAGTTCTGGAATTGTGCCTTATTGAGTTCCTCTGTGATGGTTCCAATTTAGTAGACAGATAAGTTCCCTGTTTTTTTTTTTTGACACCACAGCATCTATATTGATTACCTTACATTAAATAGGCAGCATGGACAATTTTATTTGCAGTTCTACAGACTAGTTTTAGTTCAGTCATATCATTAAGGATGTTGAAAATCTCTCCAGGGCTCTTTTTCATACAATCTCAAAACTAACAACGCTTATATTTTAGATTCAAATATCACAGTATTTTAACAGATAGCTGCAAAATGCAACAATACCAGTGGGTATATTACTAGTAGCTGGCAAAGTTCACTATTTCAATATTCCCTTTTCTTCACCCCAGCCCATCTGTGCTGCATATACCAAAGAAAATCTTGTTTGCATTTCATATAAATTCAGAGTGCATTATTTCTGGAAGGGTTTTTGTATTTAATAAAGTCCCTATGGACAATTTTGTGACTTAAACAAGAAACATAGTATTCTTCCTACTGTAAGCTAGAACTGGATTTACAATCAGATACCATTCATGATTATTTTGTAGGATTCTGTTTTGCATTTGAATTCAATTAATTAAAAGGAAACAGAAAACCTGCAGTCATTTAAGCACTTGCAAAAGTTTTATTTGAGGAAGAATTCATTTATGAAGTAAATAAGGAAGAATAAACCAATATCACTTTCATTCATTATTTTCTCTAAGTTGTTCACTTTCCACTGAAACTTAGTAATCAAGATGGTCCACTTGTCCAGCAACCCAACTATTCATTTTTTTCTCATTATTGATTTAAACTATACACGTACATTTTAATTCTAATGAAGTAGTAACATTCTAATATCTCACTTGTATACATCCACTTTAGTTTTCCTAGTGGATGTATACAATGGAGATGTTTAGCTTTCCTATAGTTTGCCAGCTGTAATAGCCAACTATCAGCACACTATCTCTAGCCACTCAGTTTGAACCTTTTCTGCCTACCCCCACAGTCTTCCCAGTATCTTTTCCTTACACCAATTATCCATTTCAGTAGATTCATTCACATTTACCTTATGCAATGGACAAGGCATGAGATAAAAATTGTATAAAACAACAGAATGCCTTTAAAAATTAAGAAAACAGGACAAATGCATAGCAGTTTAAAAACAGAAGACATCTTTATCATTATCAATATAGAAAGACTTTAAATAGAGAAAGTCTCTTACAATTCACAGGCAACAACTTTAAAGGATTTATAGAGAGACAAGCTACACAGCTCTGTGTAAATTGAAAACTTGTCTCTTTCACCAACAGAAGTTGGTTCAATAAAAGAGAGTACCTTACCCACCTTCTCTCTCCAATATCTTGGGACCAAGAGGGCTACCCCAACACTGGAAATCTTAAAGGATTTTTTGGCAGTAGTTTTTGGAAGGTGACCAAAACTTGTATTGGGATAAATTGTGCTGTTGTTACCATAGCTATGGTGAGATGCCAAGCAGAAGTACCAATGTTGTCCTGCTCTGTTTAAGAGGAGTGAGAATTGCAGATGTTTTCACAGGGAGCACATACATAACCCCTGCATGAATGGAGCCCATTTTTCTGAATAGCAGTGCAGAGGGGAGGACCAGTAGGACTGAAGGATCCACTGCCACAAAGATTGCTCTGTTCTCCTCGCAGTTTGATGGGGAGGATGCAAATAAGGCCCCACTAAGACTAGGTCCAGACATTTGTTGTATTAACTTCTGCAGTTCCTCTATGGAATGCCTGTCCCTTTCCACATCAGCACATCTCCTCAGTATCCAACCTGTCTTCACCAGCAATAGCTTCTGGATTCACTTATTAAGATGCAAGTTCTAGATTTTAGACAAATGTCACAGGAAGTGCTGGAGTAATTAACATATTTGACAGAATATTCTATTAGGTTACTAGAAGTTAACCCAGTCATTCAATAAGATGGCCTGAACTCTCTTAATGACATTGCTGAAGAAGTGAAGACATGGATGACTAGGTGAAATTTTCAAGAAAGAATCCACGTAAGGCAAGAGAGAAGAACTTAAGTACTCAGACTAAAAGGGGAACATGACTTTAGGTAATTTCTTGTACTATCCTATATAGCAGTTGCTCTGTTCTTGGGCATCTTCCAATATACATTCCTTTTGTTCCTTAAAGATACATTATTTTGTACTTTCTGTTAACAGAATGCCTTGTGTATTTGACTTTTTCTTAATATTTATTGGGAAAAGTTTTCATTTGTTAGCATATAGAGAGGAAACAACTTTCTTTTCATTAGCCTTTACTTATTTCATTTCAGAATCTTAAGCTTCCTTCATTAAAAAAATTAAGGCAAATGCTTAGTATTCATAAAAATATATTTTATGCTTTCATAATAAAATAACTACCACATAAGAATGAAAATATAATTATTTTATAGTTAATGTTTCATGGGAAACATGTTAAGAAACAGATATTTAACAAACTAATAATTTTGAATAAAACTTTCATATTTTTAAATGTTGATAAATGATACAGAACATCAAAGAGATTTGGTGTCAATTTAATGTATTCTTATAATGGAAACTCTTATTCACTAGTATTATTTTTGTAGCATGTCTTGTTCCTTCAATAGCTGTCATTTAAACATGAAAGTTTCCTTCAGTGTGTTGCCTGAGGATATGATTTTCTACCTTTATAAATAA